>NC_067473.1:39703624-40021124 GCF_947179515.1 Apodemus sylvaticus | reverse complement strand
TAGTAATGAGAAAAGAAAACAGGTGTGTGTGTGTGTGTGTGTGTGTGTGTACATACATGTGTCTGTGTGTGTTAAAGAACCTGTATATATGGTTGTGATTGTATGTAAAAGTCTGCATGGATGCAGAAGTTATAGCAAAGGAGTTTTCATCAAGGACCATGCAGGTTCCTGGCAAAAAGCCAGAGTTGCTATTGTAAATTTCCTAGTCAGTTTCAATGTCAACCTAAGCTCATATTTGAACCTGGAATCAGGGCAAAAGCATTATCGCTCTGTCACTTTGTTGCCAGAAGTGGAATTTTTTTTGTTAATATTTTACTGTTACATCTGACAGGATTTCACATTTTCTGTAGCCCGCCTTTAGTACATTGAACTGCCAGACAGAGAAATTAATACCCTGAGTGACTGTATTTTAATTAAGCAATTTCATGCAAATTACAAATTTTAGATTGCCAAATAATATATTGCACAAAAATTGTAGGCTGGCTGATCTGATATGCATGGAGTATTACTCTTCCAGGCACTGTGCATACATGGGAAAATGAACAAAAATGCTAATTTCCAATCTACTATGCAAACGGTAAAAGATGCCTATTTAGATACATATGCTTTTCTTAGGAAGGGTAAACAGTTCTTTAATTTAATATAGCTGACACTTGAAGATGTGTTTTTCTCTTTTACAAAGATAATTTTTGCATTGAACAAGTAAATGAAAATTCAAGTAGAGAGCATCTTGTTAATGGCGACTAATAAAAACTAATATTGCATGCAGTATAATGATATTAAACCTTATAACTGGTACATAAAGCAGAATGGCTCCTATTGTGACTCTACCAATGAGCATCAAATATACTTGCATATTAAATATACATTTTAATAGAAGAAATGTTAACCCTTTCAACAAAACTCTAAGCTTCACTTAAAATGAAAAAATAGTAATGTCACAAGCCAATAGAAAAAATATTTAAAGCAAGCACTTAAAAATTCTAATTACCCTGTAGCTGTTCATTCCATTTCAGAATCTAAGAACTCAGAAATCTTATGCAAAATAATAACATACAGAGGAACACTGTCGTGGTTTACAAACCTGATGTGTATGTGTTTGTATGTGTGTGTGTGTGTGTGTGTGTCTGTGTGTCAGAGAGAGAGAGAGAGAGAGAGAGAGAGAGACAGAGAGAGACAGAGAGAGAGAGAGACAGAGAGAGAGAGAGAAACAATTTAACAACTTGTTCCTGTTTTCTTAGTGCCTTCAAGTTGGATCACATACAAAAAGGCATTGTACTTCTCTGTATACTGATTTATATTTTCAACTTAAAAACAGAATGTGATGGAAAAAACAAATACTGAGACTCCTCTTCTAATTTGCCTTTCTATCCTGTTTTCTTCTTCAATTCTAAGATATGGAAATATAATTATCAAAAATATTCTCTTACAACTTTACTAACTATATTTGATGTTGCGATTGTGATTTTTCTCCAAACCCCTGCTAAAATCTTTGTTCGTGTCTAAGAGGAAATGTACTCTAGCCAGGCCTGTCTCTACTATGCCTGGCATGGTTTGTGTAATATAAGTTGGTCCTTTAAAAATACTATGTAAATTTGATGAGAAGGATGTATCTAAACCATGAAATTAGCACAATACGAGTTGAATTGTAGATGACTTGTGTGTATTACATACTCAGTCAATAGTGGTCCAGAATTCATTATAAATGCTTTCATCGCTTAAGATTGATGAGGGATCCTAGTATGGCTGTGCATGTGTGGTCTTGGCTAGATGGCAGACTAGATTTACACTCTGCTGAGCTCTGCTCATCTGTGATCTGGCCACAACCTTCCAAAGAACAGTAATACTATTTTGAGAAATATTCTAGGGAAGATTCAAGCAAAAGCTCAAAGCTCTCATTTAAAACTAGGTGTTTATTTATGGCCTCGGGCTTGGCCTCAAGGAAGGTTGGATCAAACCCAAAATCCTTGAAGGCAAACTGAAAATCAGGAGCTGGAGAAACTTGATAAAAACAGGAGTATTACAAGTCAGGATTAGGGTTATAAATAATAAATGAAGCCAAGATTTATGGCAAAGGTGGTGCATATGAACTTGTGTAGGTCACGTGACCATCTCCAGATGTGACTGTAAAGAGAGAGTCCAGTATCTGAGTGTTTTCATCTGGGTCAGGGTAGAGCCACAAGCCGGCTAATATTCAGTGACTGCATTCTATGTGTGTTCTTTTATGAATGAGTTACCTCACTTTGGATGATATTTTCCAGTTCCAACCATTTGCCTAAGAATTTCATGAATTCATTGTTTTTATTTGCTGAGTAGTATTCCATTTTGTAAATATTCCACATTTTCTGTATCCATTCTTCCATTGAGGGACATCTGGGTTCTTTCCAGCTTCTGGCTATTGTAAGGCTGCTATGAATATAGTGGAGCATGTGTCCTTATTACATGCCGGGGAATCTTCTGGGTATATGCCCAGGAGTGGTATAGCAGGGTCCTCAGGAAGTGTCATGCCCAGTTTTCTGAAGACCTGCCAGATTGATTTCCAGAGTGGTTGTACCAGCTTGCAATCCCACCAGCAGTGGAGGAGTGTGTTGATCTTTCTCCACATCTTCTCCAACACCTGCTGTCTCCTGAGTTTTTAATCTTAGCCATTCTGACTGGTGTGAGGTGAAATCTCAGGGTTATTTTGATTTGCATTTCCCTAATAACTAATGATGTTGAACATTTCTTAAGGTGCTTCTTAGCCATTCGAAATTCTTCAGGTAAAATTTCTTTGTTTAGCTCTTGTCTTAGTCAGGGTTTCTATCCCTGGACAAACATCATGACCAATAAGCAAGTTGGGGAGGAAAGGGTTTATTCAGCTTACACTTCTGCATTGCTGTTCATCACAAAAGGAAGTAAGGACTGGAACTCAAGCAGGTTAGGAGCTGATGCAGAGGCTATGGAGAGATGTTCCTTACTGGCTTGCTTCCACTGTCTTGCTCAGCCTGCTCTCTTATAGAATCCAAGACCACCAGCCCAAAGGTGGTACCACCCACAAGGGGCTCTCCCTCCTTGACCACTAATTAAGAAAATGCCGCACAGCTGGATCTCATGGAGGCACTTCCCCAACTGAAGCTCCTTTCTTTGTGATAACTCCAGAATGTGTAAAGTTGACACACAAAACTAGCCAGTACAATTGACCCCTTGTCAACTTGACACAAAAACACATCACTATTAAGCCTCAACCCTTACTTTCTTATTCATCCCCAAGATCTAAATTACTTTCAAAGTCCCACAGTCTTTACATATTAAAAGTTCAATCACTTTAAAATGTCTTTAAAATTCATTCTTTTAAAAATTCAAAGTCTCTTAACTGTGGGCTCCACTAAAATACTTTCTTCTTTCAAGAGGGAAACATATCAGGGCACAGTCACAACCAAAATCAAAACTCAAACTCCAATGGTTCAATGTCTGGGATCCAACTCACGATCTTCCGGGCTCCTCCAAGGCTTGGGTCACTTCTCAAGCTCTGCCCTTTGTAGCACACAGCTTGTCTTCTAGGCTCCAGCTGCCTGTACTCTACTGCTGCTGCTGTTCTTGGTGGTCATCACATGGTACTGGCATCTCCAAAACACTGCTATCTTCCACTGTAAGTAGGCTTCACCAATAGCCTCTCATAGGCTCTCTTCATGGTGACAAGTCTCTGCTCCTATGCATGTTCCCTTCAAGTCCTGTGCCATCAATTGCAACTGAGGCTGCATCTTCACCAATGGCCTTCCGTGGCCTCTCACTGTGCCAAGAACCTCAGCTGCTTTTCATGACCCCTTCATGCCTTCAAAACCAGAACCATCTGGGTGACTCTTACACAGTACCAAGTCCAGCCACAGCACAAAATATAACTGTGGCTATCTCTGGAACACAGCCTCTGTGCTCTCAGAAAACACTTCCCAGAAGATTTCACCTCAGTGATGCTGGTTTCTTCTTAATCACTGCTAATTTCTTAGCTCCAGCTAACTAGCATCAATAGTCCCAGAAACACAAAGGTTTGCTTTAGTGGTTCTGGTATCTTGTTAATCACAGCTGATTCTTCAGCCCCAGTTAACCAAAACCACAGAATCTTCACAATCAAAAAATGGCCCCTTTAAGAGTCTTTAATCTTCCCTCTGAAATTTCACAAGCCAGGCCTCCATTTTCTGCACTGTTCTTAATATTTTCATCCAAGCTCCTACAGAACATTCCACAGAGCTCTTAACACCGAATGGATCATCTAGCCCGAAGTTCGAAAGTCCTTCCACAGTCCTCCCCAAAACATGGTCAGGTTGTCACAGGAATACCCCGCTATGCTGGTACCAATTTGTCTTAGTCAGGGTTTCTATCCCTGGACAAATATCATGGCCAATAAGCAAGTTATGGAGGAAAGGGTTTATTCAGCTTACACTTGTGCATTGCTGTTCATCACAAAAGGAAGTCAGGACTGGAACTCAAGCAGGTTAGAAGCTGATGCAGAGGCCATGGAGAGATGTTCCTTACTGGCTTGCTTCTCCTGTCTTGCTCAGCCTGCTCTCTTATAGAATCCAAGAACACCAGCCCAAAGGTAGTGCCACCCACAAGGGGCCCTTCCCACTTGATCACTAATTGAGAAAATGCCGCACAGCTGGATCTCATGGAGGCACTTCCCTAACTGAAGCTCCTTTCTCTGTGATAACTCCAGCATGTGTCAAGTTGACACACAAAACCAGCCAGTACAGCTCTGTACCCTATTTTTTAATAGGGTTATTTGGCTCTCTGGAGTTTATGTTCTTGAGTTCTTTCTATATATTGGATATTAGCCTTCTGTCTGATGTAGGGTTGGTGAAGATCTTTTCCCAATTTGTTAGTTGCTGTTTTGTCATTTTGACAGTATCCTTTGCCTTACAGGAACTTTATAATTTTATGAAGTCCCATTTGTCAATTCTTGATCTTAGAACATAAGCTATTGGTGTTCTGTTCAGGAAATTTTCCCCCTGTGCCCATGTGCTCAATGCTCTTTCCAGTTTCTTTCCTATTAGTTTCAGTGTGTCTGGTTTTGTGTGGAGGTTCTTGATCCATTTGGAGTTGAGCTTAGTGCAAGGAGATAAGAATGGATCGATTTGCATTCTTCTGCATGCTGACCTCCAGTTGAACCAGCACCATTTGTTGAAAAGGCTATCTTATTTCCACGGGATGGTTTTAGGTTCTTTGTCGAAGATCAAGTGACCATAGGTGTGTGGATTCATTTCTGGGTCTTCAATTTTATTCCATTGATCTACCTGCCTGTCACTCTACCAATACCATGCAGTTTTTAACACTATTTCTCTGTAGTATTGCTTGAGGTCCTGGATATTGATTCCCACGGAAGTTCTTTTACTGTTGAGATTAGTTTTAGCTATCCTGGGTTTTTTGTTATTCCAGATGAATTTGAGAATTGCTCTTTCTAATTCTTATGAAGAACTGAATTGGGATTTTGATGGGGATTTCATTGAATCTATAGATTGCTTTTGGCAATAATTTAAGTTAAAATTTGTAATAATAGTTTTTACTTGATGTATAAAATATTAAAAAAAAACAAAAGAAAGTGATATTGCTGGAGTTTGAATTCAAGGATGATTCTAAGTAGAGATATCAAAAGGTCAAAGGTACTTGTAATAATGCTATTCAAGGTTCTGAAATGGTGGCTCATTGCATAGAGTACTTGCTACTTTTACAGCAGACCTACTTGTTAACACACAACAAGCTATAATTCCAACTCCAGAGAATTTAAGGAGCTCTTCTGGACTTTGCAGATATCAAACCTGTCCATAGTGAATACACATATAGGGAAAACACTCATATTAAATCAACAAATAATAAAATAATGCTGGTTAATTAGCTGTTTAATTTTCTTCCCACTATTCATCTGAGCTGAAATACTATCCTTTCCACATAACTTTCCTTTTTAAATAATTTCTACCTATAGTATCTTTATGAAATCCACTTTAGCCACAGAATCTTCACATTTGTACTTTAAAAATTATACTTACATATACTTGCCTTATCTGGTATAAGAATTTCACTTGGGCTAGAAGGATGGCTCAGCTGTTAAAAAGTATGCGTTGCTCTTCCAAAGGACTCCTGTTCAATTCCCAGCTTACATGTTCAATTACAGATTAACAACTTCCTGTAACTCCAGTTCCAGGAAGGCCAGTAGACCAAAGGGTCTATTGCCTTTTCTGGCTTCTACCTGTACCCATAGATGCATCTCTCTCTCTCTCTCTCTCTCTCTCTCTCTATCTATCTATCTATCTATCTCTGTCTGTCTGTCTTTCTTTCTCCTTCCCTCCAGGCCCAGCATAATACTATGTAAAAACCTGACATAATACTAGGTGATAATCTGCCAGTTTCCCGTGGTCCATTCAACTATTCTCTGCAAGCCAACTCTCCAGCAGGGCCAGAGCTTCTGAGTGCCCTTTGCTATGCCAGCCCCACACAATGACTGTCTACCCCATGATCAGTCACCACAACACCCAGCAATCCAGTAGGAAAAAAAAAAAAAAACTCTAGAAGCTTATAATTAACAAGTCAGATTTATGTATCAATAAATTCTTTTTTTCTTTTGTTTTCTTCGATATATTTTTTATTTACATTTCAAATGATTTCCCCTTTTCTGGTCCCTGACTCCCCGAAAGTCCCATAGCCCTCTTCCCTCCCCCTGTTCTCCCATCCACCCCTTCCCACTTCCCTGTTCTGGTTTTGCCCTATACTGCTACACTGAGTCTTTCCAGAACCAGGGGCCACACCTCCATTCTTCTTGTACATCATTTGATGTGAGGATTATATTTTAGGTATTCCAATTTTCTAGGCTAATATCCACTTATTAGTGAATGCATACCATGATTGATCTTTTGAGACTGGGTTACCTCACTTAGTATGATGTTCTCCAGTTCCATCCATTTGTCTAAGAATTTCATGAATTCATTGTTTCTAATGGCTGAATAGTACTCCATTGTGTATGTATACCACATTTTTTTGCATCCATTCTTCTGTTGAGGGATACCTGGGTTCTTTGCAGATTCTTAATTCACAAGATAACCACACAATAATTTCAGAGCCAATTGATAATGATACAAGCTGCCCACCTAGATAAGGCAAGTTATCCCAATTATTCTACCTATATGTGATATTCGTAACTACCTATGGCTATTTAAAGCCAAGCAGTATCAGGATCTTCTTCCTCTTAGTCCACCTCCATCTTGGCTTCCTCTCCCCTCCTCTGAGTCGCTCTCTGTCCCTGCACTCTTTGTTCCACCTCCCTTTTCCCTGTCCAATCATAGGCCTCCTACTGCACTAATATTATAATGTAATTGGACAGGGAAACTCCTGCCACAGTAGGCTTTAACACTCAACATAATTCTCTAGAGAATCCCCTTTGTTGTATATGTTGTTAACATATTTCTTTATTTTTTGAGTACACATTAGTCAATTTAGTTTGCTACACTCTGAACTGGTAAGGGGCCCCTGGGTACATCATAATGTGGTGAATGGCATGATTGTAGGAGTACATATTACAGAGAGATCACCCATCAAGAGCAGAGCATAGTGTGAAGCCAGAAACTTAATTTACCTTTTGATAATCTATTCTTCTGGATCCTAATCCAGCCCCTCAAAATCCGACCCATTCTTAGAATACTGGCTGGCATTAATCCACTCTAACAGTAGTAACTACAACAGTATGGTCCTCTCCTGCTAGACATCTCTTCAAGAGTTTCCTACTGTTCAAGATTTCTCTGCCATCGAACTCCACTTTGAGTTTTGGTGCGGAACATACCACATGGAAACTATCGTACTGTAATATGCATACCAAATTTTTGTTTGTTTTCACTCAATGAAAGGCATTCAGACATTTTCCAGCTCTTAACTGCTACAAATAAAACTATAAATGTTCCTGTACACATTTTGCCTGATGTAAATACTAATTTCCTAAAATTATAGGGTTATAAGGTTCTTGTTTTCAATACAAACTGCTAAACTGCTTTCTACAATATCAAAAATAAATGAACTCTATTTTGAAGTAGGAATAAAACGTTTCCCTCACTGAGTTTTCTGTGTGCTATATGTGAACTTGGGGATGAAGTTGGAAGTGAAAAATGATGTGTAGAGTGATTTTAACCCAGCAACATGGCTGCTCTGTTAAGAGAACACATACTGGGTTGGAATGCAGACCTACCATACCATGCACCTTTAATCCAAAACAATGGCATCTAATGGACAAAGTAACCAGTTAGAGATAGACCTACCATACCATGCACCTTTAATCCCAAACAATGGCATCTAATGGACCAAGTAACCAGTTAGAGATAGGATAGTCCTAACTCTCACAGGAACAGACAGGAAAGAGATGCTACTTAAAGAGCAGTGAAGAAAAACAGTTCAGTTCAATTCAATTCAATTTAATTCAATTCAGTTCAGTTCAGTTCAGTTCAATTCAATTCAATTCAATTCTGTTTGGATCAGTTTGTTCGTGGAATGTAGAGGCATTCTTTTCAAACAGATCAATTAAGTCAGAAGCCAAGAGAAGCCAATTTGATTCAGTCAGCTTCGAGAAGAGTTTGAGCCAGAACAGCTGAGTTGAACCAGCCAGCCAGAGTTCAGTAATTCTCAGAGGCTGAAACATTCTAGGCCTAGATTAGCAGACAGAGGCTGGAAGCTGAAGCCTTCAAGGTCCAGACTTACAGAAGATTATATTGTATGGTGTCTAGATACTGTCAGGACTAGACTGAGGGACAGTTAGGTAGAAGCACTCTGGGATCAACCCAAGCCATGTGTTTATAAAGGTTGGGTATAGTTCTCATCTTATCCCCTCATCTGAGTAAATAGAAGCAACGTTTACACTTATAAGAGTATCAAAGACAATTGGTATTAGTTCAGCAGGATAAACACACTTGCCTAACAGTTTACATTCATTCCTTATATACATTACCCAACAATCCAGCCACTAAGTCAGTCAAGAAATAATAATAGTCCTAAGAAATAAGATGCAAGGCATTGGAAAAGTTCACCAATAGCCCTGTCAACTGTGGGCCATGCTGCTATCTTATCTGTGCCACTTGCTAGTGGAACAGATAACTATGAGTCATTGTGTTTGGATCTGGGATAGGAGAGCTACACAATGACTGACTCTCATCTCACTCATGAGCAACATGGGGAGAAAATCCCCTTTCCTTGTACAGAGATTGATGACAGTAGGAAGATTTTATCAATCATAAGGAATAAAGGCTAGACTTTTCAGTTTGAGAGACTTTAGAATTCAGACCTTTTAAAGGGTTTCAGATAGATAATAGCATCATTCATAACCCTTTTGAATGTAGCCTTCCCTAAATAATTGATGAGAAACTACTGACCATGTGTTAAAAGTAAAGATGAAAACATGTTGCCGAATAAGCAGAAAGTACCAGAAAGATACAGGATTGCACAAAGGAAGCAGTTAAGAGTTGTTTGTTATAGGATATTTGTCTTTGCACCATTGCAAAATTTATTCAAGTAGGTAATTATATAGTATGAACTACAGACTAAGAAAAGAATATCCATGTAATTGGAACATCACCATATATTTCTCACTACATAATTATGTGACAACAGAATTGAGCAAAAATTTGAATTTTATAATAAAACTTTTTAAACTGTACCTTGGTCATTACTAAAACACTGTGGTTTTATTTTTACAAAAGTTTCAAATGGCTGATACATGAGTGTGAATACTTATGATTTTTAAAATAATTTTTTGCAACATTAACTTTTATAATGTGAAACATAATTACAACAATAAAAATAAAATCCACAATGAATCCCGTCAGATTATTGTTGGCCTCTTTATCTCATGCATTCTTTTTTCTTTTGTGGGTGTCTTTTGCTGTTATAGTTTTCCAATGTTATATAACTCCAAGTTTATTGCTTCTCTTCACACACACACACACACACACACACACACACAGAGAGAGAGAGAGAGAGAGAGAGAGAGAGAGAGAGAGAGAGAGAGAGAGAGAGAGAGAGAGAGAGGGAGAGAGGATAGATATAGAGGTAGATATTATATATAAATATCCCTCTCTACCTTCCTCTCTCCCATACAGATGTATGTCCACACCTGCAGCACTTCTGGATGACAGAAGTCAACATAAGGATGCTGTCTTAGTCAATGTTCTATTGCTGTGAAGACATACCATGACCAAAACAACTCTTATAAGGATAACATTTAATTGGAACTGACTTGCAGGTTCAGAGGTTCAGTTCATTATCATGGTAGTGTCCAGGCAGACATGGTGCAGGAAGAGCTGAGAGTTCTACATCTTCATCCAAAGTCCACTAGGAGAACACTGACTTCAGGCAGCTAGGTCTTAATGACATGCCCACAGTGACATACCTACACTAACAAGGTCATACCTCCCACAGTACCACTCCCTGGGCCAAGCATATACAAACTATCACAGATACTTTCCTGCATCTTTCTCCACCCTATTCTTTGAGACAGTGTCTTATTGAAAACAGAGCTTCCAGTTGTGGCTGGTCTAGCTAACCATCAGGTCCAAGATATCCTCCTTTTTTCACTTCCCTGGGCTTTAGTTGCAGATGTTCACTGCCAGGCTCTACTTTCTATGTGAGTATTGAAAATTCCCACTCAGATCCTTACATTTCTGACCAAGCATCTTATCCAGTCACTCTCTGTACCCTGAAGTTTCTAACATATATTCTCTATAATTTTCATAGTGAAGTCTTAAAAAAATAAATGCAAAATATTAGTAAGACATTAGCAGTAAATTTTTGGAAAAAAAAACATATATTTTCCATTCTCAGTTACTCTTTAATAATTACCTGGCACGCGGCTTCTAATATTATTAGTAAAATAGTTTTAACTTTATTTTCAGCATCCCAAAACAGATTTTCTATGTTCCCCATATGTCTGCTGCCTTGTTTTGACTGATATATGACTCCATATAGAATTATTAGACTCAATATAAAATTGCATTTTCTTAGCAAACCATCACTTCTTTGGAAGGATTTTCCCAAGATTTTGAGCATATGTGCTATGAACTGGATGTACTCTCCACAAATGCACGTAGAAATCCTAATCTTAATGCCTGTGTTGGGAGAAAGAAATTTGGTAAAGTGATCAGTGAAAGGAGAGTGAGAGCACAGTCCAGAACCATTAGCAATTTTACAGGGAGAAGTCTGTCTTTTTCCAACCTTGGTACAAAAGAGAAGTCACATGATTACACAGACAGAGAGAACTGGGTAGAATCCAAATCCAACTGACGATTCATATGAAACTTCATGCTCTGAGACAGTGAGAAAGCACTCCTCTTCCGTCCCAACCACTGAGCTTATAGTATTGGATGATGCTCACTGAGGAGGGGAACAGAATTTATAGAGCTATCATGACACATTTGCAGAAAGTAACCACTGCCGCTTCATGTCTGCTCCTTGAAAAATTGTAGACATGCTCAAAGCATGCATATGCTTCAAGGGTCAGTCTCTTATCACTGTGAAGTGAGCATGCTAATGTGTGTGGAAATCTCAGTGCTAATCTGGACATTACAATAAAAAATAGACTTTAAAACTTAAAAAATAGCCGGGCGTGGTGGCGCACCCCTGTAATCCCAGCACTTGGGAGGCAGAGGCAGGCGGATTTCTGAGTTCGAGGCCAGCCTGGTCTACAGAGTGAGTTCCAGAACAGCCAGAGCTACACAGAGAAACCCTGTCTCAAAAAAACAAAAAAAACAAAAACAAAAGCAAAACTTAAAAAATAATGTGCAAAAACAAAGTGGCTCTTTAAACTTAGCCTTGGATTACTTAAAATTTATTCACTTAAAAGAGGCTATTTCTTTCTAAATTCTAAATTTAAATTTGGCATGAATATATACGAATTATATTCATCACATACTTATTTGTTCCAATAGTGAGCATGAAAGATCATGAGAAAATTTCAAGTGTGGTCATCATTTTAAGGAAGATTGTGAATGATTAGTTATAGAAAATATATCATGAAATATGAAAAACATACTATGCACTCAAGCATTTTCAAGCATAATTCAAGTTTGAAAATTATAATATATTTTGTTATAATAATTATTTATAATATGTAATAAAGCAGGAGTAGGCCAATTCCAAGAAAAATATTCTTGTGAATATGGGTATTAAAAATATAGTCAAGGTGGGCGGCAGCGGCGGCGGCGGCGGCGGCAGCGGCAGCAGTGGCTGCTCCAGCTGAAGGGCCATCAGCAGTGGAACCAAGGCGTCACAGGGACCAGTTAGGCCCTGCGCCCACGACCACTGACCTTCGCTGACCAGCCGGGCAGCAAGCAGCTGCAGTTGTGCGGCGCCTTTCCTGCATGGAGGCCACTTCAGAACTCGGCCTCCCACCAGTCAGGAGAGGAGCATCCATCTTGGTTCCGTACTCCAGGAATCGGACAGACTGAGGTACACAAACATAATCCGAGGCCAACACCGCGGTGGTCTGAGCCCGACGGGTGTTGGCCTGCACCCAGGCCCTGGGCGGGTCGGGGGGCCATCGGGGTGCCAACCCAACCAGGAGGTTTTTTGCCCAGGCCTGCGAGCGCGCCACCGCCATTTCGCCTGCAGGACGACAGAGAGCTCAGGCGGGCAGACCTGTAACAGGCATAGCCTAAGGCTAACAAAGCGGGGGTCCAGGCCCCAAAAGGCACAG
Organism: Apodemus sylvaticus; assembly: GCF_947179515.1. Lineage (NCBI taxonomy): Eukaryota > Metazoa > Chordata > Mammalia > Rodentia > Muridae > Apodemus > Apodemus sylvaticus. The sequence continues at coordinate 40,008,433 of NC_067473.1, read as the reverse complement.
GACTGACCCCAAGAACTGGGCGGCTTGGTGGGCCATCTGTGAGTCAACCCGCCCAGGTGTTTGTTAGCAAAGCAGACTCTCCCAGCGCTTTCAGGGAGCGCGGGCGCACACGCCCGCCATCCTAGTCACCTGGCAAACCCAATTAACAGTCATAGCCCTAGGGGAACTTTGCTCGGACCTTGGCCTCCCAGGCTTTTGCCTGGACTCAGGGACTGGGCGGCCAGGCTAACCTTGTGTGCAACAGCCCGGTTGGCAGATCTGCTGCCCAGCTGAGTGAGCGGAACACAGGGGAGGTCACAGTAGCATACACCGTCGGCACTCCCTGGGAGTGCACACGGGCTCCATCTGCTCCACAGACACAATCTGGGGCAAGGCCTCAGGCAGAAGCCCTTAGCTCTACTCTCTCCGCTTCCGGATCCAGATCAGGCTGGGCGGCAGCATTACATCTCCAAGTCCTGCAAGTGGCTAGCTGGGCTTCCGGGCGGCCAGATGGGAGAAGTCAGTGTGCTCCAGGGAATCCAGCGGGCCCCAGCAGGAGCCTTCGGGTGCCTGCTTTGGGATCAGAACAGCCTGGGCAGCAGCACACTGTCTACAAGCAGTGCAGGAGGTAAGCTGTGCACCAGAGGCCAACTGGGAAGGGGCAGCTTGCACTGGTGAGTCCAGCACTGACAAGATAAACTAACACCAGTGAGATCTAGATGGCAAAAGGCAAACGCAGGAACGTCACTAACAAAAATCAAGGCAATATGGCAACATCTGAACCCAATTCTCCTCTACCAACATGTCCTGGATACCCCATCACACCAGTAAAACAAGATTTGGATTTAAAATCACTGGTCATGATGCTGGTACAGGAACACATGAAGGTCATACATAAAGAAATTCAGGAGAAAATGGATCAAAAGTTAGAAGCCCTTGCAAGGGAAACACAAAAATCATTGAAAGAAATCCAGGAGAATACAAAAGCCAACAAGGAGGAAATGCAAAAAACACTTAAAGAAATACAGGAGAACTTTGCTCAACAGGCTGAGGTCATGAAAGACGAAACACAAAAATCTCTTAAAGAAATACAGGAGAACTTTGGTCAACAGGCTGAGCTCATGAAAGAGGAAACACAAAAATCTCTTAAAGAATTACAGGAAAACACAAACATGCAAGTGAAGGAGCTAAGGAAAACCATCCAGGATCTAAAATCAGAAGTAGAAACAACTAAGAAAACTCAAAGGGAGACAACTTTGGAGATAGAAAGCCTTGGGAAGAAATCAGGGGACAGAGATACAAATATCAACAACAGAATACAAGAGATAGAAGAAAGAATCTCAGATGCTGAAGATTCCATAGAAACCATGGACTCAACAGTTAAAGAAAATGCAAAATGCAAAAAGCTTGTAACCCAAAATATCCAGGAAATCCAGGACACAATGAGAAGACCAAACCTAAGGATTATAGGCATAGATGAGAGTGAAGATTTACAACTTAAAGGGCCAGCAAATATCTTCAATAAAATTATGGAAGAAAACTTCCCTAACCTAAAGAGAGAGATGCCCATGAATATACAAGAAGCCTACAGAACTCCAAACAGACTGGACCAGAACAGAAATACTTCCCGTCACATAATAATCAAAACACCAAATGTTCTAAACAAAGAAAGAATTCTAAAGGCAGTAAGAGAAAAAGGCCAAGTAACATATAAAGGAAGACCTATCAGAATCACAGCAGACTTTTCACCTGAGACTATGAAGGCTAGAAGGTCCTGGGCAGATCTCATGCAGACTCTAAGAGAACACAAATGCCAACCAAAACTACTATATCCAGCAAAACTCTCAATCACCATAGATGGAGAAACTAAGATATTTCATGACAAAACCAAGTTTACCCAATATCTATCCACAAACCCGGCCCTAAAAAGGATAATAGGAGGACAACACCAATACAAGGAGGGAAACTTCACCCTGGAAAAAGCAAGATAGTAACCTTTCATCAAACCCAAAAGAAGTTAAGCATTCAAATTTAAAAAATAACGTCAAAAATGATAGGAAGTAACAATCACTATTCCTTAATATCTCTTAACATCAATGGACTTAATGCCCCAATAAAAAGACACAGACTAACTGAATGGATACGTAAACAGGACCCTACATTTTGCTGCTTACAGGAAACACACCTCAGGGTCAAAGACAAACACTACCTTAGAGTAAAAGGCTGGAAGACAATTTTACAAGCAAATGGTCTCAGGAAACAAGCTGGAGTAGCCATTTTAATATCAGATAAAATTGACTTTCAACCCAAAGTCATCAAAAGAGACCCTGAGGGACACTTCTTGCTGGTCAAAGGAAAAATACAAAAAGAAGAACTGTCAATCCTGAACATCTATGCCCCAAATGCAAGGGCACCCTCTTTCGTAAAAGAAACTTTATTAAAACTAAAAGCACACATTGCACCTAACACAATAATTGTGGGTGACTTCAACACTGCACTTTCCTCAATGGACAGATCAGGAAAACAGAAACTAAACAGGGACACAATGAAACTAATTGAAGCTTTGGACCAATTAGATTTAACAGATATATATAAAACATTCTATCCTAAAACAAAAGAATATACCTTTTTCTCAGCACCTCATGGTACCTTCTCCAAAATCGACCATATAATTGGTCACAAGACAGACCTCAACAAATATAAGAAGATCGAACTAATCCCATGCCTCCTATCTGATCACTATGGAGTAAAAGTGGTCTTCAATAGCAACAGAAACAACAGAAAGCCCACATACACGTGGAAACTGAACAATACTCTACTCAATGATACCTTGGTCAAGGAAGAAATAAAGAAAGAAATTAAAGACTTTTTAGAACACAATGAAAATGAAAACACAACATACCCAAATCTATGGGACACAATGAAAGCAGTGCTAAGAGGAAAACTCATAGCCCTGAGTGCCTCCAAAAAGAAAATGGAGAGAGCATACATTACCAGCTTAATGACACACCTGAAAGCCCTGGAACAAAAAGAAGCTATTTCACCCAGGAGGAGTAGAAGGCAGGAAATCATCAAACTCAGGGCCGAAATCAATCAAGTAGAAACAAAGAGAACCATACAAAAAATCAACAATACCAGGAGCTGGTTCTTTGAGAAAATCAACAAGATAGATAAACCCTTAGCCAGAATGACCAAAGGGCACAGAGAAAGTATCCAAATTAACAAACTTAGAAATGAAAAGGGAGATATAACAACGGAAACTGAGGAAATCCAAAAAATCATCAGATCCTACTACAAGAGTCTATACTCAACACAACTGGAGAATCTGGAGGAAATGGACAATTTCCTTGACAGATACCAAATACCAAAATTAAATCAGGACCAACTAGACCATCTAAACAGTCCCATAATGCCTAAAGAAATAGAAGGAGTCACAGAAAGTCTTCCAACCAAAAAAAGCACAGGACCAGATGGCTTCAGTGCAGAATTCTACCAGACCTTCAAAGAAGAGTTAACACCAATACTCTTCAAACTATTCCACAAAATAGAAACAGAAGGAACACTACCCAATTCCTTCTACGAAGCCACAATTACGCTGATACCAAAGCCACACAAAGATCCAACAAAGAAAGAGAACTTCAGACCAATTTCCCTTATGAACATCGATGCAAAAATACTCAATAAAATTCTTGCCAACCGAATCCAAGAACACATCAAAACGATCATCCACCATGATCAAGTAGGCTTTATCCCGGGAATGCAGGGTTGGTTCAATATACAGAAATCCATCAATACAATCCACTACATAAACAAACTCAAAGAACAAAACCACATGGTCATTTCATTGGATGCTGAAAAAGCATTTGAAAAAATTCAGCATCCCTTCATGCTTAAAGTCTTGGAGAGAACAGGAATTCAAGGCCCGTACCTAAACATAGTAAAAGCAATATACAGCAAACCGGTAGCCAGCATCAAACTAAATGGAGAGAAACTTGAAGCAATCCCACTGAAATCAGGGACCAGACAAGGCTGCCCCCTTTCTCCTTATCTTTTCAATATTGTACTTGAGGTACTAGCTTGGGCAATTCGACAACATAAGGAGGTCAAAGGGATACAAATTGGAAAGGAAGAAGTCAAACTATCATTATTTGCAGACGACATGATCGTCTACCTAAGTGACCCAAAGAACTCCACTAGAGAGCTCCTACAGCTGATAAACAACTTCAGCAAAGTGGCAGGTTATAAAGTCAACTCAAGCAAATCAGTGGCCTTCCTATACTCAAAGGATAAGCAGGCTGAGAAAGAAATTAGGGAAATGACCCCCTTCACAATAGCCACAAACAGTATAAAGTATCTTTGGGTGACTCTTACCAAACATGTGAAAGATCTGTATGACAAGAACTTCAAGACCCTGAAGAAGGAAATGGAAGAAGACCTCAAAAAATGGGAAAACCTCCCATGCTCATGGATCGGTAGAATCAATATAGTTAAAATGGCCATTTTGCCTAAAGCACTATACAGATTCAATGCAATACCCATCAAAATCCCAACTCAATTCTTCACAGAGTTAGAAAGAGCAATTATCAAATTCATCTGGAACAACAAAAAACCCAGGATAGCTAAAACTATTCTCAGCAACAAAAGAAAATCTGGGGGAATCAGTATCCCTGACCTCAAGCAATACTACAGAGCAATAGTGTTAAAAACTGCATGGTATTGGTACAGTGACAGGCAGGAGGATCAATGGAACAGGATTGAAGATCCAGAAATGAACCCACACACCTATGGCCACTTGATCCTCGACAAAGAGGCTGAAAACATCCAATGGAAAAAAGATAGCCTTTTCAACAAATGGTGCTGGTTCAACTGGAGGTCAGCATGCAGAAGAATGTGAATTGATCCATCCTTGTCTCCTTGTACTAAGCTCAAACCCAAATGGATCAAGGACCTCCACATAAAGCCAGACACTCTGAAGCTAATAGAAAAGAAACTGGGGAAGACCCTTGAGGACATCGGTACAGGGAGAAAGTTTCTGAACAGAACACCAATAGCGTATGCTCTAAGAGCAAGAATTGACAAATGGGACCTCATAAAATTACAAAGTTTCTGTAAGGCAAAGGACACCATCAAGAGGACAAATCGGCAACCAACAAATTGGGAAAAGATCTTCACCAATCCTACATCAGATAGAGGGCTAATATCCAATATATATAAAGAACTCAAGAAGTTAGACTCCAGAAAACCAAACAACCCTATTAAAAAATGGGGTACAGAGTTAAACAAAGAATTCTCACCTGAAGAACTTCGGATGGCGGAGAAGCATCTTAAAAAATGCTCAACTTCATTAGACATTAGGGAAATGCAAATCAAAACAACCCTGAGATTTCATCTTACACCAGTCAGAATGGCTAAGATTAAAAATTCAGGAGACAGCAGGTGTTGGAGAGGGTGTGGAGAAAGAGGAACACTCCTCCACTGCTGGTGGGGTTGCAAATTGGTACAACCACTCTGGAAATCAGTCTGGCGGTTCCTCCGAAAACTGGGCACCTTACTTCCAGAAGATCCTGCTATACCACTCCTGGGCATATACCCAGAAGACTCCCCACCATGTAATAAGGATACATGTTCTACTATGTTCATAGCAGCCCTATTTGTAATTGCCAGATGCTGGAAAGAACCCAGGTATCCCTCAACAGAAGAGTGGATGCAAAAAATGTGGTATATCTACACATTGGAGTACTATTCAGCCATTAGAAACAATGAATTCATGAAATTCTTAGGCAAATGGATGGAGCTAGAGAATATCATACTAAGTGTGGTAACCCAGACTCAAAAGGTGAATCATGGTATGCACTCACTAATAAGTGGATATTAACCCAGAAAACTGGAATACCCAAAACATAATCCACACATCAAATGAGGTACAAGAAGAAAGGAGGAGTGGCCCCTGGTTCTGGAAAGACTCAGTGAAACAGTATTCAGCAAAACCAGAACGGGGAAGTGGGAAGGGGTGGGTGGGAGGACAGGGGAAGAGAAGGGGGCTTGCGGGACTTTCGGGGAGTGGGGGGGCTAGAAGAGGGGAAATCATTTGAAATGTAAATAAATTATATCGAATAATAAAAAAAATATATAGTCAAATATTTGATGAATGAAAATATATTTCATGTCATCTTAATTGGGCTCTGTATCCAAACAAGACAGATTAATTAATAGAATTAATAGAATTAATTAGAATTAATTTATATTGATAATTAATAGAAAAATAAGTGCATGTGTACAAAGAACTTATATCTAAAAGTATAAAGTACCCATAAAATATGAAAATTATGAATATATTTCATATTATGAAAATATGAAAATTATAAAAATTCTATTCCAACATAATTGTTTTAAAAAACAGTAACAGAATAGCTGAGACAATATATGAAGGAATAAAATGAAAAAGGTTATCACAATGTTAGATAAAACAAAATTGAAGGTCAATATAATATTACTATAAAATGTTTCACATTGATAAAATAAGCTATTGATTCTTAGGTAGATTTTACAAAAAATAGGGTAAAGCATTAGAAATGTCAAACAATACAACATAAGCATTGGTATGTAATATTATTACTGTCATTCTAGGACAATTCAAGACGATAATAAGCAAAGTAGTATGCCAAGGTATCAGAAGAAGACAATAAGCAAGGTAGCATGCCAAGGTATCAGAAAGAACTGTAAAAATGACCAGTATGACAAGATATTATTAAAGGGGCAATAATGGCACTAATATCTCAGTGGTAACCAAGAGCTCTCTAGTTGGCCTTAAGACCCACTCAATAAAAAGGAAATCATGCCTGGTACTAGAAGCCTAGAGAACTCCCAGAAGCTAGTGTAGTTATGGGGGGACTACATATAGTCAGTAGATATGCTAACTTGGAAGAGGGACCTCTCAAGGGGTTTCACTCCTAGAAAGAGAACCAGGTAGGGAACTAATGACAGCTAATGACTAATGAAAATTAGCCCCTCTCAGGGATGAGCTCCTAATTGCTTATCCAATACAAAGTGGTTAGCTTTAAGTTATATATACCTGAGATACACTAAACAAACTTATTCGTATGCATATAATGTCAAGTTCATTTTCAAAAAAAAAAAGAAAAAGAAAAGAAAAAAAAAGATGGCAGATTGCAACTTGTTCATTTTTCTAAACAACAATCATTTGTTTCAGGTACATATGTAGCGGAGGATGACCATTTCAGACATGAAGGAGAGGAGAGGCCATTTGTCTTGCGAAGGCTCAATTCACCAGAATAGGGGAATAAAAGTCAGGAAATTGCGGCGGGGTGAGCTGGAGGAGGGAGGGTGGGAGGGGGGTTTAATGCAAAAAGGGCAAACTATTTGAAATGTAAATAAAGTAAATATCTAATAATAAAAAACTATATACAAACAAACAAACAAAAAACATTTGTTTCAGATGGTATTCCGTGAAAGCAGAGAAGTCAAGATTGGTTATTTGTTGCCAAGTGCCAAGAAGCTGCAAATGACTGCAGATAAAGTTCAGGGTTGCTAACAGGACATTATGAGTCACATGAAATATTTTTAAACCTTAAGATCTATTTCAAAAACTATGTATCTATCCAATGAAAACCTGTATATTTCAATAATTATAAAAATCTCATATTTATTCCAAAATTGAATACGACTTCTTCCACCTTCTTCCAGATGAGAAGGGGAGAATCATGAAAATTCTGATATCTGGGGAAATGTATTTCACACTATTCTTTTTTTTTTTATGTTTATGGACAAGTAGAATGGGACAAATGGTAAGTACAAGAGAATGGCCAATGCTTAGAATATTCTATTAAACATGTAGTTTAGCGGTCAATGGAGTAAAAAGCACTACTTTCCAGGTGTGACTAACCAATCTGCCTAAATGTACTGATCAATTTCAAAATTGTTGGGATACTAATGGGAAAAGAGTAGGAAGAGGAAACTAATTCTATTTTTATTTTTAAGTTTTTAAAACAATTAAAAGTAAAGGAGGAAGAGGGGGACAGGACCAGGTACTGGAAGAGAAAGGAGAGAAGTCCCGAAGGCCACAACAGAATGAATAGAAATAAGTGGTGTGGGGGTGGGGAACTTGAGGAACCACTAGAAAATCCCTGATGCCAGGGATTTGAGAGGCTCCTGGGACCCAGTGGGAATGACATGAGCTGAAATGCCTAAGAGCAGGGAGATAGAACCTAAAGAGACTGTCTCCAATAGATAGACATGGCCCCCACTGGAGGGACGGGGTCACCTTCCCATGTCAAACATTTTAACCCAGAATTGTTCCTGTCTAAAGGAAATGCAAGGACAAAGATGGAGCAGAGTGAAGGGAAGCCCATCCAGAGATTCCCCCCACCGTAGGATTTGTGCTATCTGCAGTCACCAAACCCTGATATTATTACTGATGCCAAGATAATGCTTGCAGACAGGAGTCTGGTATAGCTGTCATTGAGAGGCTCTGCCTGCACTTGACTAAGACAGATGCAGATACAGCCAACCATTGGACTGAGCCTGGGGATCCCAATGGAAGAGTTAGTTTGTCTGTAATGTCTAGTTTAATTATCAATTGCAAAACAATGAAAACAACACAAATAAATTTTAAAATTATGGACACTGACTATGTGGATCAGACTTATAAAGAATGGTTTATGATGTAATAAGCATGGATTTCATTCTTAACAATTACAATGGAAGTGAAGGAACTAGATAATGTATAATAGGTAACAACAGTCATTCCTGCCCTCCTATGAATTCAACTGTTGAAATAACAATGTGTTGTTATTTAGTAATTATGCCAATATACAAAGAGATAGGGAGACTAGTACTCAGTATGGATAGGTTTAGTCCAAATGAGTTTCAATACTATTTTTAGTCCAATGGCATTTTTACTGAAGCAATATCTTAAATTCTATATTTGTTAAATACCAGTATTCATAATGATAAACTTCAAGCTACAAAATCAGTCCTTTTAAAAGAATTTTATGTTGATAAATAAATGATATAAAGTTAATCCACTGCCATGTATAATTGTCATTATTTGTTTTTGTGATTAAAGAGAAATAATCTGTTCACACAAATGTTAACAATTACCATGCTTCATGTATTTCTCTTCCTTGCATTTGAGTCCAGTGTATAAAATCATAGCTACATAGTAACTCAGTGCCAAGGTTCCAGAGCCAGATCATCTATTTAAATCTTGAATCTTCTGATTCCTTTGTGACCTTTGACAAGTAACTTAACCTCCATTTATTTTGCTGTGTCTTTCATATACAAAAAGATGTGATAACGATGCTATTTTCTTTAGAACATTATCCAGGCTCTTACTTAAAACCAGATAAAATGCAAAAGAAAGAAAGAAAGAAAGAAAGAAAGAAAGAAAGAAAGAAAGAAAGAAAGAAAGAAAGAAAGAAAGAAAGAAAGAAAGAAAGAAAGAAAGAAAGAAAGAGAGAGAGAGAGAAAGAGAGAGAGAGAGAGAGAAAGAAAGAGAGAGAGAAAAAGAAAGAAAGAAAGAAAACCAATAAAATAGTCAAAAAAGCATGCTGTACATGTTGTATAATGTATTCTCAATTGTGTACACTGCTATCAGTAGTTTTCTTAGAAAACTTAGATTTTGGTAAGTACCACTATCATTGATGAAAAGCACCAATGGATACTTTCATGTATATCCACCGAAACAGGTAAGGTTTCCTGGTGGTTTGAATAGGTGGCTCCCTCTTAGACTGACTCCTGTGTTTGAATGCTTGTCTGTAGTTAGTGTTACTATTAGGAGGTGTGGCTTTGTTGGAATAGGTGTGGCCTTGCTAAGGCAGTGTGTCACTGTGGGGGCGGACTATGAGGTCTCTGAACTTCAAGTCAGTTCTCTCCCTGCTGCCTGAAGATGATAGAGAACTCTTCACTCCTTCTCTAGCATCATGTCTGCCTGCACGCTGCCATGCTTCCCGCCATGATGACCATGGACTAAACCTCTGAAACTCTAAGCCAGCCCCAATTAAATTATTTTCCTTTCTAAGAGTTGCTGTGACTGTGGTGTCTCTTCACAGCAATAGAAACCCTAAGACAGGTTGCTTTAGTTAAACACTATCGCTAATGATAAAGGCCTTTGATTTTTATTCTATACTATGAGCTTTGGAAGACTAGTCGTTCATTCTTCCTGTGCCTCCCTCACATTGCCACCTGTACAATGGGATCGTTACTATCCAGAAAGATTGTTGGTAGATTAGTTCAGGCAAGCATTAAGCACAAAGGCTGGCACAAACGGAATGCTGTGTGTCCGCTATGGGTTTTACGGTTGTCGTTATTTTTACGATTGTGTTCCATGCATGATCTTGTACTCCGATATCCCCATTGTTCCTCGGCTCCCCGAGGGGTCCTTCAGTGGATCCCCTCCACCCATGTTAATTTCCCTGGTTGCTTGTGAGCTTAAGGCAGCAGAAAATGACTACCAGCTTGTTAATAGCATTTTGACTGAAACTCATTTTTCTAGAATGTCCTGGGAATTTACATTTTAAGCCTTTCATCACTAATCCTGCTGAAGGATATTCTCCAAGTGTAGGTAATGAAGAGCCCAAAGTCATCCTCACTGCCTTCAAGTGGTGTAGGTCGGAACAGATTGCCACTGGCAGGGGCGACTTTGCTCAAGTCTGGCTCCATCCGCATCTGAGGTCAGTGCAAGGAAGACGTGGCTTCCTCCGTAAGGACCATGAGGACCGAGACCTGCGTTTGCTCTTCAACACTTCCGAAAGCAAATAACTGGCAGTGAGGGAAACTGAACAAGAGCGACCCTACTCTTGTAGGTGAGGGAATGCTAATGGCATTCCTCTGCCTTACAAAATAGGAGTGTGGCTGTGATCATTCCTACCTTGTCTGTGACGGGGATTTTCAGAAACTGTACCCTCAGAGTATGGTTTCCGAGACTGAAAGAACAAATTAAAACTCCGTTAGCATTTTATTTTCAAGAATCTTCTGATAACACCAAACAGATACACTGTGCCATTTCGCTCTCAAAATAATCAACTTAGGCTGATTTCTACAGTCATTTGAACCTAATCTGAATTGTGAAATTGTGAAGCACTAGACCGGTAGCGCCCCGTGCAGCTGTACCAGCCTTCGGGAACGGGCCCCTTTCATCTAATGGAAAAGAACAAAAAAAAAAGCACAGATGGGGTATTTTAAAAACAGCACCCCAAGGATTCTTAAGAACCAGAAAATTGGAATAACTTTGTAAAGGTGGCATTATATCGTTTTTTAGAATTTTAAAAAAGCCTCTTTCATTAAAAATTATCCCCAAACTGCATTTCTTATGAAAAGAAATTACTCTACTCATTTTATTAGTTTAGCTTTAATGTCAGTACTCAGGTTTATAAGTGCAGTATTAGAAAAACAATGGATTAATAATAGATGTCATATGATGCTTTTATATCTCATATTATGTTTGATTCCTCGTTGCTTTTCTTGGTTGCTTTAATTCCTAATCACTCTCTTCCAAACAGTGAGCATCTGCCAATTTCATTATATGGGAGCTTAATAATACTTAATTAAAATACAAAGCTCTAGTTGCCATCTACCATTTAATTGAATGTGATTTAAATAAAACAATAATGGAGAGTATCAGATAGTTCATATATATTTGTTTGAAAAGGATAATATCTTGACTATTTCTTCAGAGCAACCACGGTCTTACAATTTTATGTATTTTTTGAAAAGGAATTTTACATAATATTGCTTGGTTTTTTTTCCTCTGCACTTAAATCTTCATCTCATTGTAGACGTTTTAACATTATTTTTTCTTTTAGATACTGAAAGCAGAGCTATACAGTTTTTGTATCTAAAATTTTTATTCTTAACTTTTGTTTGCAATGCTTTTAAAACGATGCATAAATTAAAATTTACTTATACTAATGATTCTTGGACTACTCCTGTGAGGTATTACATGATATATAAAGCAGTACACGGCGTCATCTTCCCAGTCGTTACACTCTGACCTCCACATACATTCTGTGAACCACAACATACAAACTCAAACACACACACACACACACATGCACACGGACATGCACATAGACATGAACACAAGTAAATATAGTATAAAATTTATTAGTATACTTATTTCATATATACAACTTGTTGAGGGTAGATAGGAGTCTATATCCAGGAAACCATAGCCATGATTCATGCCATGGTTCCACTCATTCATGCCATTCATATCCACTATCTCTGTTTCTTCCTGCTTTCTTAATTATGATTATTAGATAAGAACATTTTACAAAAGTTCTATCTACTTAGCCAGCTTTACAATTATAACACAGTATTTTAAACTGTAGTTTCAACAATAGGTACTAGGCTACACAGTGCAGCTCTAGGAATTGTCCATCTCTTCCAAATGAAACCTTGGAACATTTGACTAATATTATCCCAATACCTTATCCCTCAATTCCCGGCAACTGCTTTCTGGCTCTGAGTTTGCATAGTTTGCATTCCTCATCTGCCCTAGCTCCTTTTTATTGCTATGATAAACACCAATATCAAAAGCAACTTGGAAAGGAAGGGGCTTTTTTGGCTTATGGTTCTAGGTTGTAGTCAATCATTTAGGAAAGTCATGTCAGGAGCTCTAGCAGAAATTAAAGTAAGAAACAAAGGAAGATTACTGCCTATTGGTTTGCTCAGACAGCTTTCCTATGTAGCTCAGTTTGCCTGCTCAGGGCTGGCATCCCCCTGTGAGCTCCACATCAGTCTTCACTTAAGACACTTCCTACAGACATGCCCATAGACCAATCTGTTGGAGGCAATTCTTCAGCTAAGACCCATTCTTCCCAGGTAATATTTGTTGGTGTCAAGTTGATACAACAAACTATCTAATATACCAGTTAAGTGATGTCTTGCATTTATTGATGCTTTTAGATATATTTTACCTTGAGTAAAGTCGTCCAAGTCCATTCATGTTATGGATAATCAAATTATTTTCGTGTTTTTTTTTTTTTAAGTTTGAAAAAAAAATACTCGGTTGAACCTATACTGTATTTTTAAAAGATTTATTTTATGCATACTATTATTTCTTCTGCATGTATGTCTATGTACTATGTGTGTACAGTGGCCAGAAGAACTGGAGTTATAACTCCTAGAACTGGAGTTTTAGACCTTTGTTAGCCATTGTGGGGGAGGGAGCCAAGAATCAAACCTGGACCCCTGGAACAGTAACTGTTGGGCATACTAAGAGCCTCCAAATGTCCTTTGGCCACGTTCTGGAACCAGGTACCCCTGAGCACCTCCCTCCCTCCCTCCCCACCCTAATCCTGACTTCAGTGACTCAGAGCCAACAGCCCTGCCTTCCTTAATGGCCTCTGTGACACATCTCCATGTTTTCCTTATGTGCCTGCTTCATACCCTATAACACCCATCATCATGACCATTACTTTCTCCATCCCCACTCAGAAGCAGCCATTTTGTGTCATTGCACCACACACACACACACACACACACACACACACACACAAACACACACACACTACTGTGTAGTTTGTTTTATAGTGTGAATTTTGTGGTATTCCTTGGTCTTTAATGGCCAACTTGTTCTTTTGCTGAAAAACCATTTCAGTAATAAGTATTCTTAATTGCTGAGCCAAATGGCCTACACTGATATACATTCTATTTTTGTTGTTCGTTCATGTCTTTAATGTATGTGTTTGTGTGTGTGTGTGTGTGTGTGTGTGTGTGTGAATGTATGGGTATATATGATGCTTCCTGCATCCAGCTACACAAGTATTCCAATCTCAGAACAATAGTGTAAGTTTCCCCTCCCCTGTAACAATTACATTTAGACACTTTCTACGTAAGTGTGTTGTCAAAATATATAAGAATGAAGAACAGAAGGATAAGTCTGATGTACACTTGGGTACATGTATAGTAAAATAAAATTGTACTCTAGTAAACATTTAGAGAGAATTCTCTATTTATTATCTTATGCTTATCTACAATTGGGAGTGCATATGATTAAACCAGATACATTACAGAATAGGACATACGCAGTTGGAAAAGAGAATACATGGTCTAATCTATCAATCAAAACAAAGAACCGTCTAAATTACATCCCTTCATACCAGCCTCTTTTTTTCTTTAGATCTCATAAAACTATCCCAGATGTATAACTTGGGACCCATGAGTCCTCTTATTGTTAGTTGTCTACCTTTGACAGTTCATCTTTTCAAATCTGTGTGAACCTTGACTTTTTAGTTTATAAATAAGGATCCAAGAACCCAGGACCACGCTAACCCAGACCTCATCCTCCAGTATTAAAATTATGTTGTCTTTAAATTAAAACAAATTGTAATTTTAATTTCCAATTTTTCACTTCTTATTTTGCCTACCACGTTCAACTGGCTAAGACTGACAGTAAAATGTAATGTCACTATGCCTAAAAGAAATCCTCTTATTCCCCCTCCGCAGGCATCATATTTGGTATGGGCTTTGACTAATGATTCCAACTTCTACCTACACTCGAATGTTTTGTTGTGTTTGTTTTGTGCTGAGTTGTTCCCAACCTGGTAACTGAGCGTGACAAGGAACAAAATTAGACCCCTGCCTAGGGACTAGGTCTCAGGGAACTCCATTGACAGCTCTGGCTTGAGTACTCCTCTGATAGCCTTTGCTGAATTTCTTTACAGCTGTTCAAGAGCCTAGAATCCACACGATCTCTGCTTCAAGTAGGATTTCATTTGCCTCCTGGTCTGACACTTCTTTGAACTCCCTGCCTCCTTTTCTAAGCAGACACTTAATGAAATACTTGTGCATTCTCCTGTGTTGGCATGTTTTCTTCTCTGAGAAGCTCCATTAACATAACCTTTATCTACTGAAGGGAAGAATCCTTTCATTCCCACCTCTGTAGGAGGTTTTAATGCTTACTTCCTTCTTGTAGGGAGCTCTGTGTTTTGGCTCACGTCACCATCTCTTCTCTTTGGAGGAGGAAGATGTCAAGCAATGCTTTCTTTGATGCTCCCCACACTTTATTTGCCCTCGCAGAGGTACTCCTATTTCTCCCTATTTTCATAATTGCTTTCCCTATTAAAAGTGGAGAATTTAATTAGTTCTGATGGGTTATCCTTGGTTTTCTCTCCACCTTCTTTCCATCAAGGAAGAATGGTGAGACAGCTTTGCTGATTTCCCTTGTTTCTAGTTTTGCATGTCAATGGTAAGCTCTTTCTCCCAGACCCTCACCTTTGCTCTTGCTGTCTGCTTCGTCTTAATTGTAGTTTGCCAACACTAACTTTCAAGCAGTAGCCCTGAATTGAAGTCGGGCTTTCTCTGTATCTCTAGAGTGCAGATGTCACAGTTTATATGTGTGATTCTGTTTTATTATGAATGCACTTCTCATTCATTTTCCAACTACTTTATTACTTTTCTTAAGTTTCACTGAAACTTTTGCAATCTTCTGTCTACTGTCTTTATTCTATTTTTATTAACCACAGCTATTTCCCTGCCATTTTAGCATGAAATGAAAATGAAATCATATCTACTGAAATGGATGTTAAGCTTTAAAACAGATGTTCTGTTTGTTTTTGTTTTTGTTTGATTCTTTGGGTTCATAAAGTACCTTTTGGCAGCATCTGAAAAACACGAGAAAAATGTAAAGCAAAAAAGTTACATATTTTGAGTTAGAAATCAGGAGAATAATTTAACAAGATGTCCTTTTCCTTTTTTTTTTTTTTAATTAATCATTTTACTCGCTTACATTTCAAATGATATCCCCCTTCCTGGTTACCCTCCACAACTCTCCCCATCCCATCTCTCCTTCCTCCCCTTTGCCTCTATGAGGGTACTTCTCCACCCATTCACCCACTCCTGCCTCACTCCTCTAGCATCCTCCTCTGCTGAAGCATCCAAGCCTCCCTCCCCTCTCATGGATGTCAGGTAAGGCCATCTGCTGCTACATTTGTATCTGGAGACCTGACTCCCTCCATGTGTCCTCTTTGGTCAGTATAGTTGATTTAGTCCCTGGGAGCTCTGGGGGGTCCAGTTAATTGATATTGTTCTTCTTATGGGATTGCAACCCTCTTCAGCTCCTCAGTCCTTGCCCTAGCTCTTCCCAGGACTCAGTCCAATGGTTGGCTGTGTATATCTGCATCTGTATTGGTCAGGTGCTGCTAGAACCTCTCAGGGAACAGCCATACCAAGCTCTTGTCAGCAGCTCTTCTTGGTATCCGCAATAGTGTGGGGAGCTGTGTGCAGACGATGGGTCCCTAGGTGGGGTGGTCTCTGTATGGCATTTCCTTCAGTCTCTGTTTAATGCTTTCTAATGGAAGCTCTGAAAACAGCTACACTGGGGGACGGGGGGGGGGGGAGAGATTCTTGGAGGAATTAGAACCTTATGTCAATAAATCAATAATTAGTTTTTCCATCCCATTAGCATATCTTGAGGAAAATTGACTTTCGTAAGGAGTGGACTCCTGGTGATTGATGGGCTCAGCTGCACTGATTTTTAAGAAAGGAAACCTGAAAGTAGCATGTATGGTGGTTCTGATCCTTGGAGAACTTCAGAATGTTTTAATTTTACCCAGGGGCTAGAGGTAGAGTTCACATTCTGTTCTTTTGACCAGGAGGAAGCTGGTTTTTACCTCCATGGATGGGACAAAACCCTGATATCTTCACCTTTCATGTTGTACTTTAAGAAGTTGTGATTTTTTTTTCTAGTGTTACTGGGGAAAAAATGAGGCATTTGAAAAATTCCACCAGACCCCAGAGCATTCCTTCCTTCCTGGAAGGGAGAAGAGGTTGACGGAACATGTAGGCACCCTTCCCTTTCTATATTACATTCCTCAGGAAAACCACCGGGCAGGGCCACTGACCGCTGGCCACCTACAGACAAGGGAAGTCCTTGCCACCTCATCCCCTAAGGACCAATCAGTTTTAAATCACTCTGTTCTGCCAATCACATTGTTCCTAGTGGCTGTTGCTCTACTCTACCCCTGAAAACTGTATAAAACGTGGCCGAATGGGCTGTCCAAGGTCGCCACCTCTTTTTCAGATGCAGGATAGCCAAGCACATTAGAACAATAAATTAATAAGTTCTTCTTGCTTTTAGCATCAGTGCCAGGCTCCCCATTGTTCACTTGGGGAATGGGGGTCCCCGGTAGCCAAGGCTCATCAAAGTCTTAGAGAGTGAGCTGTTGGGCATACTGAGAACCTTCGAAAGTCCTTTGCCCCCATTCAAGAACCAGGTTTCTTAGATCTCCCCCAATACCCTATCCTACCTCCAGTGACTCGGCGACAGAGGCCCCTCCATCATTAATGGAAATGCAATTAGTTGCTTTTGGCAATCAGGCTTATTCACGGGCAGCTAAAAGTGACTTCGGGACAATCAGGCATCCTTATAGCCAGCTCTCAGGGATCCTTCTATGAGACATGTTATCTCCAGCAGCAAAAGAGGTCACAGCATAGCTGTGCTATGTCCCTTCACACATGCGCTATAGCCCCAGTATCCCTTTGTGCATTTGTTACAGGCCTGATAAAAGACAGGTTCTCTCTGTCTCGTCTCCCCACCTCTCTCTCCCAGAGGCCGCCTCTTTCTCCCCATCCCAATAAACCTCCCGCATGAGGCTTGCTGCATGGTGTGATTTGTTTGGGACCCTCCACTAATTCCACAGTTTCCACCCATGTTTTCCCTATGCACATGCTCCGTACTCAAATAAAACCCACCATCATGGCCTGCCTTGTTACTGTGTCCACTCTGTCTCAGAAACAACCATTTTGCTCCTCCCTCCCAAACACAAATTTCTTGCTTGAGGTTTGCTGCATAGTGTGGCATTTGTGGTATTCCTTGGGCCCCAATTGCAGAGATGCAAAACACTTTCAGGTAGGATGGATTCTCGCTAATTTTCAAGCCTGGTATCCCACAACTCAATTGCAGTTGATCAATTGACCTTACTAAATTTATCACAAATTTCTTTATTTGTTTTTTTTTTTGTTGTTGTTGTTGTTGTTGTTGTTGTTGTTTTTTGAATCATTCAAACTATGTCTTGACTAAGACAGGAATTTATTCTCTATTCTTGCAGCAGATTGAGGGCCAGAGCCGAGAGCCAGTTGTTCTGAGCTAATAGACTTTCCACAAGCTGCCCTAATACTTCTGACCAATAAGTATTATTTGAAGCTCTATTTCCTAGGTCCTGAATTTGACTCTATCTTCCACTTAATTACTCAAAATCAGACTTGCAGGAAGCTTTCATGCATTCCACATTCTTTCTTTAACAATTAAGATCTAATGTTTGGATCTAATTAAGATCTAAACTTTACTAACAAAATAATTAACAATTATATATTTTAAATTCTATTTTTGTAATCAACCAGTGTCGTTTGTAACTTTTTTTTTTTAAATTAAAGGTGCAGGTGAGAATGGTGTTTCTGATAGGAGAAGTTAGTGTCCTCCTATAAGAACAAAACATCTGGGCAGGGTATGGTGGCACACACCTTTAACCACAGCACTCAGCAGATAGAGGCAGATGAATCTCCGAGATTGAGGTCGATGTGATCTACCGAGAGAGTTCCAGAACATGTTTTTTTCAGATAATGACTGAACGCATAATGGTATTTTCTCTGGGTCTTCTTACTCATTTTTTTTCCTTCTGAAATTCTCCTCCATTTCTGCCACAGTGCCTCTGCACTGCACCTGCTTTCTGCAACCACAGCTGTCACTGCTTGACCCCTCTTTTACATCTCCCTCAACTCAACAGCTGCAGAGATTTATAACTTTCTTATCCTTCTATTTTACTTTCAAATTCCAATAAGGTTGTTTTCAAGGTTCCTTTTGAGTCCATTTCTAAATTCATTCAAGGATGAGGCTAATAACTGACAGGAGACTCCAATCCTTGTTAACAATAGCCATATTTATGATAGGATGACTTAGTATTTACTTAAAAGATGATAGACATGTGAAAGGAGAATTCTTGTTTGGCAAAAATGCAATGAACTTCAAAGTCAGGTTGATGTGTAACGTCAGTGATCTATAAAGATGCTGGAACTGGACACCAGCTTTATACTCAGAGATAATTCAGGGACTTTTAATCTTAAAATAAACTAGTGCCGGAGTTCATGATTAAAAAAACTGACCTCTGTTTTTACACTATAGTTAGATTATACTTTACAGGGAAAATATGAATTTTAAAGAAGTTGATTTTGTAATTAAAATTTCAGTGAATGTTTTTTAAAGAGTTTGTTAGCAAGAAAAAAGAATTTAGATCATGAATAAATAAGATTTATTAATAAACACATGCCAAAACAGAAAATTAAAATGTTAATAAACTCAAGCAACAAATGATATGGAAATTAAATAGATATTCCAGAAGGAATGAAAAAAGAAAGGACAGAGAAGACAGTAAACGGCAAGAATAGCTGAGTATTTCTCAAAACTAAATGAAACAGGTCTTGTCTGATTTAAAAATGCATACTGAGTTTACAGTAGGAAAATTAAAGTGTATTTCACGATACACGGGTAGACACAAGCATTATAGTGATGATATTTGTGTATTAGAAATATACAAATACATATGTTATATTTGTATATTAGAAATATACAAATACATGGAAGCTTGTATAAATATAATATATAACATATATTATATTTATAATAGTTCTTTACTATTAGAAATATGCAACTGCTAACGTTTTCCATGTGTCAAGTTCTTTGATACAAAGAGAAATGTCTCAAGCAGTTGAGGGGATGTACTTCTTTAGAACAAACACTGAAACAAACCTGCAGCTGAGTAGAAGACCAAGATAGTAGATTTAGCATGAAACAAAAAAGAGAAAAAAAATCTGACTTTTCCCCAAAAAGTCAAGGAGCCCTAACTGTGACATGGGGGATTATGCTTAATATTGCTGAAAGACAAAAAACCAACCAACCAAACAAAAAGAAACTATCACGACTAGGTTATTACTTCATCAAAATGAGAAAAGTAATTGTAGTCAGGTAGACACAGGAATGGGCATCAAAGAATCACATTATTCTTTAAGACCTGCAACAAGACTGAGACAGGATAGAGTAGGATGCACTGAGACACAGCCCAGCAGCCTAGCTAGGCTCCCATTGGAAGGAACTCTTCTGAGAAGACTTCTGCTCAGGGTATGGTGGATGCACTAGAGCCACCCTCCATCCTGTGACTGTCCCTCAAAGAGAAAAGGAATAAGTGAGTATAGCATTTGCAAATGTCTAGAGACCATTGACCTTGATGCCAGCGAAGAACACTCAAAATATGGTCCTGGACTCCATAAAACAGCACTCCAAAAGAAATGGGTGGTAACATCAGAAACTGGTTCTTCTCCTTCAAGGCTTTGAGAAAGTTTCTGGAAAGTTCAACTTCAGGACCTTTACAATAAGCTACACGTACAAGAGCATAAATGAGAAAAAAAATGTACTCAATATTAAGGCAACTTGTTTAAGTTTAAATGTCAAGTTCTCTTTGACAACAGTGATATCAAACATGTATGTTTTACTGTGAATTTAAATCATTGTATGTTCTGCAAGGAAAATTAAAACTAAAAGGGTTTTGCATAATGGAATTTAAAGCATAAATGTAAAAGTAACTTTTATTCTCCTGATGAAATTGCTGTCTCTGAGGCTTACTGCCTCAGTCTGCTAACCTAAGCCCAGTCATGGAAGCTTCTAGTCTCTGTACAATCTCATCTAATATGATCCAGCAGAAACTTAGAAAATTCATCAAATCAGCACAAGTCAGAGGAAGTGATCAGAATCAGTTGAAATACCACGAGAAGCTCTTTGGCATGTTTTTTTCTATAAAGTCAAGAAAAACAAAGACAAGTGAAGACCAGTGAACTGTTGTGGGGCATAACAATGCAAGAGCACCCTTTTACTAGCTGAGGGGTTCTATTTATACTCTTTCCAAACATTATGATCCCTGTCAAGAATCTGCTCCAGCAAACATGCCCTCTCACGTGTCTGTTTCAGTAAAACATCCACTCTCAAGAATGCATCCAGAAGAACATCATTTGACCTCTCATGACACAGCTTCCTGGAAAACATCACATATCACAACCGAGTGTCTAACAAACCAATAATTTCTAGTTTATAGTTGGGAACACCTATTCTGTTAAATTTTTCTCTGATTCATCATTTTGTCTTCTAGTTCTTTCAAATACGGGTGTTTCATTCTCCAAACTAAGTTTACCTTCATTGTTTGGAATGCAATGTGTGTACTAAGGGTATGTCTGTATTCCAGCCAGAAGGATTAAAGGTATGTGCTAAGGCTGAGCCACACCCTAACTATAAACAGTTTTTCTTTTCAGAAAATCATACAGTCTCAGGATTCACAGTGTAATCAAAACTCCTGCAACACACAAAAACTAGATATACTGATAAAAGTATGATCATTTTCAAGGAAATACATGAAATATATATTTTAGCCTACCTTAGCTTTCTCAATTCCATGTATACTAGAAGAAAAATATACTTCCAAAAACCATAACATACTTTGATATTAAGGCATATATGATAGACTATATAATTATCTGACTTAAAGTATTTTAAGCAGATGGTATCAAATTTATGCAGAAAAACCTGTGAAAGACACTATTATCCAAAAACTGGGAGAGGCAGAAAGCACATTCGTGCCTGGAATGAAAAACATAGAATAGACACATGGCCTATTTTCTAATCATATGCAGGGTAGCCAGAAGCCTCTTGTCCATCCTTGAGGTAGCAACAACAGTAGAGTGTCTTGATTTATCTTCTCTGTGAGGGCATCTAAAGCAGGGCCTTGAATTAGATTGAGAATGGAAATCTTCTAGACAGAGTTCCTTTGAGAGGTACATAGAGCGCCTATTGGCCACAAGGCTTGCTAGAGTTGATAGATATGTCCAGAGCTATTCTCACTAAAAATATACCAAAGTAACAGTCGCAGGTTGGCTCTTCCTCCATCCTATATAGGCTGTGTTGACAGGACACACAAATGTATCTCAATTCTAAAAAGTGTCTATAGTGTAAAATGATAAAATCAACAAAACTAAAAGAACCAATGATGATGAAGAATTTTAAAAATCATGTTCCAAAACAACTGTAGTTATAGTAGACTACAAAATAAATTGGATTAATACTCCAAAAAAATGAACCAATTAGCAGAGATCATTGAAATACACAATTTAATTATTGGTATGAAAAATTCTTCATAGAAGAATCCTCAGCAAAGGGCATGTGACACGGAATGCATTTTGTTGAGTGAACCTTCATGTACTAATTGAAGCAGGAAAGAAGTGATAGTATACCAAAGAGCAGTATAATAATACAATAACAAATACACAACCTTCAAAAGAAATCTCATAAGCAGTGGCTTCGGGATTCTCCAAATCATGTCAGAAGGCGTGTCAAAGGATGAGTAGACACAGAGAGCAAGCTACTAGAATTTTCTAACATAGAATAGTTTGAATTTAAGTATTCGGTAAGAAAGAAAGAGAGAGAGAGAGAGAGGGGGGGGAGGGAGGGAGGGAAGGAGGGAAGGAGGGAAGGAGGGAAGGAGGGAGGGAGGGAGGAAGGGAGGGAGGAAGAAAGGACCGAAAAATGAATACAAGAAAGTTAAATAACAGAAAATACTAAAAGAAAAAAGAAAAAAAAAAAGAAAGAAAGAAAAAGAAAAAGCCTAACCTAAATTTTCTACAATGTGAAAGAAAAGTAAGCATATTATCCTCAAATGTGAGAAAATAAAATTTTAGTAGCTCTTTTCAGCAACACAAATCACAAAGACTTGGCAGGGGTGGATACAGACAAAATTTCAGCTACTGTAATAAAATCATCCAGGAGTCTATTTAGTTGAGATTGAAATACAGATTTTTTTCGAACAGAGATACTTCTCACTACCAATTCTCCTAAGAGATTACCCTAGAAAATAAAATACAGGTGCAGAGTCTAATTAGCATTAATGAACAAAAGAACATATGAAACTTGGATGTGTGTGTGTGTGTGTTTCCTTGATAACTAACAAGGAAATCTGTGTTGTTAATATGAACCTAGCCCTGTCCAGAGCATCATTGCCTCAGACCTGTAGGAATGGCAAAGCTTTTCTCTGGTCTAGGAATGGATGTTATAATAGTTGACTTTTAGCTAAAATCAGTATATCCTCTGAACATGTATCAATATTGCTTTACACATGGTTTTTAATAGAAAATAATTTATGTTACTGCCACAATGTTTTTTGTCCTTCTGATTTTTAATTTAAATGAATTAATTCATGATGGTCAAATTTCAGTATCACATTTCCTTCTTTGAGTGAATTGATTTATTAATCCATTTTATACAAAGTAATTTTCTGTGTAATGAATAAAGCATTTTTTAATGCTAATAACTATGTCATGTGCAATTTTTCTTAAATACAGAGAGTTGAAATTATTTAGCCATTCTGTTTCTGGAAACAAATCATATTTAAGAGAGAAAGAAAAGGTGCTATACTAGAAATCACATGTGATAAGAAATTCATTCCACAAGTGGCGTTAGACCTTTAAAAGACCTTTATCTACCTCATAGAATAAATTTGATGTGCCTTACAGACTGCTTTGTGAACTCACCCTCACTGTGCATGCATAAAACCACCTTTGTAAAGTACTAACACTGTATTTCCCACTCAAATGATGAAATTGTAATAAAACAGTTTATTATCATATATCTATATATGATGGCATGTTAGATTTTAAAAATCAGTATTTTTTCCAATAATATTCACTTTCAGGATCTAATAAACCCAAGAACTTTGAAAGCGAAGAGTCATGGAGAAGGCATATATATGCCTGCAGGTACTGCTGTTTGGAATGTTCAGGAGCTCTACTACGGGTTTAATATTCTTAGGCAAGGGCGTATAGCTTTCCTATGTGTTTTCTGCACTATAAAAACTTTTTATTACCTTCCTGCTTGGATTATTTCATTGAAGCTTAATTGTTTCATTTTATCCATGTTCTTTGTTGGCTGTGTAATGAGATATTATTTTAAAATATTTATCTTTATTTCGAGAACTCAACCATAAAGCAAGCACAGTGCTAACACCAGTAGAATTCATATTGTCAACCTACTAGCAATTTGTTAAGAACTATGGAGTAATTGAAGCTGTTCAAATTAGTTTTTTGAATAAATAATAGAGCCTTGCCTATGATGGAGCATACAGAGACAACTTGTTAAACCATTATATTTTAAAGTTAAAATAGAATAGGGACCATCTTACTTAATGCTTCTGTTTTTATAGGTAACTGTTACATCTAAGCTATTTGACATGGTCAGAGGAAGTCTTGAAATGGAGAGTTCAGATTGGCTTGGTATGCTCTTCTTTTGATCAAATGTTCTCATCTTTCCTTAGAGAAACATCTAACTT
The DNA here is from genome assembly GCF_947179515.1 of Apodemus sylvaticus. NCBI lineage: Eukaryota > Metazoa > Chordata > Mammalia > Rodentia > Muridae > Apodemus > Apodemus sylvaticus. The sequence continues at coordinate 39,984,077 of NC_067473.1, read as the reverse complement.
TACAAGCCAAACAGAAATCTGAGCATCCAAAAAAAATGTGTTAAACTGTGAAAAGTACTGTAAGTTCACACTCAGGGGAACATGTTCTTTTATATCATGTATGCATTAATATCAGTGAGAACTCAATATTGAAATCAAATGTACCATATGCTGCCAAATGTTTAATAATCCTTCAGTGTCTAATTAAGCCCAAGGAAGTTGCACTTGTGTGTGAGTCATTGTAACTACATATTAAGTACAATATATTGATCTGGTATAAACAGAATAACACTGAAAAGCCTATGAGTTGGGTTGATGGTGATAGTGAGAAAGGCATACAGCTCCTAGTATCAATTCAGAATTTTACAGAATGGAAAAGAGAAATGCTACATTTGGTGTAGAATGATGTGGACCTTTATAAAGGTTGTAGGGAAGTATGAGTAAGGAATAAATTTCTAGAGCAGATGACCCACACTCTAGCTTCAGAAGTGGATGATTTCCCTGGAGGATACTTATTAGGGAATATTGAGGTGAGGGCGAGAAGCCATGCTTGGATTAGGACCTGACAGACACCTGGTCGTAAACCCTCCATGCATGCTTTATAAGATGCTCTACCTCTCCACACATCAGTTTTCCTGCCTGCAAAAGAGCTTACGAATAACTTATAAATATAATCTCGAAAAGTAAGTTCACCTCCTCAGGCATTGTACCAAAGCTTGTTTAATATTGTCTTTCCCAGCAAGGTAGCCGCTCTATAAGTATTCTATTCAGTGGGGTAAATTCTTCCCAGCATGACTCCCGGGAAAGTGTTGGTCCTACTAATCAGCCCGAACACATGGTACTAGGACACTAAGTGCTGGGCACACTGCTAAATTTTCTTTGTCATGTGTACACTACTTTTAATTCAGGCTAAGTAATAGACAAATGTTAACGATTCATACTAACACGATTCCATTCTTCAAAAATTTAATCAATGAACTTTCTCTTTAAAGGTGTATTAAAAGTCAATGCATTTACATCATGGAGCTACAAAGGAATTTTCAGTGATTGTCATGTGTATAAATTTTTGAGATATCAATATAAGAAGAAATACACAAAGACTGGGTGGTTGGTAAGAGGCACAGAACAGTTGAAATACAAATGTAAAATCCTTTCTTTTTTTTCTTTTTTTTCTTTTTTTTCAAGACAGGTTTTCTCTGTGTAGGTCTGGCTGTCCTAGAACTCACTCTGGAGATCAGGCTGGCCTCAAACACAGAAATCCACCTACCTCTGCCTCCCAAGTGATGGGATTAAAGGCGTGCGCCACCACTGCCCAAAATCTTTGCTAAGTTTTGCAATGCTTGTCTCTCTCCATCAATGGTATTATCATTATCACAGAGGAACATTTCTCAACCTGCTGCTGGCATGTCAGATATCACAAATATTAGATATTTACATTATGATTCATAAGAGTGGCGACATTTCAGTTATGAAATAGCAACAAAATAATTTGATTGTTGGGGGTCACCACAGCAGGAGGAACTGTATTAAAATCTCACAACAATAAGAAGTTTGAGAACCACTACCACAGTAGATATTTGTAGCTTGTAATGATGCTAGAACAAACCCCAAACTGTCAAAACATAGAGAAAAACAATGAGAGTGTACAATTCTGGAGAAGGTTGAAAGGAAACACTGAACAGAAACAGAGCAGGTACATAGGCCATGTCTGGGAAACACTATCATTTCTCAATGATGAGGAACTCACAGGAATCGGGCTTATATATGTACATATATGTTATTTATGTACATTTATATAGACACAAATTACTAAAAACATTTAATTTGCTTTATAGCAAAGTAAAATCTTCACAGCTCAATGTGTATGAAATACAAATTGACAGACCTCTTTAGATGTACAAATGGATGCTTTTCTAGCATTCCTACTTATAGGAAGGCAGCTGCTCTACTGAAACTCCCCAAGTAGATTCTGACAGTCACAAGCATAGAGAGATGCCTGGATGATATTCAGTTTCAATGTGTTTTCTGTATAGCTTTTTTTGCAATTTGTTCTAATTATTTTTTGATTCATACACACACACACACACACAGACACACACACACACTACAAATCACAAGGTTAAAACTATAGACTAAAGGAGCATTTTCTTAAACATTTCCTTATTCTTTCAAAATGTACCTAAGTCTGTAGTGATAAGAAAAGTAAATATGGGAGCACAGATTTTTTTTCTAAAAGTTTTTAGATGCAACATTTAAATTAACTATATGTCTTTCTAACAGCTAATAGGCATAAATTTTCTTTGCAAGGAATAGTGTGAGACCTTCAGTAGAGTGTGTTTCTATGTGCATGTGTTTATGTATGTTTGAATGTATGTGGGTATACATGTATGGAGGTCCACTTGCATTTGTATGTGTGCATATATATGTAGAGTTCAGAAGCCGTTCTTGAATGCCATTCTCAGAAAGACAACCTACTTCCATTGAGACAGAGGCTTCCAATAGCATGAATAACCAATAAAGCAATAGTGATGGCCTAAAACGATCACAATATTTTCCTATATCTGCCTCTCCAACTTTAGGATAGCATACACATATGATTTGTTGTTGTTGTTGGGATTCTAGAGAAGAAATTTAAAATTTACTCCTGCTTGCAGGCATGTATTTTATGGCTGAGTTCTCCCTTTATTCATAAGAGAGATACTAATCTCATCTCTTAGATACTGTGTCTTCCCAATTCCAGACTCAGGACACACATTAGATTCTTTTTCCATTTTGTTATAACTTCATGAGGGCACTGAGAGAGACTGTCAAGTCAATGAAAATACACTAATGTTCATATATTTAAATGGTCAATTCCTGTATTAATAAAATAATCTGTGTTTTCTAAAATTAAATATGAGAACATGTTTACAGAAGAACATGTCTATTCTTCTTATAATAAGGTTCACATTTAATCTCAATTAATAGCTCTAAATGAGAAATCAAACTGATGAAACTTGTTTTCTTTTCTATGGCCACTCCACTCAGAAATGTTGCTCATGAAAGACATTGAGAAGGAACTCTTTTGGTTGAATGACATTTCCACAATCAAGCCACATTTTAGAACAGATAAATCTTAAAGGCTTTCTTTTCTGTGGCCTATGCTGGGAAATAAACAAAGCTCATTAAAGAAGTTGTTTCCCAACATTTATGCATCCAAGACTCAAATATTTCAACTAAGTTTCTGTGGAAGAATCCCCCCCCCCCTTAACTATCGTCATATATCATAGTGACATTCAGGAAGTTCTTTAAGTAACCTAGAACTTGATGTAGCGATCAGGAGACAACATAGCAAACAAGACTTAGTGGACTCTGAAATGGAACTGCTGCACAATTACTGTAGAGAGTCTTATTGGGGTGCCAAGCCACCTGATGGGAACTTGACATTGACCAATGTGAAGTTCCTCTCCCAGCCTTTGAGCGGGAACTCCTGTGTTAGCCATAATCCTCTCCACCTAGGGTGGAGTGCTCAGACCAAGGTGAAGTCCATTGTTCTTCAAGGTCCTGAAGATTCCTGAGAAACACTAGCCACCTGCGGAGCACCTGAACTAGTTCTGTGGAGAAGATTCCAGCCTTTGGGGCAAGGGTTTTCTCCTGCCTATATATTTGGAGTCCTCCATTAAACTTTGAGACCTTGAACACCAATGTTATCTTGGTCTCCATCTCTTTTTGCCGCCTTCCCATACATCCCCAGCTTCCTTTCCAGGTAACCTGTTCGATGTAACTTCGGGCAGTTATGAAAATACTGCATAATGAATTATATATTTATGTATGCATGTGTATGTATACAACCACACACACACACAAATACACACACACACACATACACACACACTAAGGAAATGATAAATTGTTTGAATTTATCTTTCAAATTCGCCTAATTCTTTCTATGCTCTGTTTATTTGATTATTTTAATTAATAACAGTCCTTACTTAATGCTTGTACGCTTCCAGCTTCCAAATTTGTACTTTGCCCCTCTGCACAGGAGGCATGCAGAATGCTTCCTTGTATATGCTGATCTTTTTTGAAGCTTACCCTATCCCACATATGCTGCAGTATTTGCTGTATTAATTTACCGTTTTAGGAGTGCTAGTGTTTTCCCCCTTGGTGCCTGGCCTTGTGTCTCTTCTGTCTCTCCTACACAGAGTTCTGTTCTGAAGTGAGGCTAAAGAGGATTATTTTTTTCCTCTCTGAGGCTGCAGTGTAACTCTCTGAGACTGATATTAGAAACCAATTCATCCTGAATGAAGCATCACAACACTCTTGTGTAATGTTGTCCAACTGTCTCCTGGGTTGCCCCAGCTCAGTGGACCTCATTTTGAGCATTTTGTTCCAACTATTAGATGGAACAGATGTTTTCAGACACCACCCTGCTTTATCCCTACAAAACGTTCCTATGTCAAGAAACACATTGAGCTGGATTAAATCAATTGTCCCAGGTCACATAGCTAGCAAATTGCAGAATCAGAACTGAAGCAAGTATTTCCTTTGTCTTTTTATTTCACTGTATTTCTCTCTATTGAGTTTGTAATTTATCATGATACATATATGATAACAAAAATAAAATTGAGCATAATAATTATTTACAAGGCTTGTGCTTTTTGTTCTGAGGCTGATTACAAATCAACAAATTTTACAATTTATACATATTCAACTGATAATCATTTTCTGATCAATCCCCTATTACATTAGAATAGAATGGGTTATAATTTAAATGCTTCTTTCCTGAACAAACAGAATAATTCTAACTTTGCTTCTGGCAAGGCTAAAGAGTTAGTTTTCGGTTGAGAAAATATTTTTGGAGCTCTTCCATAAATTCAAAAATAGTTATTCAAAGGTATACATAGTATCACAATTTTTTTTTATTTTTTTTTAATTTTCTATATTCTTTGTTTACATTCTGAATGCTTTCCCCTTTCCTGGTTCCCCTCTCCCCATTGGTCTCATAAGCCCTCTTTCCTCCTCCCATTTCTCTGTCCTGGTACTCCCCTACAATGCTGGATCAAATCTTTTCAGAAACAGGGCTCTCTACTTCCCTCTTCTTGGGTATCATTTGATATGCTAATTCTGTCTTGAGAATTCAGAGTTCTGGGCTAATTAATATCCACTTATCAGTGATTGTATTCCATGTGTATTCTTTTGTGATTGGGTTACCTCACTTAGGATGATACTTTCCAGTTCGAACTCTTTGCCTAAGAATTTCATGAATTCATTGTTTTTAATTGCTGAGTAGTATTCCATTGTGTAAATATACTACATTTTATGTATCCATTCCTCCATTGAGGGACATCTGGGTTCTTTCCAGCTTTTCGTTATTATAAATAAGGCTGCTATGAACATAGTGGAGCATGTGTCCTTGTTGCATGCCAGGGAATCCTCTGGGTATATGTCCAGGAGTGAGATAGCAGGGTCCTCCAGAAGTGTCATGTCCAGTTTTTTGAGGAACCGACTGATTTCCAGAGTGGTTGTACCATCTTGCAATCCCACCAGCAGTGGAGGAGTGTTCCTCTTTCTCCACATCCTCACCAACACCTGCTGTTTCCTGAGTTTTTAACCTTAGCCGTTCTGACTGGTGTGAAGTGAAATCTCAGGGTTGTTTTGATTTGCATTTCCCTAATGATTAATGATGTTGAACATTTCTTAAGATGCTTCTCAGTCATCCAAAGTTCTTCAGGTGAAAATTCTTTCTTTAGCTCTGTACCCCATTTTTAAATAGGGTTATTTGATTCTCTGGGTTCTACCTTCTTGAGTTCTTTGTATATATTAAATATTAGCCCTCTGTCAGATTTAGGGTTGGTGAAGATTCTGTCCCAATTTGTTGGTTGCTCTTTGTCCTTTTGACAGTGTCCTTTGCCTTACAGAAACTTTGTAATTTTATGAGGTCCCATTTGTCAATTCTTGATCTTAGAGCATAAGCAATTGGTGTTCTGTTCAGGAACTTTTCCCCTGTGCCTGTGTCCCCAAGGGTCTTCTCCAGTTTCTTTTTTATTAGCTTCAGTGTGTCAGGTTTTATGTGGAGGTCCTTGATCCACTTAGAGTTGAGCTTAGTACAAGGAGATAAGATTGGATCAATTTGCATTCTTCTGCATGCTGACCTCCAATTGAACCAGCACCATTTGTTGAAAAGGCTATCTTTTTTCCACTGGATGTTTTCAGCTCCTTTGTCTAAGATCAAGTGACCATAGGTGTGCAGGTTCATTCTGGGTCTTCAATCCTATTCCACTGATCCACTTGCCTGTCATTGTATCAATACTATGCAGTTTTTATCACTATTGCTCTGTAGTAATGTTTGAGGTCTGGTATACTGATTTCCCCTGAAGTTCTTTTACTATTGAGAATAGTGTTAGCTATCCTGAGTGTTTTGTTATTCTGGATAAATTTGAGAATTGCTCTTTCTAACTCTATGAAGAACTGAGTTGGGATTTTGATGGGGATTGTGTTGAATCTGTAGATTGTTTTTGGCAAGATGCCCATTTAAACTATATTGATCCTACTAATCCACGAGCATGGAAGATTTTCCATTTTCTGAGGTCTTTTTCGATTTCCTTCTTCAGAGACCTGAAGTTCTTGTCATATAAATCTTTCATTTCTTTGGTTAGAGTCACACCAAGATACTTTATGCTGTTTGTGGCTCTTGTGAAGGGTGTCATTTCCCTAATTTCTTTCTCAGTCTGCTTATCCTTTGAGTATCGGAAGGCTACTGATGTGCTTGAGTTGATTTTGTAGCCAGCCACTTTGCTGAAGTTGTTTATCTGCTGTAGGAGTTCTCTGGTGGAGTTTTTTAGGTCACTTAAGTATACTATCATATCATCTGCAAATAGTGAAAGTTTGACTTCTTCCTTTCCAATTTGTATCCCTTTGACTTCCTTATGTTGCCAGTATCACAAAATTTATAACTGGTAATTCAATATGCAATTCATTCTCTTTAACTTAGATTCTCTTACAACCTAACTTTGTAAATAAAGTACATAAATTGTACTCTGAGTAATTGTTCCACATCAGGAGAATGATCAATACTACTGAAAAAGTTTAATGAACTCTTTCTTCAAATAATATCTCTAAAAGTTATGTTCCAAATAATAGTATTGAAATGGTACATATGATCAAGTTGGAGACATCCAAAAATAGGAGATTGTAACTCCTTTAATTACTGAGTGTAATGAACCTAAAAAGGAAAAGATTTCCATAAATCCCTTCCACTATATATCTATTTCTTTTCCTCCCTTTCTGTTTCTACTTCCTCTTCTTTTGTCTTCTCACCTTCTCTTCTCTTCCTTCTTCTTTACATTTCCTTCTCCTCTTTCCTTTAATCTGTTTTCTCCTCTCTCCATACTCTCCTTCTTCACCTATCAAAAGTAAGGTCTGCCTAAAACAAAGTTATTTGCTCTATGTAAATCTCACTATAATTTTCTCCAACAGTAAGGACCACCTATTTCTGAGGAGCAGAGAGAGGTGTTCTGTCACTTTAGTTGGCCACATTACTGCTATTATTCTGAGAAGGCAAGATCTCGTATTTCTGCTGAGTGTGACGGTTGAACAGGATGTTTAAGATGCTCTTGACCCGACAGTTAGAACCACAGCTTCCATCCAAGTTTCTATCTGTGAAAGCCCATAGGATGATTTATAAGGAGCATGCTACCGGAGAAAATTCATATTTGAAAATAATATGTAGGATTGTTTTTATGCTTTCAGTTAGTAACAACATGAGAAAATTTGGGGATCCAATTCAAATGACTATTTGTGTGACTTTAGTTTATTTTGTTTTGTAATATTGTATTGACATTAATAGCAAAAGTATTTCTAGTGATCAGGATATCCCGTGTTATATTCCCTAAATTATGTTCAGAATTTCAAGTCTGGATGAGGATTAGAGAGAGGGTGAGAGAGATATGTTTGCTTTCCTCTCTTTGTGCTTTGCACTTCCTTTTTTGGCATTTTTTATATTTCCAGTTTGTGATTGAAGATAATTCCTTTTAAATGGTTTGTGTCTTTTCTGATGCATGTAAATACCTCACTGTGCATGATATAATGATGCTTACATAAGTCTTCTATTCAATAGCCAAACTGATAGAGCGTACTTTTTACTTTTGTTTTTACTTCTTTTATGGTGAAAATTCTTTGCTTCTTTCTTTTCCCCAAGGAGCTATTTTTAAAACACAGGCCCCGGGAACTATTAGCTCTCCATCTCTTGGTAACAGCTCACGGGTCATTGTTTTTGCAATGCATTTTCCTCTTATGCTCAAATATCCTATGTTAAGGTAAATTTTTAAAAGTCTGACAAATTGTACAAACCTTTATGGTTCAAACTTTCATGGCTCTAAAAGCTAGAACATTCTGAAAAGGAAGTAGTACTTATAGCTTCTTGCTGAAAAGTCTTACATATGGTTCTCTTGGCAATTAGCTGCCAAGAAGTTCTGCACTAATAGATTAAGATACATTGATTGGAAGCATGCCAGTTGTCTTGTATAACCTAATAGGTCACACTGAGATCTGTTCAGGACAGATTTCTGTGTATTAACATTTGCTGGTCACTAATTAAAACAAAAGCAAAATAATTTGTTTTGTTATTTACTTTCCTTTCCTTATATGGTAGAGATAGGATTCCTTTCATTCAAGTTCTCATAATTTTAGTCAAATACTGCATCATTCTTGTTATATTTTCTACATTCTAGGGACAGCCATTGTCAACTTGAAGTTGTAAGTAAAACATACTTGGCCAAGGGAAGATTTGAGAAAATGAAGGAAAATTAAGCCCAGGTCTGCTGAAAACCTGGCTGAGTTTGTCTCTATGTATGATATCATTCTGTCACAGAACGTTGCATCAGAAGCCTATGTAGGTTCTAATTGTGATCCTGAATGAAGTGAGGACTTCACAATCAATAAGCAAACACAGATTGTTGCCACTTATGTGCAAGACTCTTCAGTGAGTCATGTTATGAACCCATTATTTCTAAGTATGGATAAGCTAGCATTTTATTGTCTTGATTTGGAAGTTAAATGCATATTATTTAGAATATGACACATACTTTATGGTTTTCCTCCAGTTTTTCTCATTGACAATATTCCACTTAAATTCAAGAAATAAAAATTTTACCTAAAAGAAAACACTGAGGGCTAGGTGCATCATCTCTAAATAAAGACAGACCCAGCAGTCTTCTACTGCACGTGTGTTGGGAGCCTCATCTCAGCTGGTGTATGCTGCCTGTCTGGTGGTTGAGAGATCTCAGGGGTCCAGATTAATTGAGACTGATAGGATTGCCCTTCTCCTCAGCTTCTTTCAGCCTTTCCTAATTCAGCAACAGGGGACAGCTGCTTCTGTCCATTGGTTGGGTACAAATATCTGACTCTGACCCTTTCAGCTGCTTGATGGGACCTCTGCAGTGTGGTCATGATATGTCCCTTTTTGTGAGCACTCCATAGCCTCAGTAATAGTGTCAGGCCTTGGGACCTCCCCTTGAGCTGGATCCCACTTTGGTCCTGTCACTTGACCTTCTTTTCCTCAGGCTACTCTCCATTTCCATCCCCATGATTCTTTCAGACAGGAGCAATTGTGGGTCAGGACTGTGACTGTGGGATGACCCCCTCCCTCATTTGATGACCTATCTTCCTGCTGGAGGTGGTCTCTATAAGTTTCCTCTCCCTACTGTCTAGCATTTCATCTAAGGTTTGAGTCCTTTGAATCCTTTGAGTCCTGAGAGTTTCACCTCCCAGGTCTCTGGTACATTCTGGAGGGTCCGCCCCCAACCTCCTATCTCTTGAGGTTGCCCACGTTTTTGTTCTTTCTGCTGGTCCTCAGGGATTCATTCCTTTTCCCTGACCCAATATCAGATCAACTTCCCCTCTCCCCTCTACTCCCTACTCCCCCTCTACTTTCCCTCCCCTGTCCCTCCCTTCCTCCCCACTTGTGATTGCTTTGTTCCACCTCCCAATTGGGACTGAGGCTCCTCAGTTGGGCACTTCAGCTTGTTGACCTTTTTGAGTTCTGTGAGTTGTATCTGGAATATTCTGTACAGTTTTTGCTAACATCCACTTATTAGTGACTACATGCCATGCCTGTCATTTTGGGTCTGAGTTACCTCACTCAGGATGATATTTTTTAGTTCCATCCTTTTGCCTCAAAACCCAGGATGTCCTTGTTCTCAATAGCTGTGAAGTATTCTGTTGTGTAAATGAACCACATTTTCTGTATCCATTCTTCTGTCTTGGAACATTTGGGTTGTTTCCAGCTTCTGGCTGCCACAAATAAGGCCACTATGAACATGGTGGAACATGTGCCCCTGCGGCATGGTGGGACATCTTTTGAGTATATTCCCAAGAGTGGTATACCTGGGTCTTCTGGTAGCTCTATTTCCAATTTTCTGAGGAACCTCCAGACTGATTTCCAGAGTGGTTGTATCAGTTTGTAATCCCACCAGCAATGGAAGAGTGTTCTTCTTTCTTGACATCTTCTCCAACCTAACCCTCAAGAGACTGGAAGCCTCAGGGAGTTTAGAGGTCAGGTTGGGTTGGGGTGTGGGGACATTCACATGGACACAGGGGTGGGGACAAGGTATGAGATGTGAAACAATTGGAGGGTAGACAGTGGTGGGCGGGAATATGAAATGTAAATAAATAAATAAATAAATAAATATTTTAAAAAGAGAAAAGAAAATACTGTAACCTTCCATACATTCATGAAGTAATTACAATATTTTTAAGTCAAACTTTCAACTATACATATAAAATAAGAAACAATTATTTGGATCAAGAAAAACATTATTCATATAATAATATTTTCTTATACATATTTCTTAGAGTATTTAACTTCAGTTAATTTTAGATTTTTTTGGGAGGATAATTTATTTATTTACATTTCAAATGTTATCTCCTTTCCCAATTCACCCCCAAGAAATGAGCTGAGAAATTCCATGTTCCCCTCAACATTTCCTTTAATGCTAATAGCTAACATACTCATACCATATAACCAATTAACACATTAAATACATTACAGACTGTATTTGAATTTCACTAGTATTTTTTTCTATCCCAGATCAAATACAGATATAATATGACATAATAATGTCTCCTGCTCATCTTCCACATTAGACATTTCATTGTTGGCAAACTGTCGAAAAGGACATTGTTCCATTTGGCATGCCTCAAGAGGAGTGTCTCTAAGGACATTTTTCATCCCACATGACAAATTTAGTGTTTCAAGGCTTAACTCAATATGGATAATTTGCTTTACAAGATTTACTTGAGTTCAGCAGGTCCTACTCCTTCACTTATGTGTATATACCATGTTAAATGAGTCAATTCAGTTCTTATTCAAATAACTAGATACCTGACAAATCATAATTGATATTTCCCGTGTCAAAAATAATTTTCTGCATAGGAAATAATTTTATTTTATTTTATTTTATTTTTTCAGATTTAGAAATGGGATTTCAGAGATTATCCCAATAGATCAATCATCCTGGATCAGGAAGACATCCTGATAGCCCTCCAAGGACTGTTGCACACCTTTTTTAATGATTCCATTTTGAGGCAGGCTTTGCTGAGATTCATTTAGTAAGTTTGACTATTATAACAATGAGCATGTATCCCTCTGTGTCAAAGAAGTAAAATGAAGGACAGATGGAGATTCTAAAGTAACAGATCAAGAAGAGTAACAGGAACATAGACTAAATTAAGACATTTTAGTCAGATGGTGGTAGTGTACCTTAATTCCAGCACACAGGATGCAGAGGCAGAAGGATCTTGTGAGTTCCAGGCCAGTTTGTTCTACAGAGAAACTTCCAGGACAACCAGGGATACACAAAGAAACCCTATCTTGAAAAGACAAAACAATTAAGATATTTTGATCATCAGCAAATAAGGTTGAAGTCTTTCTTTCTTTCTTTCTTTCTTTCTTTCTTTCTTTCTTTCTTTCTTTCTTTCTTTCTTTCTTTCTTTCTTTCTTTCTTTTTAATATAGGATCACACACCCACTTCCTTCCTCTTCTCCTAGTCCCACCCTTATAAATCCCTCTCCCATTACCTATCCTCCTTTCCTTAGAAAAGGGGAAGCTCTCCTTGGAAGTAACTCCAACCTGGGACATTTAGACACTATAGGCCTAACTGAACCATCTCCCACTAAGACCAAACTAGGGGGAAGGGAAACCAGTGACAGGCAACTGAGTAAGAAACAGCCTCTGATCCAATTGTTAGGGGACTCGCCTAAAGACCAAGATACACATCAGCTACAAATATGTAGGGGGTCTATATTCAACCCATTAATGTGCTTTAGTTAGTGGTTCAGTCTCTGTGAGTCCCATGGGTCCAGGTTAATTGACTTGGTAGTTCTTCTTGTAGTGTCCTAAACGTCCCCAGCTCTCTCAATCCTATCTCCAACTCTTCTTCAAGACTTCCTGAGTATCTCTTGATGCTTGGCTATTGGTCTCTGCATCTGTTTCCATCCATTGCTGGATAAAGCCTCTCAGGAGACAGTTATGTTAGGTTCCTGTCTGCAAACATAACAGAGTATCATTAATACTGTCAAGTATTGGAAATCTTAGATGGGATATGTTTATAATTGGGCCAGTCTTTGACTGGCCATTCTTTCAATCTCTGTTCTATCTTTATTTTTGCACATCTTCCAGGAAGGACAAATTTTGGGTTGAAGCTTTTGAGGGTAGGTGGATGTCCCCCTAGAACCTCATGAAGCTGAAAGGCATTTGCAAGGCTAAGGACACTATTAGTAGGGTAGAAAGAGCCTACAGAATGGGAAAAAAATCCGACAGAGGACTAATATCTAAAATATAAAGAACATAAGAAATTAGACACAGAAAAACCCTAATAACCCAGCTTTTAAAAAAGGGGGAGCTGAGCAGGGAGCTGGAGCACAGAGCTAAACAGAGAATTCTCTGCAGAGGAATCTCAAATGGCCAAGAAGCACTTAAAAAATACTTAATATCATTAATCATCAGAGAAATGCAAATCCAAAAGATTCTGAGGTTCCATCTAATACACATCAGAATGGCTACGATAAAAAACTCAAGGGGTAGCACATGCTGGCTCGCATTTGGAGCAAGGGGACTCTTGTCTGTTGCTGGTGCGAGTACAAATTGTTCAATCACTTTGAACATCAATTTAGGCATTTCTAGGAACATTGAGAATAGTTCTACCCTGAGACCTAGCTATATACCATTCCTGGGTATACACCAAAAGATGGGCCACTATACCACAAAGACAATTGCTCAACTATATTCATAGCAACTTTATTCATAATAGCCATAAACTGAATATAACATGGATGGATAAGACATCATGAAATTTGCAGGCAAATGGATGGAACTAGAAAGGCTGAATTTGTATTCAAACTCAGAAATCATAAAACAATTGTCTCGATATTTGATTATAACTTAGAATTATTTTAAAGGAGCCAATAAGAAGTTTTGGAATAAAAATGATTTTAACCAAGGCTAAGAGTGAGATGATTATTGAGTTGAATGAAGACAAATTAATATAGCATCAGAGGTACACATTGCTGAAATACATATGTGTACAACTATTTATCAGCAAATTGTTCCTCTAGTCCTAAAATATGTGTATTTGATGTAATAAATTAGTATAATACTTAATAAATATAATACAAAAATGTAATAAATAAGGCCCAGTTAAATCATTTTGAAATTTGAGCTTATTTATGTTGCATCATTGAGTGGGAACAGAACTTGAGCTGAATGAAAAGTAAAAAGTGAGGAGATTACAAACACTCACTAGTCTCTGCTTCCTGATTGTGACTGTTAGAAGACCGGCCACCTTAAAGCCCTGAAACCATGATGGACAACATCCTTGCACTCTGAGTCAAAATAAATTTGTTTCCCTTTAACCTGAATTTTGTCAGTGTATTTTATTACACCAGACAAAAATAACCAATATTGAAAATTAATAGAAAGAGTTGATTCTTTGAGCTAAAAACCCTAACCATGAGCTTTATTGGCTATGGGAAACAGTTTATGGAAGGAATTTGTAAGAGTTTATGTAGAGGAATTTTAATCTATCAACCTGGCTGCTCTAGCAAGGGATCACATCCAAAGATCTTCTAGGTCTGTGTGATCCAGCTGGAACAACACACATTTAATTCCAAACAATGAATGTAAAATTAGTTTGTAGAAGCAAGTATCATGTTTGAGAATGATATCTAACTGAGGGGCAGATAAAGAAAGTGACTAATCAGACAAAAATTTGACAGAATTGGTCAGAGATAGGAAAAGTTTAACTCACACAGTAATAGCACAGAAAGAGAGACATGAGAAAACCATGGAGAGAGAGGGGGCGGGGGTTTACTGGCACAGTTTTGCAGAAACTGATTGCAGGTGAAGACAGAATGAACTGGAGAATGAGAAGAAGCCAGAAGTTTAGAACTGATTGCCAGAGTTAGTTTGAGGTCAAGGAGAACAAGGTCAGAAACCAAGAAAAGTCAGCTTGAATCAGTCAGCTTGGAGAGGAAATTAAACCAAAACAACTTAGTTATTCAGCCAGTCAGAGTTTAGAAGGAGCAAGAAAGGGTGAGGTTCAGCAGTAACCCTCTGATACAACAATTACATCTGACAAATAAGAGTTACTTTTACAAGTTTACATCAGTGGGCCTCAAAAGACTTAGAGTCTTGCAAGCATTGCTTATTAGGGATCTTCTGGTAGGAGACTGGAAGACTAATATGCAGAGGAAAGTAGGCAGTAAAGGCAAGTTCATGAGGTTTCAGAGGATCAAGGATTATATCAGGACTTGAATTAGTGGATATTCATGTACTAGAACAGCAAAAAAGATGACTAAATTCTAGCCATGACCCAAACACTTGGGAGAGATTGAATTCAAAGATAAAGGATTAATTTTTATAAGTAGAAAAATCTCAACACAGCATAGAATTAGGGCTATTGATTACTACTACTTCTATTCAGATAGATAATGAGGGAATATATATATATGGCTTTAGCTTCCTAGCCTGGGATAATTCAGCCTCTGAGACTTACAGTTGAATAAACTCATCCTTTCTACCTCTTTCAGAACTATGGTTGATTGGTTCAACTCAGAACTTCTGACTGACCTCTAACTGACTTATTCTAATTGGCTTCTTTCAGCTTCTTACTGAATTTCCCTGCTTGGAAAAACGGCCAGTGAACTCTGTGAACTGGACTGACTGCAAGAACCAAACTGTTCTAAACTGACCTGAGCTCAACTGCACTCAAATGAACTGCCTCTCTCTGCCTGCACTATTCTTAAGCAGCCTTCCTTCCTCTACTGAGAGTTTGGCTTATCCTATCTCTAACTCGTTTTTCTGTGATTCATCACTTCATCTGCTCCTCAATTAGAAGTCATTGTTTGACAACTCACAAGTCTCAGAAAATCCCTAAAATTTATCAGACTTAAAAGATGGTTCCTTCCCCAAGTTATATAAGCAGGAAGCATTACTGAGGAAAGGAGAACTCTGGAACTTGTTCTGAGAGATCCAGAGTCATCAGCCATATTTCTTTGGTGATGGAGCTGTCTTAGAGTCTTCAATGCTTCTGAGAGTCACCTCTCACTCATATTCCTAAAAAGGAAATTTAATGATATTCTAAACTGAATATTGATATAGCATTTCTTTGGTCTGTCATTGGTACCCTGAGATAATATAAACAGTTATTCAGATATCCCAATAAGACAGTCACACAACATATATGTAAAAATTCTTTACAACCAACTAGAAAGATCCTTTCCAGTTGACTAGGGAGATTGTTCAGAGACCAGGAATACTTGTTGCTTTTGCAAAAGACTCAGATTTGGTCGCCTGCACACACATAGTTCCTCACAACCACATACAGCTTCAGTTCTAGGGGATATGGCCTTCAAAGTTTAGACACACACACATGGTACACATGTATACAGGCAGGCAAAACTTTACTCATACACATTAAATAAAAGAATCCTTAAAAATGAAAAAAAAAGTCATTGTTTGGATTAAAGTTGTGTACTAAAGGTGTGTCTGTATTTTAACTAGAGCAATTAAAGGTATGTAGTACAGCCAAGCATTTAAAGGTATGTGGTATGTATGCATTCCTAGCATATCACACATATCTAGAAGGTCTTTTGATGTGATCCCTTGCCAGAAAAGTCCCGTGGCTGGACTAAAATTGCTTTACAGTAAGAAAGGTACCGACTCACCAAGTTTCAACTTATAAAAATGAAAATGTATCAGAATATAGAATACCTGAATGGAGAACACTGCAATAATCATTCCTTGTTCAAAAAATAAATTCCTAGGAAAGTGATTTCATAATTACCAAAGCACACAAAGGTCAATATATCTTTAACCTCAGCGGGTGTGTAGAGATTGCATCTTAAGCTTGTCAACAGAACTTGGAAGTGTCATCAACATGTTATACAGATAGGAAAGTTTTAAGAATCACTCCCCTTTCCCTAGCTGGCAATACAGAGGCTATAGGGTGTCTATTGTTACTATAAAAAATGTAAACCCACAGAAGTGTGTTAGAGTTTGGGACTGCTTCCTTAAAACATCCAAGAAACTGAGAGTTCCAAAATAAGTGTCCATAGTCAAACTACCCAAATATACCCAGCTTTCTTCACATGATAAGAACTCCTTTTACATGTGAGCTGCCTCTACCATAATACATCTGTATGTCTGGGATAGTAAAAGGGTTGGCTCAATGGCCAAGATATATGGAGGGCACCAGGAAAAATATGTGCCAGGTCTAGCTACTTGGGTAGAGGCTCCTATTGGATGCTACACACCCTGGAGAGGCTAAAAAGAGTGGGAAAGGATCAAAATAGTAACCACAATCTGACCACTCAGAATGGAACAATTTGGCTAGACTCAGGTTGCAGCTGCTTTCAAGAATATAAGAAGAAAGAGTCCTGAGAACAGACAATATGCAATATGCGACAGGGTCATAATTTCTACAAAGTCACGAGGGGCTATTGTGTGAAGATTGTGTGAAGATGGCCAGTTGAATCTAAGTTGATATGAAGTCTCTAGGATGGTAAAGATATGAGGATCATAAAAAGTCCATAAAAATGAAAATCTATAGGCAGAGTATGGAGCCACCACAAGAAAGAGGCCCTGTGTGCCTTTGGAAGCAGATATGGAGGATTGGTATGTTTATATGGGCATATTGGAACCTGGACAATTTTGTGATGAGCTCCCTATGCCAGATATAGAGCTTAAAAATCTGAAGATTTTCCTGCTAGGTTTTGTTCTTACTTTGGTTCTGTTATTTCTTGCTATGCCTTTCTCTCTCTCTTTCAAGGAAATACTTATTATGTGCTTATGTGTATTGGATACATACAGCTTGTGATTTTTCAATGTCTCATAAGAGATGAATCACTTACACATTAAACTATAATGAAATTGTTAGTGACTATGGGGATTTTTGGAGTTAGACTGAAAGTATTTTGTATTTTGAGATGGCCATGAGCTTAGGAGTGAAAAGTTGTCCTTTTTCCTTTTTTTAATTTTATTCGATATATTTTTTATTTACATTTCAAATGATTTCCCCTTTTCTGGTTCCCCACTCCCCGAAAGTCACATAAGCCCCCTTCCCTCCCTGTGTTCTCCCACCCATCCCTTCCCACTTCCCTGTTCTGGTTTTGTCTTATACTGCTACACTGGGTCTTTCCAGAACTAGGGGCCACTCCTCCATTCTTCTTGTACCTCATTTGAAGTGTGGATTATGTTTTGCATATTCCTGTTTTCCAAGCTAATATCCACTTATTAGTGAGTGCATACCATGATTGATCTTTTGAGACTGGGTTACCTCACTTAGTATGATGTTCTCCAGCTCCATCCATTTGTCTGAGAATTTCATGAATTCATTGTTTCTAATGGCTGAATAGTACTCCATTGTATAGATATACCACATTTTTTGCATCCATTCTTCTGTTGAGGGATACCTGTGTTCTTTCCAGCTTCTGGCTATTATAAATAGGGCTGCTATGAACATAGTGGACCATATATCCTTATTACATGCTGGGGAATCCTCTGGGTATATGCCCAGGAGTGGTATAGCAGGATTTTTCGGAAGTGACATGCCCAGTTTTCTGAGGGACTGCCAGACTGATTTCCAGAGTGGTTGTACTAATTTGCAACCCCACCAGCAGTAAGGAGTGTTCCTCTTTCTCCACATCCTCGCCAACATCTGCTGTCTCCTGAGTTTCTAATCTTAGCCATTCTGACTGGTGTAAGTTGAAATCTCAGGGCTGTTTTGATTTGCATTTCCCTGATGACTAGTGAAGTTGAGCATTTTTTAAGATGTTTCTCCGCTATCCGAAGTTCTTCAGATGAGAATTCTTTGCTTAACTCTGTACCCCATTTTTAATAGGGTTATTTGGTTTTCTGGGGTCTAACTTCTTGAGTTCTTTGTATATATTGGATATTAGCCCTCTATCTGATGTAGGGTTGGTGAAGATCTTTTCCCAATTTGTTGGTTGCCAATTTGTCCTTTTGATGGTGTCCTTTGCTTTTCAGAAACTTTGTAATTTTATGAGGTCCCATTTGTCAATTCTTGATCTTAGAGCATAATCTACCCTTGAGGACATCGGTACAGGGGGAAAGTTCCTGAAGATTGTCCTTTAAAAGTGATATATTGATGTGTCAAGTTGTTAGTACTGGATTTAAGATTTTTTAGTATTGATTATCAAACTGGTAGAATGTAGAAACACTTAGGACATACACCTCCAGAGCCATTCTTAGATAGTATTCTTGATCATGATAGGGATTATCTAGATTAAGTTAGCTTCTATGCATGCTTTTAAAAGATTGCCTTGGATGGGTTAATTGAAGTTAAATGACCTTCCTTACCTGTGGGCAACACTATCCCCTGGAATGGAGGCCTAAAATGAATAATAGAAAAGAAGTAGGAGAAGCAAGATCCTTGGTCACCTTTTTTTTTTTCTTGGCCCTGGGTGAAATGCTACCATTACCTTCATGATTCTTCTAACATGATTTCCCCACCATGATGAACCCTTCAAATGGGACCCAAAAGGAGCTCTTTCTCTTTTAACTTGCATTTGTCTGAATATTTTATCACAGCCATAGGAAAAATGAATAATGCCAACAGGAACTCCCTCTGAAGTTACAGGTTATAGAACACACAACTAGGTGACATGCTTTTAGAGCTATTTCAGTTGTATTTTCAGTTCATCATAGCTGAGTCCACCTTGTTTTCAGATTCAGTTATCTCTGAATTATTGATATCATAGTAACTAAGCTTAAAGATAATTTAAATTACTTCAGATTTTCTGATGGCATGTGTTTTAGGGTTAAAGCTGAATTGTAACAGAATCTAATATTATGCCTTTCTCCACATAGACCAGGGTCCTCCAGATCAGAATCCTGAGTTGTTCCATTTAAATGTCTTGATATGAATAATTACAAGTCAGAACTCTTAGCGTGACTTCTAACATCCCTCAAACAGTATTGTTGACAAACGGTATGCTGTTACTTTAGAAAAGAACTAGATTTACACTTTGAAAAATATACATATGGCTTACTAACTGCTATTTTTACATCCAGACATAACTTGTTGAGAACTCAGCAAATAATTGCTACTTTACTAACCATATTGTAAACAATATTGGAAATAAGATGAACACCTTATATTTTTGTGACTGGATGGTCTAGAAGTGATCCACTAGAAAATAGATCATTGGCAACTGATGACAAATTATTAGTTGCCTAAGACTGTTATAGTTTGATTTTCTGTTGTAGTGCCAAACAGCATGACCAAAAACAATTTGGGAATGAAAAGGCATATTTAAGCTCACACTTACAAAAAAAAATCTATAAATGAGGCTACAGAGGAAGGAACTCAAGGTAGGAATCTGGAGCCAAGACTCTAGAGGAAGTCTCCTTACTAGCGTACTTTTTTTGGTTCATGAGTGCTATGCTGAAGCTCGTATAATCAGTCTAGTCTCAAACTCGCAGAGATCCACTAGCCTCTGTATCCTGAGTACTGGGATAAAAAAGTGTGTACCACCATGCCCAGCTCAGTTTTCTTATAAAACCTAGGATTACTTGCCCAAGAATGGCACTGCCCCATAGAATGGACTGTGCTCTCTTGCATCAATTAGCAGTAAAGAAAGGAAAAAAATTACTCTATAGTTATGACCACAGGTTGTTCCGATGAAGGTAATTCTTCTATTAAGACTCCCTTGTCCCAAATGTGTCTGTGAAACTGACAAGTGAAATTAGTGATCACAACTGTCATAGCAAAGTACGAGAATCTGGGTAACTTAAAGAAAACATTATTTCTCCATAGTTCTGGGTGATAGGAGTCTAAATTCCAGATGTTAGCAACATTGTTTCTTTTCTTTTTTTTTTAATTTATTTTTTTAATTGAACATTGTTTTCATTTACATTGCCAATGGTAAAACTTTTCCCGATATTCCCCCTCCCCTAAGACCCCCAAGACCCCCCTTCCTCCTTCCCCTGCCTCCACTTACATGTCTCTCCACCCAACACACTCCCTTCCCGCCCCCTCAGTTTCCCTTTGTTCGGGCCTCTGTTGAACCTTTACCTGACCAAGGACCATTCCTCCCACTGATGCCCAACAAGGCCTTCCTCTGCCACATTTTTGGCTGGAACCATGTGTGCCCCTTGGTTGATGGTTCAGTCCCTGGGAGTCTTGGGGCATCTGTGAGACCGAAATCATTGTTCTTTCTATGGGGCTGTAAACCCCTTCAGCTCCTCTGGACCATCCTCCAGCTCCTCCATTGGGGACCCCATGCCCAGTCCAATAGTTGGTTGTTAGCATCTGCCTCTGTATTTGTAAGGCTCTGGCAGGGCCCCTCTGGAGACAACCATGGCATGCTCCTTTTGGTATATACTTCTTGTCGTCCATAGTAATGTCACAGTTTGTTGACTCTTTATAGGATGAATCCCCCAGGTAGGGCAGTCTCTGGGTGGCCTTTACTTCAGTCTCTGCTCCACACACTTCAGTCTCTGTCTCCCTTATCGCTCCTGTGACTATTTTGTTCCTTTTCTTAGAGAAACCGAAGCACCATCACTTAAGTCCTCCTTCTTCTTGAGCTTGGTGAATTGTAACTGGTTTATTTTGAGCTTTTGGGCTAACATCCTCTTATTAGTGAGTGCATATCATGTGTGTTCCTTTGTGATTGGATGCCTTGCTCAGGATGACACTTTCTAGTTCCATCCATTTGCCTAAGAGTTTCATGAATGTATTGTTTTTAAAAGAACTCCATTGTGTATATATACCATAGTTTCTGTATCTATTCCTCTGTTGAGGGACATCTAGGTTCTTTCCATTTTCTGGCTATTACAAATAAGGCAGCTATGAATATAGTGGAGCATGTGTCCTTATTACAGGCAGACTGTGTCCCGAGCAACCTGTCACTCTGATGTTCCCTGCATACCTGGCTGAGCTGGCTGCTTGGTCACAGGAGCCAAGATGGTACAATGTTGTTTCTTTTTGAGAGTGGGCATTCATTGCTTTGTGGTGCCTATCTTTGTCTCATGTCTTTAAACAGTCTTTTCTTGGTGTCTGTATTCTCTTGTTGTAAAGAGTCTAGTCACGTTGGGGTACAGAATAGCTACTGATCTTCTTGAATTTTACCGTGGTTGTCTTGTCAAGAACTTATCTGCCGATATAGTTACATCTGAAAGTATTGAGGATCAATACAAGAGAGAATGCTGGCCAGAGAGTAAGGCAGAGTTCTGCCCCTAACAGAGATGATGTTAGTTAAAAAAAAAAATATCCATTGTGATGTTAAGCAGAAGCAGAGCAAGACAGTGGACTCATTCAAAAGACATGTCTAAAGCTTCCACTCAGGTGGTGAAAATGATGGAGAGAGAGAGAGAGAGAGAGAGAGAGAGAGAGAGAGAGAGAGAGAGAGAGAGAGAGAGAGAGAGGCAGAGACAGACAGAGAGAGAGAGAGAGAAAGCACCGACATCTCAGAATGATCCCAGTGTACTAGTGGGGTTGTATAAGCAGAAGAAATTCTGAAGCTTTTGAGAGCACTTGAGGTATTTAGGGAGCTGGAAGCAGTGTATGGGATGTTTATAGCATTCAAATAAGGAGGAGAATCTTCTGAGTCACAGGTCTATAATGAAAGAAATTTCTAAAGATTTTTATTGCTGTTTCCAGTTACTAGGTAGAGATAGTAGAAGAAATTCTTGAAAGAGTTAACTTGTATGATAACAGACACTTCCAGCATCCATTTTAAAAATGACTTCTAAAGAGAAGTAACATTTTCTTTCTTTCTTTCTTTCTTTTTCACACACCATCCATTACATTTGAAATTGCACTCCAGGACACTCATTACTGTGACTAATTTCGACCTCACTCCAGCAAAAGGAAGGTGGCGGATTCACACGTTTTCTATCACCTGACTAGCCTCAATCACTTTACAGCTACCATCAAAATCTGTCAAGTCCATGATCACTGGATAGCTAAAATATCTTCATTAAAAATATCCTTATCAAATGTTCTGTCATAAATCACAGTTCAAATTCCTGTGGAGTTAACCTCCAATTAGTTTTGGAAAAGAAAATATATATAATTACTTTTCAACTATTAAAACAATTTCAAATTTGGTAAATTTCTGCTCATAATTATATAAAACAATAGCAAGTGTCTTTTTTAGATAATTAAACTAATCAATTATAATATAATCCATTTTAAATCCACAAAGAAATAGTTCCAAATACCAAATATATGTTCATCACTTTCTTATAGCACGTGTTAGAAACTAAAATACAAGGTACAAAATCCTCTGCAAATTGAAACTTTATTAACAGGGTGATAAATTAATGATGTTTTAGAAGATGTAATTTTTGTTTCAAAAGAGAGGGTAGACAGGTTAAACTAGATTTGGATGTATATTTTCTCCCAAGGTATGATATCTTAAATTACCCTTCATTTTACTCAATTAGGCCTATTTTTTATTCCCTGAAACATTCCACACCATTGTCAATTGTCGGTGCTGCTGGAAGTTTATTCAGAGAGAAGTGAGATGCAGGGCGGTGCTCTGCACACCCTCGCAGCTGTATGTCTCTGCAGGGTATGGAGGGTGGCCTTTTTTTTTTGTATGAATATTGCCAGTAGCTATATATTTGTGTTCCTATTTAGTGTACATGGGTATTAAATTACATAGATATGTATAAAATTGCATGCACATGATCATATATGTAACCCAGTATATATATCCAGTTATAAATATACAAACATGGATTATTATATAAGGTGATATTTAAAAAACAACATTGTTTTAAAGTTTTTTATATGTGTTTAATTTTAATCATCAAATTTTGAAACATCATACTAATCATATTAAAATAGCATGTGATAGGATAAGTGGATTATTTCTTTTCTTTTTTTTTTTCTGGCAGTTCCTCAGAAAACTGCGCATGTCACTTCCTGAGGACCCTCTTATACCACTACTGGGCATATATCCAGAGGATTCTTCAGCATGCAATAAGGACACATGCTCAACTATGTTAATAGCAGCCCTATTTGTAGTAGCCAGAAGCTGGAAAGAACCTAGGTGTCCTTCAACGGAGGAATGGATACAAAAAATGTGGTATATTTACACAACGGAATACTATTCAGCCATTAGAAACAATGAATTCATGAAATTCTTAGACAAATGGATGGAGCTGGAGAACATCATACTATGTGATGTAACCCAGTCTCAAAAGATCAATCATGGTATGCACTCACTGATAAGTGGATATTAGCCTAGAAACTTTGAATACCCGGGACATAATCCACAAGTTAAATGATGTCCAAAAAGAATGGAGGAGTGGCCCCTGGTTCTGGAAAGACTCAGTGCAAGAGTATAGGGGAATTCCAGAATAGGGAAATGGGAAGGGGTGGATGGAAGAATAGGGGGACAGAAGAGGGCTTATGGGACTTGCGGGGTGTGGGGACCCAGAAAAGGGGAAATCATTTGCAATGTAAATAAAAAAAATTTAAAAAAAAGAAAAAAAAAAAAAAGAAAAAAGGAAAAAAAAAAAGAAGGTGGCCTTATAATCCCACGAAAAACATTCCAGCATAGAGACTTAGCAGTTTGATGCCATCATTTTCTTCCCTTCTGCTAAGTAATATGCCATTTTCCAAAAAAGTTACTTCCAAGAATGATATTTAAAGGGTCATTATATGAATTAAATGCTGTTGTTGAAGAGATCCACACTAATCATATGTGGTTCTCATTTATTTTCTAGTAAATACATAGGGAACATGCTCAATTCATGTATCTCTTTAAGGATGGAACCACTAAAATATCAGGATATAGTATAATATGATATGATATGATATAATATGATATGATATAATATAATTAATATAATATAATAATATAATCATTAGACTTAGTACAGGAGGAATCACAGGGATCGCCCTGATCATCATCCCCAGGTGTGTACTTTTTCTTAGATGAGGTGGTAGAACACTGACTTTTCCCAGTGGAGAGAATGAGGCTAGTGCTAGATTCCCTTTGTAACCACAGTATAAGTTTTCTGAGCACATGTGCAGTAATGCAGGAGAGGAATCATGGGATCATGAAGAAGATCATCCTATACATAAGTTATGTTATGAACCTGAAAGAAGGAATTGGAGGAAAGAATAATACTTAAATGGATGAAAAATATGTAATAACCATATCAACAAATGGTAAATAGATCTTCAAGTATTCATTTGTTGGAAATAGCATTGTTTCTTATATAGGACTTTATTACTTACTCCTAAACAAGTCATATTCATAATTTCAAGAAAAGTCAAAAGACTAGAACCCCTCTTCATTTCAGGGATTTCTTGACACTGCATAGAAAATATCCCAACTTTTTCCAAGTTTATTGCAATGGAGTTTAAGCATGTTGGCTGAACTGTAGAGAAACAATCACAAAGAAAGACAGGAAAAGATGACCTTTAATCACTGCAAGGTTCAGGAGAGACAATAGCAACCAGTTTGGATACATTTTCTATGGTGCTTAGAGTTTATATTGTCACCTAAACCGTGAATGTGAGGCTGTGGTTTGTGTGGATGAAATAACATCCACATCCTCAGGATGCATGATGGCGTTTGCGAGAATCTAATTCCAGATTTCTAATGCAACAATCAAATGGACATTCATTAATAATACACAAGAATAAAGGCCAAATCACAAAACCATGCTTTTATTATTCTAAAGAACATAACAATAACGAATGTTTACAAACAAGAACCAAAACAATAAAGGCATTAACATAGCTATAGACTGTGAGTTAGACAATCATAGATAGCCAATCCTAACATTAGGCTTAAATCCTCATTTAACGAAGTTATATGTTGCATGACTATATTTCATTCACTATCATATCCTTTGTGTTAAACTTAAGCATTTACAGGTATTTTAGAAATGACCGTTTATGGAACTTTGAGTGTGTGTGTGTGTGTGTGTGTGTGTGTGTGCGCGCGCGCGAGCGCACGCGTGCATGCGTGTGCATGCGTGTGCATGTGCTGTGAGTGTATGTGTGTGTGTGTGTGTGTGTGTGTGTGAGAGAGAGAGAGAGAGAGAGAGAGAGGCAGAGACAGAGACAGAGAGACAAAGTGAGTATGAGTCAGAGAGAGGGGAGAGAGAGACAGAGACAGAGACAGAGACAAAGAAGAAGAATACATGCACCTGGTGGAGTGTGGGGAGTGTGTTCTGATGTGAGCATTTATAGTACTTCTGTATTTGGTCAGGAACAATTGAACCAATAATGGATACTGAACCCACAGATTTCTTTTATAGTTAGAAACAGTAAACAATGTGGAAACTTTATTTCTGACTCAGTCATACAATCAGAATTTTTCTCTTATAGATAACAAAAGGTTACTTGTAGTTTTAGTCTTGACCTATAAATCTTTTTTTTTAAAGATTTATTTATTATATGTAAGTACACTGTAGCTGTCTTCAGACACACCAGAAGAGGGCATCAGACCTCTTTAAGGATGGTTGTGAGCCACCATGTGGGTGCTGGGATTTGAACTCATAACCTTTGGAAGAGCAGTCGGTGCTCTTACCCACTGAGCCATCTCTCCAGCCCCCTAACCTATAAATCTTAAGAGGTGAAGTGTCAAGTTGGTGAGAAAGATGTTGTCTCAAGTGGAAAATTCTGATATTAGGTTAATGTTCGTTGATATTTAGGTCCTTGTTTTTGTTAGTTCATGGAGGCTAAGGAATCAAGAGTTAAGTGAAGAGAATACATTGGGTTGTTCTCTCAAGCAAAACATGTTTCATAGTAGCTGCATAGTCTAGTAACCGACTAGAGACTCTGGTGTTATGATTTCTCAATTAGTCAGTATTTAATGCTTACCACAGCTTGTGTGTAGAATTGCAATAAATGAACTTCCAAAAGAAGACAGATCATTAGCCCCTCTTTTTTATGGGACTTCACTAATTCTCATCGAAAAGGCAAATTGTTTCCTTTCCTTTATGTTACAAGTAATGTCGGAATGATACCTTTTCTTCCTCAAGATAATATTTAGTTAACGTCTAAAAATTTGTGTTCTTTTAAATTACAGATTTACAGGTAAAAAATACCCATATCATGAGAGTCTCATCTGGTGACCATAACATCAGGTAAATTCACATGGCTTCTTCATAAGTTTAACACTACTCAACAAAATCTTTTCATTTTAGGCTGAACAATTTGTCAAATATTTATTAGCAGCAAATTACAGAAAACAGAGCAGAAAGGCATTCAGTAACTTAGCAAAGGCATTCTTGGCTCTGACTGGTGTACTTTTTTTTAAAATGCTATTTCTTCTTTTGAAAAATGAAAAGGTTTACTGCTAAGTGCAGACAGCTGCAGGCTGTTGGCTCTTGATTCTAATTTAATATTTTGATGCTTAGTAATGAAGAATCCTATTGGCAGCCATTCAGCGGTGTATTTAAAAGATGCAAAGAAATGTTTCAGTCTTTTCTTCCTTACAATAAGATTGAAGATGTTCTTTCTTTCTTGGGATTCTGTATTTCTCAAATGTCTTAGGTTCACAATGGGATAATGGCATTGGTTCATTCTAGAGACAATGCATCCTGCTTTCTTTGCCATAATTAATATGGATTTCCTTTCTTAACTGTATCCCCATTTGCTGTTCATTTATCATAGCAAAACTAGAAAACTCATACATAGAAGCTAAACCTTTACAAGTTCTTAGAGTACGGGCATCTAACCGCAAGCAGCAGAGCGTTTCCTATGGAAGTTTGGGACATGATTAAAACGTGACGAAGAAGTATTGGTATTTTCTTAGCTGTCAGGGAAAGAAATTCTGCAGCTCTCACAAGTGATGTCAGAAAGATCTTTCTGTGACCCGGGAGCTCAGCAGGGCTTCCTGGCAGGTTGTCAAGGGCAGGGATGGTTGGCTCTTACCTGTGGTATGCATTCAATTCTCCAGTGCCTTTACAATTTTTTGCTTCAGCTACCATGATTCTGAAATGCATACAGAAAGGCACACTCATATTCAATTTTTCAATGAAAATCTCAATCCTAATTAATGATAAATCAGCAAAGCTGGGTAGCCCGAGGTAGGCTAAAATGAGAACTCTGTACATGAAAGGCTACCTATGCCCCTAAATCTAAGACTTTTCCTAGTTGCAAACCTTCGAATCACTACATGCAACTTCCTTGACTTCAAATATCCTCCTAAGGAAAGTGAGAGCAGGTTAACCAAGCTGAGTAGGAGTCTGTATCAGCAGTGCATAAGTCATTTTTTCTTCATATAGCAAAAGTCATAGATCTCAATGGGAGTAGACTTCTGGCCCTGTCATCTGACAGTGAGAAATGGAACGAAGTTAGAATTTATGCCCTTCTGATTAGCTGAATTACACTCCTGGGGCCTTAGCCCTAGAAAGAGTGGAGTTCTGTTAGCACTTTCTTTGCTCCACTCTTAAGAGCATTGCTTTACCACACTATTATTATGCCTATGTTACTCTCCCTTGTGAGATTGCAAGCACTGTAAGGACAGCACAATGTCCCTTATACCCTTTGTGGCCAAATTGACAGTACTACCAATTACCTTGAAAACAGTAAATGCTTACAAGTCTACACATACTTAGGGAAAGAAAGGCATGTGGTGTGGTATTAAATAAGAGACAGAGAAGAAGAGCTCTCAAACACAGAACTACAATGGACTGTTTCAGACATCTGTAGAAATTTTAATTGCAGTTCTGCCCTTCAAATATAAATACGCTTACTATCCAAGTCATGAGTATTGGTCCATTTTACTCCTTTCAAGTCAGGTAAGGCAGCATGACAAATTACTAATAAATGAATAATATGTGTATATACAAAAATATATGCACATATGTAAATATACACACATGTAATATACACATATGCACGCCTACCTACACAGATATAAATGAATAATATATATATGTTTCAATTACCAAACCTTCCCCCTGAAATCCAAGGATATGGTCACTTTTCTTCAAATCAGTAAAAATCTTCAAAGCTACAATGTGCCATACAGACTCTTATGCAGATACTATATAGTACTGAAGAAGCCAAATTTCACAAACTTACAGAAGCATGCACT
Organism: Apodemus sylvaticus; assembly: GCF_947179515.1. Taxonomy (NCBI): domain Eukaryota; kingdom Metazoa; phylum Chordata; class Mammalia; order Rodentia; family Muridae; genus Apodemus; species Apodemus sylvaticus. Next base: position 39,955,523 of record NC_067473.1, on the reverse strand, counting down.
ATCACAATTAAGATTTTGACTGAGCCATACAATATGGTGGTTGAATGTGGTTGAAATTTGTACAATCTTAGGAAAAAGTTTCCATTTCTCCAAATAGCAAGTTGTTTGGAACATGATTAGCAAATAAAAGGTATTCATCTGTCCTTTCAAAACCAGCTTTTCGAGATAAGTTAAACTATTTAGGAGTACTGTTGTTTATGTTGGTCTTCTATACTCAGTGTCTATACTGCATATGATCCCAAACAGATTACAGATAAATACTTTGAATGTCTATAATTCTTACCATGTGATATCATTTGAAACAAAAGTATGATCATATTTTGTCTGATTTTTACCCCTTTTACCATATGGTGTTCTTAGCAGTTGTTGTTTAATCAATAACTAGATTATAAGTTTCTTCTTTTACCATATTACCTTTATGGATAGCTTATCCTGAAAGCATATTGGAATATTCAGTCTCTTTAGTTAATAATGATATCCATATATCAATCATGCCTTGAATAAAAAGGTAAATGGTAAATTAGAGTATATTTAACCTTATGTCAGAATATTTCCAAGTTTGTTTAGTTATAATAATAATATAATAATATATTAATAATATATTATATATTAATAATAAATTCTGTCTCTGTATTCCTGTCTCTGCTTCCAATGTGACAGTAGCCTCACTGTCCTCCATCAATGCATTCCTGTCATGGTGGACTATACTACCTTGAACTGTAAGATAAAATAAACCCTTCCTCATCATCGCCAGGTATTTGGACACAGCTATGAGACTACATTACACTTGTAATTCCATAATTTAGGACAATAAGACAGGAGGATTACTTTGAGTTAGGGGAAAGCTTGGAATATATACTGAAGCCATGTATCAAAATAAAATAACAAATGAAACTTATTATACTGCCAATGTATTGATTTTTAGATCTTCTCTTAATTGTCCTAAAGCATTGTACCCCACGACTGGCATATTGTCTCAGTTCCTTCAAGCTAAGATTTATCTTTTTTTATTTTTAACAAACTATTTTGATAAACTAATTTATATTTCCCTTCTATCTCTTCTATTCATGAGTGAATTCTGGAGAATTTATACTATCAATAGGCATTGTCAAGGTACCAATGGTAAAACTTGTGGCAGGCTGTTGTGTCTGCCATAATACAATGCTTTTCACTCAGTTTACTGGAAGATGGTCATCTGATATGGAGGCATCCGCCTGCCTGAGATCTGGTGTGAGATCCTTTGGGGGTTGCATGTGGCTCCCCTTTCTTGTATTCTCATTTGGCCTGTGCTTGATGCATACATCAAGCAGGAGAGAAGCTTCTCTGTTTTCTTTTAAGTGCACTAGTTCTATCAACTTCTAACCACATGTTATTAAATTTGCTTTACTTTATCTCCAAATACAACCTCATGAAGGGTTAGAATTCTCCTATGGTTGAATGAACTTAACATAAATTCATATGTTATAACTTAGAACTCAGGATGATGGCTCTGAGGTATGGACCATGTAGGAGGTAATTAAGTCTCATGGGAAGAGACCCCCTGAATGGGATGACCTCAAGAACAGCTGGAAGATCACAGCCTAGACCTTTTTGCATTTCTAGTCTGTGTAAAAAAGAGATAGGCCAAGGAAGTCTCAGAGGAAGAGGGCTGAAAAGACAAACTATTTGGAGTCATAGCACCTGAAAACATTTTCAAATCTGAAGTGATTTAAAAGCCAGGACTTCACACAGTCCCTGGAAAAGAAGACACTCCATTTTAAAATTGCCAAGAAACCGCATGGAAGAAAACCCTTGAAAGCAGAAGGATAAAACAGACAGCACTTAGAGACAGGGGCAATCAGGACGCTTACCAACCTTGCAGAAACCATGTCACCTGGCAGGAAGGGAGGCCACGGTGTCCTCCTAGAATTTAATAGCCAGGGAACATCTTTAGAACTAAATGTCCTGACTTTAGCTTTTTAGTGCGGAACAAAGGGAGTTGGGAGGTATTGTTTCATTCTAATAATAACTTGAATGGTGAAAAACTGAAAAATTAACAACTAAGAAGCATTATTGTAATGAAGACCAGAGCAAAATGCTCAGTGTGGGAGGGACAGTTAGACACACAAAGAAGTGTCACTTTTCTGAACTGAGCGGAGGAATAGGAACAAGTAATGGGGTGGGAACATTTAAACCGCAGTTATTACTTGCAGGAGGCGAAGTGTCGACAAGTCTGACAGTTATAGGCCAGATGTTGGGGTGCAGGGTGCTCAGGCTTGAGAGATTTACCCTAAGGAGCTTGTCAACCTCAACAGTGATCAGTGGGGAAAATTCTCATACTTCCAGCAGGGGGAGACAAAAAGTAACCATTGGAAACAAGCTGGAGTATCTTCTTCTTAACTAAGACTGTCCTCAAGAGAAACTTCCCATTTTTTAAAATTCTGTTTTTAAATGAGATCCTAAACTAATTGGGGAGGGTGGTGTTGATGTGTGTGTGTATGTGTGTGTGTGTGTAACACACACCACAAACTTTGAAAGAGCAGAACAACTGTCAGATAACTCTAAGTTATCTATTGCAATTGAAAAAGAAAATGTTATACAAATATTTATGGAATAGGCACACCTTAATATATCTATATTATTGAACTATTAAATAAAGCTTTTTGTACAATCTTCGAAGGAGAATGTTTATCTGCTGGGGTGAGGGGCATGAATCATTTTGTGTCCTTGCAGGCTTTTCATCTTTCATATGCATTGTAGAAAAAGTGAAGGCACAGATTCACAAGTTATTATCCCATTCACAAACATACAATATATGAATCAAACAACCCTGTTATTCAACTGTTCGGAGCTATGGCAAATGGACTGAGAATAGTCTACCCAGACTCTAATATTAAAATCTCTGGTTCCTTGTTGGTAGAGGATTTAGAAAGGATTAGGAGGTGTGGCCTTATTGGGGATTTATGTCATTTGGGAGTGAGCTTTGAGGTTTTAAAAGCAGGTTCAGGTTTTTGAGTTCTCTGGTGGAATTTTTGGAGTCACTTAAGTATATTATCATATCATCTGTAAATAGTGATATTTTGACTTCCAATTTGTATCCCTTTGACCTCCTTTTGTTGTCTTATTGCTCTAGCTAGAATTTCAAGTACAATGATGAATGGGTCTGGAATAAGTGGTCAGCTTTGTCTAGTTCCTGATTTCAGTGGGATTGCTTCAAATTTCTCTCTATTTAGTTTGAGGTTGGCTACTGGTTTCGTGTATGTGGCGTTTACTATGTTTAGGTATGGGCCTTGAATGCCTGATCTTTCTAAGACTTTTACCATGAAGGGGTGTTCAATTTTGTCAAATGCTTTCTCAGCATCTAATGAGATGATCATGTGTTTTTTTTTCTTTGAATTGGTTTATATAGTGGATTATGTTGATGGATTTCCATAGATTGAACCATCCCTGCATTCCTAGGTTAAAGCCTACTTGATCATGATGGATGATTGTTTTGATGTGTTCTTGGATTCAGTTTGTGAGGATTTTATCAAGTATTTTTGCATCTATTTTCATACGAAGGATTGAAGAGCTCAAGAAATTAGACTTGAGACAATCAAATAACCCTATTAAAAGTGGAGTTCAGAACTAAACCAAGAAATCTCAACTAAGGAAACTCGAATGGTCAAGAAACAACTAAAGAAATGTTCAATATCCTTAGAAATCAGGGAAAAGCAAAATAACCCTGTGATTCCACCTCACATCAGTCAGAATGGCTAAGTTAAAAAACTCAGGTGAGAGCAGATGCTGGCAAGGATGTGGAGAAAGAGGAACACTCCTCCATTGTTGGAGAGATTGCAACTTGGTACAACCACTCTGGAAATTAGTCTGGAGGTTCCCCAGAAAATTGGAACTGAGGGTGCAGCTATAACACTCTTAGGCATATACGCAACAGATGCTCCAACATATAACAAGGACACCTGTTCCACTATGTTCATAGCAGTCTTATTTATAATAGCCAGAAGCTGGAAAGAACCCAGATGCCCTGCAACAGAGGAATGGGTACAGAAACTGTGGCACATTTACACAATGGAGGCCTACTCAGCTATTAAAAACAATGACTTCATGAAATTCTTAAGCAAATGGATTGAACTAAGAAATATCCTGAGTGAGGCAACCCAGTCACAAAAGAACACACATGGTATGCACTCAATGATAAGTTGATATTATCTCAAAAGCTCAGAATACTCAAGATACAATTCACAGACCACAAGATGCTCAAGAAGAAGGAAGACTAAAGTATGAGTGCTTCGGTCCTTTTTAGAATGGGTAACAAAATACTCATGGGAGTAAGTAAATACAGAGACAAAGTGTGCAGCAGAGACTGAAGGAAAGACCATCCAGAGACTGCCCCACCTGGGAATTCATAAACTAACCAAACCCAGACACTATAATGAATGCCTGAAGTGCTTGCTGACAGGAGCCTGATATAGCTGTCTCTTTCTTGAGAGGCTCTGCCAGAGCCTGACAAATACAGAGGCAGATGCTCACAGCCAACCATTAGACTAACCACTGGGTCCCCAATGGAGGAGTTAGAGAAAAGACTGAAGGAGCTGAAGGGGTTTATAACCCCATAGTAAGAACAATATCAACCAATCAGAGTTCTCAGGAGTTCCCAACCAAGGACTACACATGGAGGGACCCATGGCTCCAGCTGTATATGTAGCAGAGGATGGCCTTGTCGAGCATGAATGGGAGAAGAGACCCTAGGTCCTATGAAGGTTCGATGCGCTAGTGTAGGGGAATGCGAGGATGGAGAGGCAGGAGTCGATGAGTGGGTAGGGGCACACCCTCAAGAAGCAGGAGGAAGGGGTGGGATGTGATAGATGGTTTCTGGGGGAGAAATTTGGAAGGGGATAAAATTTGAAATGTAAATAAATGAAATATCCAAGAAAAAGAAAGGAAAAAAAAGAAAAAAGCAGGCCCAGTCTCTGCTCTCCATTGGCCCCACTACTGCTGCCTGCAAATCAGGATGTAACTCTCAGCTATGGTTCCAGTGCTATGTCTGTTTGCCACCATGCTTCCCACCATGAAGATCAAGGATTAACCCTCTGAAACTCTAAGTAGGCCGCCATTTAAATGCTTTCTTTAAAATGTTGTCTTGGTTAGAGTGCTTCTTCTCTGAAATTGAACAGTAACAAAGACCTGAGCTATGGAGAAAGATATTAATAAAGGAGGTCTCATGAGATACACTATGAGGTTTCAAAACTTCTGTTTCCTCATGAAGGAAACTCTGTGCATGTGTGATACTTCATAGAAATTAACATCACAATAAATTTAAAATTCAAAATAGATATTTTAAGGTAAAAAGTCAAATAATTACCTTAAAATATACACATAATATAACAATATTCAATAAAGCAATGTAAATGATTCTAAATGAAAAAAAACCACCAGGAGTAATTTGCAAAGAAATGAATGGTCAAATAGTGCGTGTAGATAGTAGTTTAGGGACTGGACATTTAGGAGCATTTACTGCTCTTTCAGGAGACCTATTTTTTTCCCCAGCATCCATGTCAGGTTCTGAAACAATAACTTTTTCCTGGCCTCTAGGGCACACGTGCACACATGTGCACACCTACACAGATTTACACTTAAATACAACAAAAATAAAATAAATATTTAAAAATAAAATAACATTAAAATTTAAAAAAAAACAGTAGAAACAGTCATTTTAAAAATATACTTGGAAAAGTCACATAAAAGAAACACAAAACTTAACAGTGTTTTCTTTCCTACAAAAATTAGTAAAGTGAATTCTTAATAAGAATAAGGATGTAGCTGTCTCTGGCATCAGCCATCAGGTGAGCCAAGATGGGTAATACAAATACATCCAGGAGCTATGGAGGAAGAAGCAGTCCGACAAGATGCGCTTTCTTCTGAGGGCCCGCTGCTGGCAATCCTGCCAGCTCTCCGCGTGCTGCACAGGGCTCTCTGCCCCCTCCCCCGTCCCCCAGCCTGATAAAGCACAAAGACTGGGTTACAAGGCTAAGCAAGGTTATGTCACTTACAGGATTCGTGCCCGCCATGGTGGTCACATATGCCCGGTTCCTAAGGGTGCAACTTGCAGCAAGCCTTGGTCCACCATGGTGTTAACCAGCTGAAATTCAGTCTGTCAGCAGCATTCAGTCTATTGCTGAGGAGATAGCTGGGAGCCATCAAGGCTTTGAGAGTCCTGAATTCCTCCTGGGTTGGTGAAGATTCCACATTTAGATTTTTTGAGGTTATCCTCATTGCTCCATTCCATAAAGCTATCAGAAGAAATCCTGACACCCAGTGGATCACCAATCCAGTCCACAAGCACAGAGAGATGTGTGGGCTGACATCTGCTGGCCAAGAGCCGTGGCCTCGGAGAGGGCCATGGTTCCTAAAGGACCACAAGTTCTACCACACTATTGGTGGTTCTCACAGTGCAACCTGGAGAGGGCACAATACTCTCCAGCTCCACCGTTACCTTCAATACACGTGATGGTTGTATAATTCATATCCAATAAACAATTTAATACAGCCACAAAAAGAATCCAGATGTGAAGAATATATCTACTACATTATGGGACATATGATAGTATACACCAAAAATGTAAGCCTAGACTTCCATATTCTATACATTGCTAGAAATTCATCAAAAAGAGAAAAATAGCTGAGTTTATAGTTATATCTAGAAGAATGTTGGATATAGTATTATTGTAACAAAAAAACAATGAGAGCTATCTAAAGATATTCCAGTAAAAGATAGCAAATAACAGTTGTGAATGTAAAATATTGGCATGTGGTCTTTAAAGGCTAATAGAAGGTGTCTTCTTCATAAATACAGAAACCTTTATTGAATAATCTGTATTCCCTGGTATGTATACAAAATGTATATATTACTTATATAATATGTATTACATATGTGTGTGTACATACACATTGTTAAGATTCCCATGGGATCTCAAATTTTCTGTGATTTGTTTTACATCACTGTGATATCTGCTAGCATCCCCTTTGTCTTTCTTTGTCTTATTCCTTTTATTAGGCGATCTATCCATGAGTCATGGAGGTTCTGAGTTGGAGAGAAACTGAGTACCATCTTCAATCTCCTAAGAGGATTGATTCTAAAACATTCTATTTATTTAAACAGTTATATACTCATTTGTTTTTATTGTGTGTGTATGTCTATGCCACAGTATGAACACACAGGCATGGAGAGCAGAGGACAATTTCTCCTTCCAACATGTGGGACTCAGGGATTGGGGCCAGGCAGCAAATACGATAGCCAACTGAGTCATCCCTACAGCCCTTGTTACAGTCACTTTGATCTATATTTTGAAGTAGAAGCAATGTGGAGAAATTGGACAGTTAATGTAAACATAAGTGTTATAGGGGCTATCTCATCATTCAGTCCTGTGTTGATAAGGCCAGGCTGACTCCATGACAGGTTTCAAACTGGCAGTTAAAGAGACTAGGCCTAAATCTCTGTTTGCAAGAACTGAGCAATTCCAGGCAAGTCCAAGCCTCAGAAGCTGGCCTGAGGCAAGGACAATGGGACAGCAGCAGTTTCCAGACCTCCTCAGCCAGTTTCCAGACCTCCCCAGCTAGAGTCCAGCCCTCACACCTGATAATGGGATTTCTTCAGAGATGGACCCAACAGATTAACTTGGAGGTCACCTACTACACAATTCCCTAATGTGCTTTAAATCTGGCTTGCAAGCTCAACTGGGTGTCTCTCTATTCTGGTAATGGGAGACCCCAGCATGCTGGACTTCTGCAGAATAAAACACTCTTTGAGTTTACATACTACTTGAGTCCACAGTATCCCTCTTCGGTGAAACTTGGAACCTTACACTGTCACATTCAATTGCACCTGATCCCTAACCAAGCCCAGCCTCCTGCTGATCTTTGCTCTGTGTTTACTAGAGTCATGTAGCCCTGCAGTCATGACGGATATAGTCCCTGCCTTTCTTTACTTACTGCGCTGTTTTAAATCTTCATTTGTGTGCTTCCTTTTGTTTCATTTAATTTTCCTCCTGCACTATGTTCTTTTAGCAAGGTAGTCAAAGATTGTTTTGTTCATTGGACATGTAAATTGCTTTCAGTTTAGAGCTCTTGTGATTAAGGGTTCAGTAAAAACTGTTTACAATAATCTACTCTAACATTGTTCCAGGTATTGTGGTCTGTGTGGTGGATGTGAGCTTCCTGGGTTTTGTTTGTTTGTTTGTTTGTTCATTTGTCTGTTTTTTGTTTGTTTTGCTTTATTTTTATGTTTTATTCCCCAGCATATTTGAGGCATATAGTAAGATGAAGATTTTCACAAAGTATAGTAGAAGCTGGCTGATTTTAGGGTTTTAAAACTACATTGACTTATTTACTTTGGTTTGGGTATGCCATGCATATGGACATGTGTGTGTGTGTGTGTGTGTGTGTCTGTTTATGTGTTTGTATGTTCACTCACATGCATGTGGTCCACACAATGAGAGTGGATGTCAGTGGACAACTTGTAAGAACTGGTTCTCTCCTCTCAATGTGTGTGCTTTGCGGAGCAAAGGCAAGTCACAAGGCTCGGTGACAAGTGCCATTGAACCATGTCAACAAACCCACAGGTGGTTTTACTATTTTAAAAAAGATGAATCTCCCTTAAATTTTTACCTGCTTTTTACAAGACTCTCTGTGGTCTTCTGTACTCTTGTGTAGTTTATAGACAGCCATAAATTTAGTTGTTTCCTATTTAGATGTTAGGAGTCTCCACCCTTCATAATGAGGCTGCTTCAAGGATGTCTTTTAAATATTCAGTTGGTCCCCCACCTTGTACTTCACCTCCTGCTACCTGGAAAAGTTGCAGGTGTGGTTCTCCACTGCTCCGCTGGATGATGTGCAGTGCTTTATGAATTACAAATGCAAAGAAAACTGCAAATCCAGAGTGTTCCCCCAATACGGCTCATAAAGAAGATATAACTTCTGGATTTTGCACAACTTTTGTAGTTCCCTATTGCTTACAAATAATTATTTTTAATAATTTTGTCTCAATTTAAAAATGCTACTTAGAGATGAGAAATGATCAGGTGTTACTACCAGAAGAACTTTGATTATTATTATTATTATTATTATTATTTATTGAATTGGCAAAGAACTATCTAGAACTGTTACGTGATCCTTATTTTAGAGTGGCAATGTTTTATTGTTCTTTTATGCTTTGAAACTTTCTTTCCTTTTCTATATAAATATGCTATCTCTGTCCACTTACTGTCATTATCCTGCAATAGTTAAAAGAATAAAAACACAGTAGAGGCACTGGGGTAAACTTAAAGATATTTTTGAAGTGCTTTACTGAACATCACAATTACTTTATATAATCATTATGGTTTTATATCTTATGCAAAGCTCCCTTGTGAAGACACTGGGTTTTCACTCCGAAGCAGTCTATTAGTTTTCCTTTTAGGCAATTCATGAGTACTACTACCATAGAGCACTTTTAAAAACTACAACATAATGTAGGTTTGTGTAACTTCAATCACAACCAATACAATTTATCTGCTTACTAAGCTTCCTATTGGTAGTTTCTTCTTTAAAGGTACCATATCTTTTCTATTATGAAGTATTTCTGAGTCAAGGGAAAAACAAAACAGGAGGACCTAATGGCTGATACTTACTGAGACAACATATTTTAAAAATGTTTTGTATTTCTAATTACTCTATCAGAAGAATAAAAGTTCAATTCCAAGCCATTAAAACAGGAACATGAACCATAGGAGGATTGGATATTTCTTGAGGATTATGAAGTTTGGGTAAAGGCAGAGTGAGAATTTCTTGGCATTGACCAGAGACAGTCCGCTTCCCCCTGACACTCTTCCAACCTGCTCTGCTATGGAGAGTCTGGAGGGTAGAGGCAAGAATGGGATCACATGGCCCCATGTCAGAGTTAAATGATAACAAATATTGCTGAGAAGAAGCATGAGATTCCCCTTCAGAGATAGAAGAGGCTAAATGGAGCAAACATGTCCCTGGGTGCCTGCGATGCACTCGAAATTAAAAGCAAGGCTGTGTCTGAAATTTCGCCCAGATCTATAATTCAGCAACTTGGTTCACAGCTATTTTGGCCGAAGGGAAAATTTAGAAGTAAATATCTACTCACACTCTGCTGCTCCCCCCTCCAAAGGCTGCCCCCTTTCAACTTTTGCTCTCAGTTTTGTCTTCTTTATAGTTCTCAAACACCCAAACTGCAGCTGAGCTCAGAGGGTAAAGGTAATTGCCTTAAAACCTAACAACCTGGGTTTGTTGATCTCTGGAGAATCCATGCAGTGGAGAGAGAGAGAGAGAGAGAGAGAGAGAGAGAGAGAGAGAGAGGGGGGGGGGAGAGGGAGAGAGAGGGGGGGGGGAGAGGGAGAGAGAGAGAGACAGAGAGAGACAGAGAGAGACAGAGAGTCAGATTGAGACAGAGACAGACAGACACAGACAGACACAGAGACAGACACAGACACAGAGAGGACATACACCTGTAAATTTCCCCCACCTTCCAATAGCAAAGCTACTCTTTCACACACTCACAATAAATGCATAAATGTCAAACAGAAAGAGAGATAAAGTAACCCCCACCCCCCCAGGTGCTTGTTCCCAAGGCATTCATTTGGTAAAGAGCCCGCTGGAGCAAGATGCAGCCTTCTCACATCTCTCTGCTATCCTTTCTCCTCATCTAAATATTACAATTTATGGACTTTATCCACAGCCGAATTACTTATTGCTGCTTTCATAGAGACTGAGACAGCATTAAGACTAACATCAGGCCCAAATCATGACAAGAAGTTAAGTTACAGCCTATCCCCAGTATACTTTCTAACTACAGAATTCAGTGGAGTTGATGGCAAACAAATTGCTGAAAGAAAACATCACTTGCCTCTAGCATACCCTGCCCCTGTATGCTGTGGCTGAACCTCTAAAACAACCTATCTTCATAGCTTTTTTTCAAGCAGTCTAAGGCTGTGTCAAGGCTACTCTTTAACCATGGCTTTGGGGTGGTCACCGAGAAAGAAAATTTTGCAAAAGGCCAAAAGTGAGACTTCTGAAAATAATGGATAGAGTAATTTCTTCCAGAGCCACAGCAAACAGGTGGGCTTACATAAGAAGTTTACTTAATGTCTACAGGATTTATAATCAGGGCCATATAGTGGCTTCTCCTTCACAGGAGTTTAAGTTGCAATTGTATTACTTTGACTCACCATTCTTTATCACGTACTTTAGTTATTAAGTCCTAGAATTGCAGGTGTTCATAGAGTCACTGCCTGTACTGGAGAGTCCTTTGTTTTCTCTAGCACAAGCATCAGTACAATACAAGTGACCACACTTCCCCTTAGTGAAGGATGATGAGGTTTTATGTACATTGCTAGTTGAGTAATCAGAGGGAGGTGCATGAAAGGGACTTGATGGCCCTAAACATCCATTCCACCACACTGTCTTCGGTGGAACTGATCCTTCTTGGTGGAACTGCAGTGTTCTGGTAGAACATTCCTATCCATCCTTATGAGAGCGTATGATTCAGAGGAGCTATCAGAATAGGAGTAGATGCCATCTGTGGAACTCGGGGGGGGGGTCACAGCTGTTAAACAGACGTTTCTCGCTCTTCCCTGCTCCTGCTTCATCTGTCTGCAGTGTGGGGGGGTGCTAAGTGAATTTCGAATGCGCCGGGATGCATCACAGGGAAGATCTTTTACACCAGCATCGCCTGTAGCCTAAACAACACCAGCTCCAGCTGCTACCTTTGATTCTGTTTCAACTATTCACTTGGCATCTCCAAGTCGGTAACTTTGCTTAGCCTTGGTTTCTTTACCTCTAAACAACACACCCGTACTTTCTACTACTTTCTGTAATGGCGCTTTTGAGGCACATATATTTTAAGAACACTGAAAGCGTGTCTGTATAGATGCTTTGGCATGGTTTTCGATAAATCACACCTGAAGCACCTTTAAAACGGTGTAGAAACAAAATTGGGAAAACAGATGTTTCTCAGATGAAACTATTCTTTTCCCCAGAGCAAGCATGTACTTGTTGGGCCATACCTTATGAATTATTCAGATTAAAAAAAAAGACTAGTAAAGCAATATGGTGATAAAAGTGCTGCTCATTTATTTTTAACAGGAGCATTCTCTGTAATAGGAGAGTAATTAGGCAAGGACAAACATGCCAAGTTGATGAAATATAGCACAAACAGGTGCTCATCCGCTCGGCCCAGGGCCTGGCCAGCACCGACTTCATTAGCAAGGGTGCATTCCTTTGCACCTAACAACCGGAAACACGAAAACACCAGCATCACAGAATGAAAGGGGGAGCGAGGCTTGGGTATGTATCCCTCTACATTTTCTCCTTGCAGGATTACAGGAAGCCTGCACCAGCTCTTCAGCTCACAATGAGGATTTCTGTCACTCACACTCTGTATAGAGCACTTTTCATACCTGGAATGGCCTTTGCCACCCCCCCCCCCCGCCCCCAGCCACGGGATCGGAATAACACCTTTTCAAAGCACTAGGCATCTATACTACCTTCCGGTTTCCTTAGTTACTGCCTATGTTTTTATGAGTCATCCTTTTCTAAGGTGTTGTGCTTCCCAAATTCGCTTACTAGTAAAATGGGTTTAACAGAAAAGTCTACATTTTTCTGCATGTTTCAAGCACATGATGTTTTGAGGTAGGTGAACACTGTCGAATGGCTAATTAAACATGCATTATCGCCCATAGCAACTGTTTTGTGATAAGAACACTTTGTATCTATTGTCTTAGCAGTTTTAAAGAATAATATTATCCTTAGTTTTAGTCACCATACATTGCAACAGATCTCCTGTACTTAGATTTCCTAGTGAATGATAAATTTTAACTTTCCTAATTTGATGTGTTGTCTATTTTCTTCTGAAACCCTGGCTACCAAACAGATAGAAGATAAGATATGAATATTATTATTATTATATAAAATATTTGAGTTTAAAAGACAGAATTTAATGGAATACTGTGTTATTGTAATTTGAGTGCAATTGAGCATATTTCTTCCAAAAGTTATCTGCTGTTGGGTTAGACTTATTTTATTTCATAAAGAAAATATGCAAAATTGTTGCTAGGATATTTTGTCAGGTGGATTTTCTTAGTCTTTTATACTAACTAGATAAGAATGACTCATTAACATATTGAATTTATGTAAATCACCCTAATCATCTGCTTTCTCTTCCACTTCTAAGCCACAGAGTATTTTCAGAGACAATTTTGGACCACGCTGATTTTAGTCAGAGATCTTCAAGTACACATTACAAAATCTGACAAATGTGCCACAACTGCTAACTGAGTGATTATCAAGGGCTCACAGATATGTAGGGGAAACAAAAAACAAACAAACAAACAAAAAGAAAACAAACAAAAAACCCAATGCTTAAAAGTAAGCTTCTGCGATTGTGATCTCCACTACATAAATGTTACCAAATACTACATTTTACAAACTCTAACTTCACTTCAGATCTGACAGCTGCTCAAATCCTGCTGTGTGTGATCGCCCTGCAATGGGTGGCAAGCCAAGTGGCCCTGCCAACATTTTTGGTCCAGCTTCCACTCCAAGCCCACACTCATTCTCCAAAGCTACTTTTTATGACAGGGTGGAGCCTCGCTATATGCAAGGATATAGTTCCAAGGGGCTACCAGGAAATTAGTTTCCAAATTCTCTTTTTTTTTTTTTTTAAGAAAATAAGGCTTGCTGCTTCTCCATCCATAGCGAGGATGAACTTCCAGTCACCACAGCGTCCTAGGACTGTGTGGTTTAAGCATCAGAAACATATTCTCCCATTTGTAAAAAACTGGAATTCTAAGATCATGGTTTAAACACAGTTAGTTTCCTTTGAACATCCACTTCACTGGCTTATAGATGGCAAACCTTTCCCTGTGCCTTCTCATTATTTTTCTTCTGTGTGAATCTGTGTTCCAATGTTTTTTAAGAAAAGACGTCATACTGAATGATCATTAAACTATTATATATATAATAGTTTAATACATATGTATCATATATTTAAATATATATATTTTTTCATTTGTGTGTGTTGTGCCTGTATATATATATATGTACAACATGCCTGGTATCTGCTGACATTATAAAAGAGCACCAGATACTCTGAAACTGGAGTTAAATACTGTTGTCGATTGTCGTATGTATTTTAGAACAGAACCTGGGTCCTCTAAGAAAGCTTTTATAACTGTCCCACCTCTTCAGGTCCCCAACATATAAATTTAGCAGGAATAGGAATTGGTCTTGCGTAAGTACCAAAAAGTATGTACTTTAAAAGAAAGAGTACCTTAAAAGTATGGCAACCGACTGCCTTGCAGGTAGCTGGGTTAAGTGAGGAATGAGAAGAGAAGTACTATTGAAATGTCAGGAAGACTGTGACTGCAGAGCAGGAATTGTAACAATATGGAATTTACTAAATTTGATCACTCTGCAGTATTTTTTCTGAGAAATCTATTGTTTTTAGAAGGTTCAGAATTAGTAATTTAGAAGTAAACAGCTATGAGACATTTATATACGTCAGCTGATTCCAGAGAAACATAACTAAACTAAACTGCTCTACTGTTGTGAATTTTCTGAAAGTTCATCGTTTTTAAATAGCAATCTTAAAGTGTAAATATCTTAATTGTGAACATGAAACTTTTAAAGGTTTTCAGAAGTTACGAGTATATCTGACAAAATACCTTAGTCTTTCTTTGATTGTCACTGATGTATACCATTCTTCTGTGTTTAAAATCCTCAAGCATCATTGAGCTGTGTAGCAGTGGCCTAGTCTTTATAAGGATGCTCCATGGAGATAGTTCTAAGTATTTATGGGAAGTCAGGTCATGGCTAAGGCAGACAAGGCAGTATGTGATTGAGCTACTGAAGATGTTCTCTATGTGGCTGTGGGTATTCCTCACACCAAAGCAGAATAAATTGCTTTAGGTATTAAGGCGATTTGAAGTCATAGAATGCTCCGATGACAGCACATGTTTTTTTAGAGAAAATTTAGAGTACTGAATGAACATGAAGAGGAGAAAAAGAATTAGTGTAACATATGGCCATAAAAAATACACAGAGGCATAAATTATCTGTATGTCAATTACTTCCAAAGACATGCAAATACCAACACCATAGTACCTTTGTATTATGTTGGACACAAAAGAAGATAGAGGAGAGGTATTCCTTCAGTAACAGTGTAAAGATCAAGTTTCCTAGAGAAATTGATGGTGAGAAGAGATGGCATGGACTGTCTTTTAAAAGATTATTTTTGTTTCATAAAGGATTTATTTGTTAATGCTTGACACTGAAGGACCCAAGGTTACAAATACTGTGATGACTTTAATTAGAAAAAAAGTCTTTATAATGTACCCTGTCTCATTGTTTTCAACAACTAAACAGTGAGACATTTCAATATTATTTTAGTACATAAGCTGATATTTGACAGTGTAATTGTAAAATCCCTCAAGTTTCCTTCTATACTGCCAATAGAAAATATTAGAAATGTAATTGTAACTATTATTCAAAATATAGAATCTACATATTTTCTTCATAAGATTCTAATTCCTCATTTAATAAATTTATTAAAAACATGAATAAAGAACATAGACGCTAAAACATAATATTGTAAAATATAGATGGGTTCATCAGCAGTTATTTATTTTATTTTATTTTTTTACAAAAGCTAAGCAGAGGTCATAGAAAAACCTTTTAAGGATATCTTGGTATCACCTTTGAGAAATCTACACACTCTGGTTTCCACGTATGTGCAGTGATCGGAGAGTTCTCTGACTTCACGTGTTTATTCACATCTGTCAGCTAAATCATAGATCCAAATGCAAAATGTAGCTCTCAGGAACATTATGTGGATTTGTGAGAGTCCCTGGAGGACTTTGGGTCCATAAAGCAATGAATGGATGATAAGGAGACATAAATATGGTATTTTCATCTATGACAGATGCAATCTTGCTCCAATGTTATTTATATTATATAAAGGAAAACTGAATCTATTTGCCTGTGTCGAACTGAAAGAGGTACCCTTAGGGATGAATAAATGAATAGCTTCCTATTAATTTCCAATTTCTACAAGTTCGTCTTTGAAATTGTTGTATTTGGGTGATATTTTTAAAATGACTCGTGTTTATTTATTTTTTATTTTAAATGTGTCTGGAACCCAAAGGGAAAGATACGCGGTGGAGTTGCTACAACGACAGAATGATTTGTTTTGCTTCTTTTCCTTTTTGGCCATGATTTTGAAATCATGAAAAATTAGCCAAGCTTTCTTTGTGGACAACAACTTGAACACCCAGACCAACTTCCTCCAAACAGAGCATTGTGTCTCTGTCTGAGACGCTGTCTTTCCTCATTCTCGGTTACTCTGACAGAAATAAGATGAGGATGAGGATGCTGAAGAGTCTGAATCTTTGCATTTAAACAAATGGTGTATTGGTATCAACCCCACGTTGCACCTACCTTTGCAAGCTTACAGACTTGCCTGTCAACTAGGAGTCACCGTAAGCTACTCTTACTATAATATTTTGCACATTGGGAAGGTAGCTATTGGTAGCTTGCCTATCCTTCAGGAGATGATTGCCTACCCCACCCCTGCCCCCTGCAACTCATATGCTACAGATAGCACAAACTGAAATTAACAGATTATTTAAAAGATCATGAGAGGAAGATAAGAGATGTTTGAAGCACTAGCTAGAGGAAGGGAGTGGCTTTAGATATGAACATGGAAAATTGCGAATATGTGTGAAGTTTTTAAAAATGATTTTAATAAAATAAAATTGATACATCAAAATGCAGAATCAGTAGGAATAAATATTTTCTTATACGTCATTATTTTCACTCATTAATTCTCTAGTAATGACTTAGAAATATTCTGAACTTGCAAAAATACCAAGTATATTTAATGAACTTACGATTATAAAATTAAGCATATTGCTAATTCATTAGGCTCAACCCTTGACTCTAGTCACTTAAAAACCCTATTCTGAAACAACTACTTAAATTTGCCAGAATGAGAAGAAAGAGTGCTCTCAGGGTAGGGGGAATGCTGGAAACCAGCAACTGGCCAAGCCCACCTCACCTCGCCGAGGCCATTGGCATGTCTGTGTATTGTGTGTGCTGCTGCTTGACCTCATGATCCTGGGCCGTGCTGTGACATGCACTGCCAGTTGAAGCCATGGTGATGTCTGTGGTCTGGGCTGCCTCTGAGGACATAAAGCCTGGGGCCATGATCAATCCTGATCTCTGCTCCGGCCAGGTACCATGTGGAGGTCCACCATCCTTGTTTGCTCTGATTGTGAGGAGCCTACATTTCACTTTTGCTATCATGTCGATGACTGCAGATGTACCATTGAGTGGAGGGCATGGAAGGCTTCTGTGACAAACGGTATTCACCCAGCTCCCTGCCCTCACAGCAAATCCACAAAAGTAACAGCCTAGACAGGAGCTCCCGAAGAGAATTCTTTAAAAGTGTGATGCTGGGGCATAGCTGTAGTATAGTTCTCCATAATTAATGGCTTCTGGTGGGGGTGTGGGGTGTGAGGACAGGACACTCAGTTCTATTTAAGGAGCAGGCCACTGAGAGTTGAGTATATTGAAAACACAAACTGGACTTTCTTTTTCTGTTTTTATTCTTATTTTTACTTCTCTTTGGGGGTAGGAGGTCACAAGGATAGAATGGCAGACATGGAAGGACTGGGCAGTGAGCGCAGTCTGGCTACATGGTGTGAAATTCCCAGAATCAATAAAAATGTTATGTTGGGAAAAAATTGAGTTCTCAATTAAACTCAGTTTGGCAAATATGACTAGATCTCTCCTTTGATTGGATTGTTACAATGTTGCCCTGGAGAGCCTACAAATGTACTTGTAATGTCATTTCTGATTTCAATAAAAAATGGATTTTCAATACTAAATTTGCTGGGGTCAGTTTCTGAGTGGTGATTTGACCAATAACCTCTCCAGTGTGAACTGTTGTCTGCTGAGGTAGTGGCACAGTAACAGAAGCACTGGATTACTATAAAAAAAAATTACCTAGTAAAGAACATACAATTTGATGAGTTTCTGATTTCATATACTAATAGGTTTTAAATAATAATTCACACATTAATTTAGCTAATAGAGTAAATGATTGACTTCATAATCAGGTTTTCATTTTATATATAAAAAAACTAAAGATTGTTAATTTGTTTCTCTGTAAAGTGATTATAAGCCTACTGTATAACAGTAATTTCACCAATTCTAATTTTAATTTTTAGGTTTTAGTTTGTTGACTTCTAAGTTGTTTAATTTTTAATTTATCTTCACATATAGTCTTAGATGCCTGTCATTTCTAGGAGACACAATCACAGCAAACATCTCGTTACTTTTGTACTTATAATCATCATGTCCATTCTTCCTTAATAATGCCCAAGCCATAGGTGCAGGGCTTGTGTTGGGATGCATCGATTGTGCTTTGGCTCAACAACTCACTTTGGTAGGTCTGTTGTAAGTTACCTAAATGTGACTTGGACAAGGATGACATCACACCAATAGAAATCCTAATGTAAAGGAAGGAACATTAATGTGGCTTCAGTCCTAGACAAAGATACAAGGAATATCTCAGGGAAGAGCACACCAATTAGCTATCCAATACCCAGTGGTCAGGCCTGAGAACACACATGTGTAACATTATATGTAATGAGGATTACATATATATGTATTATATGTATTATATGCATATATAATACATTATAGATAATATGTACATATGTAGTGATCAGGAATATATATGTATATATACATATATGTATATATATTAGAAAAAGAATATGAAAAAGAATACATATATATACATACATATATGTACACACACACACACACACACACACGCACGCACACATATATATTAGAAAAAGAAAAACTGTCCCTGAATTTGGAAGGGAAGGGTAGGGTAAAGAAAGAAAGAAGGAAAGTTATATGAAAGGAGTTGAAAGGGAGAAGGGAGGTAGAAATGATATAATTATATTATAATCACAAAAATTAGAATAGAAAAAATTCTTACATGTCCTTCCAATGATATAGCAACTTAAAAGAAGTAATCTACATGTGATAAAAATGGTTAAAAAGAAAGCAATTTATTCCCAAATCGTTAAATGATTGTAATAGTTGGCTGTAAGTGATTAAGATAGAGAGAATCATCACTTTTTTTTGATCTGTGGGGTAGCATGGTAGAAAGACCAGCAGTTCATTGGTATATTTGAGCATTAATTTCATTCTTTGTAAAACATGGCTTTAAATGATTAATTATCTCAAGGGGAAGAATAATTTGAGCTGTGTATGAAGCTACCAACACCCATTAAAATGTTGAGTTGTTTTTCTATGATTATTTCAGATTTTCTTTCTACTAGTTGGTAATTTTTATATTATCCTAAGTCTTGTTTGAATTTCTAGTAGGCACTTAAATAACCTGATGCCTGGCTCCATGTTATTCTAGTCTTATTGCCTTCTCTCTGCTTTTCTGCTTGCTTAAAATTCAAGTAAATAAACAGAGAGCTTATTTTAGTGCCTCATTGTATTTTAATGGCACATCATAGTTTTATTGAAATATAAGCCTTAATATTTTAGAGCCTCACTGCCTTTTGTCACACTTCTTTCCATAGCATTCTTTGCTGTATTATCTTGAGATTTTTTGAATGGGATTAAAGATCTGCATGGATTTCCTGTATACAGACAAAACTGCTCGATGCAGAGTGCTGAAGACCTAGTAGAGGCTGTCATAGGACAAGGGGCATCTAAGGGGGAAGGGCCAGATTCTCAGAGACTTAATCATGGGATTAAAAACTGGAGTAAGCTAAACTGATAAACTAATAAATATATTTTTTAAAAAGAGAATGTTTTACTTATTCATTTTTCTATGTTCAATAATGATGAGCGTTTCTTCATTGCTTTTGGCATGAGTTTCTTTCTTTTCTAGAAAAAAATACACATCTCACAACTCTTCTCCTAGAAGCAGTTAAATGCTATTCTTATCTCTGTCATACTTACTAGAATCATAGTCTACAAAAACTCTTTGGCACAGTGATTTTGACTGTCACATGTGTGGATGCTACTCTATAAAGCACAAAGATCCATTATCTATCTTTGGAGCAGAAGTTGTTCTTGACCTCATAATTTCTGAAAACAGATTCCATAAGTGTATCTCCTTTGGATAAAGCTCTGTAGCTCCAGAGCATTTATTTAATGTTTTACCACTTGGAATCTTTTATAGATCCATAAAAACAGAAAATACATAGGTATTTTTAAGTTTAAATTTGAAAATGGATTTTTTTTAGAAGCCAAGAAAGAAAATGGAAGTGTTCACACTACATGGATTTCCTGTATACAGACAGAACTACTTGGATGGAAAGTGCTAAAGACCTAGCAGAGGCTATCACAGGACAAGGGATCTCTAAGGGGGAAGGGACAGATTCTCAGAGGCTCCTTGGCAATGCATATATTCATCTGACAATGAGCATTGATGTCAGCTTCCAGGACCATGGCCACCCAGTCAGTTCTGTCTTAGCTAGGGTTTCCATTGCTGTGATAAAATACCATAACCAAAAGCAGTTCAGAGAGGAAAAAGGTTATTTTATCTTACTTGTCTTGGTAACAGTCCATTGAGAAGGAACTCAAGGCAGTAACCTAGAGGCAGGAACTGAAGGAGGAGCCATGGAGGACTTCTATTTACTGACTTGCCTCCATGAGTTGGTCAGCCTGGGTTCTTACACAGCCCAGGACCACCTGTCCAGAAATGGCACACCAACAATGGCCAGAGCTCTCCCATATCCATTACTAATTAAGAAAACACAACATGAGCTTGCCCACAGGTATTTTTTCAATGGAAGTTTCCTCTTCCCAAATGACTCTAGCCTGTGTCGTGGTAACAAAACACTAGACAGAACAAGTTCCTTCTGTTAGAGAATATTGTGGTTAGAATGAGATATCCCCCACAGAGCTCACACATTTGAGTATTTGGTCTTCAGCTGGTGGCAGTTTGGGAAAAATTAGGAGGTGGGAGTTTGTTGGAAGTGTATGGTTTAGGGTTTCAAAACATTTCCCCTAGTTCCTGTGAGTCTCTCTGCTTCAAGTTTGTAGATCTGGATGTGAGTTTCTAGCCAGTGCTTCACACTCATGCCTGCCTACCAGTTCCCATCCTCTCTGTCATAATGATGATGGACTACTCTTCAGAACAATAAGCCCCAAATAAGCTGTTCCTTCTATAAATTGCCTTGGTCATGGTGTTTTATCACCCGATTAGACAAGTGACTAACAAATCCCTCCCTCTCTACCTAGAATGTAGAACAATGTGTCTGTCTGACATTCTCCTTGGGTGATTCTCAGAGATTCCTGGGTGCATGACCAATCCTAGTGCACTCCTGAATGCATGGAGAAGCTAGTCATGGCCTGCTGGTCTCAAAGTCTATGAAGCCCCAGTACTGAGCCTGGGGATCCTTTACTCGTGTCATGCATTCCAAGTGTCCTGTGGTTAGCTTGAGACAGAAATAAGATCGTGTCCACAAGCTTTCACCTGTAGTAATAGCATGAAATGGTGTACATTAGATTCAATGTTTAACATTTGATCTTTTTTGAGAGGCACTTCTCCAACATCACAGGTTTAAGTGTTTCTATTGATTTTCATGTCTAGATTTATTGTGAACATATAACCTCCAGTTAGCCTAAAGCAGACTTTCTGATTTTTTAAGCAAAAGAGAAAAAAGAAAAAGAAAAAATATAAGGACATACAAACTAGTTAGAAAAACATAACAGTAGCACTGTAAACCTATGTGAGCAAGCTGTGAAAAATAATTATTTTTATAGCAAGAATTTGATATAAACATTGTTGTTGACAATACTGCTTTCAGCATATAATAAATAACTTGGAGGAGGGTCATGCAAACATTAACTTGAAAGTTCTTGAAATGACTTTATAAATTACAAATACAAACATTTCTTTAGAATGATATACTTAAAGATGTCAAGTTTTTTAACAGCTCTGTGGCTTCTATTCCTTCATTTTAGACAAGCATGATATATACATTTTCTGTTTGTAGCTATTACTTGATGCTATGTCATATAGGAAAAGATCGATTATGAAATATTGAGACAAACATTCATTTGCAATTTGTTTCTTCCCTGACATAAAGTTTAAATTTTGGGGGAAAGAGAATTGCTCACCTTCTTCTCAGGACTTTGTGATCATCCTTTTACCATGAAAAAGTACCTGGGCTTTGTACTGCCTGCTCTGACTCTTCACTGGACTGAATGGCTCTGGTCTGTTTTTCTTCCCTTCTTATTTATTTGTTTTATTTGATATGCGTATGTAAACACCTATGTGTATGTGAGCTCCATGTGCATTCCAGTGCTTGCTGAAGTCAGGAACTGAAATTACAGATATCATTGTGAGCTACAATATGGATGTTGGAAATGAATTGAAACCTGGTCCTCCTCAGAAACAGCTATCCTTAACCACTGAGCTATCTTTCCAGTCCTGGTATGAGTGCTTATGATTAGGGTAACTATCTCAGACCCTGCACAAGACAAGTAGAATGACAATCATCTATTTTTATTGTTAAAATTCACCCTATTTTATTTCTTATGGCATCAGTATTCACAGTATCATAGAAACATTACATATGTGTTTAAGCATTAATTTTAGTCAAGTAATATGAGTGAATTATACTTAGTAGTTCTCCAATGGAAGACTGGACATAGTAGAAATGATGGCTAATCTTTTTTTGTCAACTTAATTTGGCTTGAGAAATCACTTAGGGCACACACTTCGGGGCATTCCTGTGATGGTGTTTCCAGACAGGAAAAGTCCTCCATTAATGCATCTGGTACCATTGTATGGACTAGAAGAGACAGGGTGAAAGGGGAAATGATCAAAGTCTGAGCCCCAGCCTTCATCTCTATGTTCTTTCTGCCAGTACAATGTGACCACATTCCTGCCACTATGCCTTTCCACTATGATAGACTCTATACACTTTCCCAGGAGCCCATATCATCTGTCTTAAGATACTTCTGTCAAAAAGCCATGCTTATGTCAAGCATTTTCTCTTAGTGATGAGGAAAACTAACGCAGATAGAAAACATTTCTACACTTAATGTTTTTTTAACTGACTTTAAAATAATTTACTTGTTAATTCTCCATATTACCAACAGTATACATTTAAAATCTCATCTCTGTTTCCTTATCAATGATGGAAGGCTCACATAATACTCATCTTCAGGCAATTTGCTAAATAGGAAAGACAGAACTAACAATGAAAATGTTTTATTTTTGCTGTAATTAACAACTAAACTAGGTTGATATCATGGGAAAACTCATAAAACTTTTAGATAAATAAATAGTTAGACAATTTATTGTGTATGATTTTGCTTGCTTGAATGAATTGATTGTTTTCTAGTTCAAATTTTTGTTTTAATTGTATTTTTCATTGTTCCTTAGAGTCCTTTATTTGTCCTGCCCAATTATTAACTTCATCATTTTCTTACTAATTTGTATAATCTGCTCATGTTCATAACTATGACTTAGCTTGTTGATTTACAAAGCTATGGGTTATCTCTCTATATTTATCATAATATACTATTAAGAATTCTTGAAAGTGGAAGCAGAAAGACTTATATGAGAGGGGACCAGGAAAACTAATATGAAATTGTTATTGCTTAAAATGACAAGGAAGTGTCTCCATGATACCTCAACAATATGACTGCCTAAACAAGATCTCATGAAATATACCAATAGACACATAGAAGGCAGAAACATAGAAGGAGAAAACCTCATGAGATCCTCTCCATGTCAAAAGAACTATAGAATCCCGAGAGTGAGAGAAATGGCCTCCCATAGGGGAGAGCTCCTTAATAAGTTATCCAAGTGGTCAGCCCTGAAATAATGTATGTACAAGTAACACTAAACAGACCGAGTAGGTTGCACTTGCGCATGTGCATGTGTGCATGCATGCATGTGTGTTTGTATATCTGTGTGTACCTTTTTGTGTGTGTCTCTGTGTGTAATCAATAACAATGTAAGCAAAAAAAAAATTGCCATGATTTCAAAAGGTCCAAGGTCAGAATGGTGGGAGGAAATGGAAGAGGAAATGATATAACTACATTTTAAATTTAAATATTCATTTAAAGAGCTCCTCTTTTTCTGAAAAATTTTAGTGTCAGTAAAGGGGTAGAATGGGAGGAAGCAAATATTCTAAAACTGACACATTCTCATGCCACCACTACGCTGGACCAATGATTATCTTAAAACATTTCTGACAGGATAAAACGAGTAGCCAATATTAACATGTGGCCCAGACTCATTTGGAACTCACTGTGAAGCTCATGCTAGCCTCAAACCCTTGGTGCTCCTACTGTTCATCCTGAGAGTGCTAGCTAGCATTTTAGGGCACCCACCACCCATTTGGCAGGAGTGGTCTTATGCTGGCAACTTTACGAGTGGCTCGATTTCTTGTTTTGAAAGGGGGAGTGAAGGGGTTAATTTCACTGTTTCAGTGTAAGCGGAATGTTTGCTGCTTCCTTCCTATCTCCCCACCTCACCTAGGTCTCTAATGTCTCTATGGCTCCCAGTCTTTAGAGCAGCCAGTTCTTGATCTTTCTAATTGCCTTTAGTCCATTTGTCCTAGCATAGCATATAGGCTCATGTCCGTAAATTGGTAGGTGTATGGAATAGCAAATAATGCATGGAAAGGTAAATCGAGTATATAAATCGAGTATACAGTATGTATATTGTTTATTTAAAAATTACTGTTATACACTAAATATATTACAAGTTGATATTTCTATAATAATGCCTTTCTCCCTAGCCATTAATCTACACTACAGAATATCACATGTATATTTAATCTTTCTTCAGTGGAACTAAGCTTATTTACATGCTCTATACAGAGTATAGTTTTAAGGACACTTTAATATTGGCTACTAATTTTATCCTGTCAGAATGTTTTAATGTAATTACATGGGGATGTTGCTGGAGTCTTAGCTTATTTAATCTACTTTTTCTGTGTTTGACCTTTCCTGTAGGTATATATGACAGACACCCACACTATCCTACAATGTTCCTAGAAAAAGGTTCAGAGCAAAAAATGAGAAAAAGCTCAACAAGAATTATTTTTCTTTAACCACAATTTGCGATCTGCATCCTGTGGCAATGAAGAAGAATGAAAAACAAAGATAAATAAGGGACTTTCTTGCTTCTCATATACTCTGCCCCTTAAAATGAAGTAAATAAGGGATGAAATAAATGGTCACTAGGGAGCACAGCACCTTCTCTCTGATGACTGTATTTAATTTCAAGTAATAGTGCTTAGAGATAATATGTATAAGGGTCGACATAATTCTTTCCTTTATTTGATGACAGTGTCTTGATCCTAGTGAGAGGGCAAAGTGCAACTGGTTTGTTTTCCAAGTTATTTGTTATCCCATTTGCATGTAGGACAGATCACAGCGTTACTGTTTTAATTGTGATTGTTAACACAAAGTTTGAATCCAAAGTAAAGAAAAACGGTGAAAATTAACTTGTTAACAGTATAGGAGAACAAAGCATGGGCATTATGATAATGTAATCATTGAGGATCTGAAATAAAATCCATTTTAAAGACAAAGTTAATGGTTCCCTTTGAAATCTCCAGGTAAAAATTGAAAACACAACTTTAATAGAAGACAGACACAGGTAGTGTATGAAAAATTACAGCTGGGGAAATTAATAAAAATAGTATCTAAAACAGTATTAGTAAGATATGAAGCTCATTCATTAATGGTCTCTAGGATAATAAATCACTGAAAATGTTGCATGAAGGACAGTCTTTGATAGGATTATGTACAGTATAATAGCAAGCTCCCGGAATTAAAATTCACTGAGAAGATACATCTTGTGAACTGAAGGGTAAGAAGATAATAATGGTAACATTAATAATAGTAAATAACAAGAATAAAATGACTCACATAAATAGAATTTCCATCAGCCACCATTATTGCAATTATGAGAATGATAAGCTAGTAATCTGGAGAAAATAGCTAATCTTTATTGATTCACTGTTTAATTTCTTTTTATTTTACAGGCTTTAGAACTGTCAATAACAATAATGTGTACCAGCAGAAAAAAAAAGTTTTGCTAGGAAAGAATAGAGGAAGAATGTACCTCATTGTGCAACCTACAGCATTTCTAAAGGTTCTTTTAAGAAATGCATTTATATTCTATTGTGGAGAAAAACTAAAAAATGCATTCAAAAGATCCCCCACCCCCTTTTAAATGATCCTTGTGGGATTTGCTCTAACGGAGTTTATGGGGTTCCAGAGACAAAGTCAGAAAACGCAATAATGCAAGCTGTGCCTCTTTAATCGCACTGAGTTCAGGATTATTCTTCCTCAGTGACACCTGGGAAAAAAGACAGGCCATCAACCAGCTGACCCTACAGCAGCCCTAGGGGCAGTTCCACCGCCACCAGCAAAGTGAGCAGCTAGGGAACAGAGCAGTTATCCAAGGTCCAGATAATAGCAGGGGCAGCAACTCACTTCCAGACGCAGGAAAATAAGTTCTTTGTTTAGCACATGGTTTCCGGCAGCCAAGTCTCTTCTAGGGAATGAAGGTTAATTTTCTCTAAATGTAAACGAAAGATGAGAATGGGAAATGATGACTCATGGAGGTGCTGCAGCAGTGGTGTGAGTGAGGGGAGGGGTTGCTAGGAGATGGCTGGAAATTTTCCTGCATTTGATATAGAATACACACAAAAATAATGACTTCACTCTTAAAACAAGCTGTAATTTCACAGAAGCCTGGGGGGCAGGGTGGGGAGGCAAGGTTAAAACTTTTCATATACCTTTTCAGTTTCTTTGCACTTACAATATGGATATGTTGTTTAAACCCCTAATTTTCTATAGGAGTTTTAAACTATGTGTTCTTAATCCTTTAAATATGTAAATCTCATTTATTTATTTATATTTAGTTTCATGTATGATTACACATGTGGATTATCCCATTACTGGGGATATTGAGGCAAGTCCAAGTACAGCCTCATATTCACAGTGCTAATCAACAGAAAATTAGAAGCAAAAAAATTTAAAAAATAGAAAAATATAAGAAATAGAGAAAACATTTTGCTGAGTTGTTTTATTTTGTTGCTCGTACATCTTAAGTATTTTCCACATTGGAAAAGTATAAGCCCCGTCATTAAATCAAGGCATCAATACTATAAAGTTTCAACAGTTAGACTCTCTGTTCAAAGCATGAGAACTGCTTACGTGCGTGCTCACTTATTCTTCATATAGAGATGCAGTGGATTCCCTGGGAAAATGAAAGAACTTCTGATCTACCTCCCACCTCCTGTCCTTGAAGCCCAGGAGTGCCCCTGCCACAACTTAGCCAGGGAATGCTTTCCAGCCTCTGCAGGTCCCTCACATTCAGCCTCTCAGAAACTTTCTGCTGGCTCCAAGAAAGCACATTTTAACATTAAAAATTTTCATATCATCCAGTTTTCCTATCAACTACTTAGTTTCAATATACTTATAAAAAAAAAGTGCAAGCACCATTGTCATACCAAGAAACCACGGTCATCTTTGCTCTTTTTTAGCAGTAGTAGCACCTCTTCCAGGTTCAAGAAGAAAACTTTTGCTTGTGCCCTGCCACTGTGACTTCACGGTTGCTGCCATGACTATGAGTGCACATTCCTTATTCCTGTAAGTTTGACCTTTATCATTCATGCCCCTTTCTGTTAGCATAATGAGACAAATTATTAGTGACACAAGCAGATTCTATCTCTGTCCACAAATTGCTCAGCTATATCTCAGTACAACTTTTATAAGACTCATTTCTTTTCTGTTGTTGGTTGGTAGTTTTTGTTTTGTGATAGGGTCTTTCTACATAGCACTGGCTGTCCTGGAATTATGTCGAATAGGGTGGCCTCAAGCTCACAAAGATCCTCCTGCCACTACCTCTGAGTACTGGACTTAAAAGTATCTTCTACCACTCCCCATAGCAAGACCAATCTTTAAATAGTTTATAGGTGAAGCTAAAGATACAGTGCAACATCTAAGTAAAGTCACTAAAACGTAACCATCATTACCTGTTTATCTGCCCAATAACTCATTTTGAGTATTCTGCAAACCAACTTAATTACTCATATACTATGTGCCTGTTAGCCACATTTGGGCTGTGCATTGGATATAACAGCTGACCCCAAAAGAGGGTATATATTCATCTAGAGAGGATTCTCTAGCCTTGCAAAGCCCTTTACATAAAAGTTGCTAGAAGCAAAACAGATTGAGAGTAGCAAACAGTTATAAAAGAAATAGACTTTTGAAAACAGTCCAAGAATATGTAGCTTAATTTTCATGCATGTATGTGGTGTGTGTGTGTGTGTGTGTGTGTGTGTGTGTGTGTGTATACATAGACTTTGAGGCCAGAAGCTAATACTAGATATCTTCTTCTTCAAGTGCTGAATCACAGTCTTTCACTGAGTATGGCGCTCGTGGATATTGTTAGGTGGGCTAGGCAGTGAGCCTCAGGTATCCCTTTGTCTCTTATCTTCCAGTGCTGGGGTTTCAGATGCAGACAACCACAGCCAGATTTTGTGTGGGCGATGGAGATGCAAGCTCAGGTTCTAATGCATGTGTAGTAGGTACTTTCCTAATGAACCCATCTTGGTGGCCCTTTAAATTGTGTAGTTTAACCTGGAGGCCACACAAATTAATCCACAGGAACAATGTAATGTTTGAGAAAGAAAGACGGATGGGCAGAAGTGATGTGGTCTTTTCTCCTGAGACTCTGTGAAGGGACAGATCCCATGATCTTGTACTCACATTCAAATATTTCAAGTGTATCCTTTCAAAGCAAGGAACATGCTCTGGCAAAATGAGAAGGAAAAACTGAACGGAATGGAAGCTGTCTCCAGAATTTGATGTTAGCCTATTCTTTCTTTATCACCTTGTAATTTCTGATCCCTGATGGATGAATGGCTTAAGCTGTCTTTCCTTTTCCATTGTTGCCTCTGATTTCTCTGCCTCTTTTCTGCCCTTTCTTCTCGTTATGCTTCCCATCACACTTAAATAAACAAATCTACGTGATGCTCTTACTTAATATTTTTAATGAGCAACTATAGACTAACACGGTAAGCTCTCTTTCTGGGGCAGTCCTGGCACTCGGTCTGAGGGTCAACTCTTCTTTCTTCACTTCACAGTGTCAGTTCTACTCATCTGCTCCTAATTGCAGCTCCGCAAGCTTAGGACTCTGGCTCGTACATCTTCAACTTTGTCTCCAGTCACTCTTTGTTCCTTTTGGTGATATGAAAGCTACTGTTTTTGTCTTCCAAAACCTCAACCAGGTGTCTATTTTTAATGACACTGTCCCTGCTTACAGCCACTGTGTGTAGAATTTATGACAAGCAAATTTACCTGCATCCTCAGGGCTATTTCTGTACCTTATGCATACTCTAGGTTGATCTAGGGCAAAGACCAAATAAAAGAGTGAATTCAGTTGTAACAAGGAATAGAGGTGGTGAGAACCCGGCAGAGATGGTGAAGATTTTGTTTTTCCTTTTAGAATGAAGGGTCCTGTTGAAGACATTGCAGCTAGACAGTCAAATATCCAGCCAGACAACATAAAGGACTGAACTCTTAGGTACTCTTTATATCTGGAAGCAGAAGCCATAGTAAAATATCCAAGAACTAGAAACATTAGCAGAAACATCCTCATAAGATACACAGTGCTTTCTTTCAAAATTTTCCTGTTACCTCCTTGTCAGTACTTAATTCATTTCAGAATAATAATAAATATTTCCCTCATATATGTAGCTTAGCTCTTTCACTTTCAATTCTGTGTTCTTTACCTCAAAGTCTTCATGTACATCCATCTCCTACTCTTCTTCAAATTTCAGAGATTGGTACTATATTGACATTATTTCTATCCTACCCTGTATCCCATCCAAGTCCTCCCATGTCCCCTCATTTCCTCTCAAACTCATGGATTATTCTTTAATTATATTTTTATACATACATACATACATACATATATACATAGAAACATACAAATACACATGTGACTATATAAATACCACCTGATGAATCCTTTTAGCATTGTTCATGTGTTTGAGTTTGGGGCTATCCATTTAGGATTAGGTCACCTATCAGGGCCTTCAGCCCTAGAACTGAGTGATTCACTGTCTCTAATTGATACAGAAGTGCTACGTTTTAGTGAAATAAATATTATTTCACACATAATGTCAGTTACATATTACTTCTTTTAAAAAAATCGCGAAGTATGGGTATGATTAGAAATTATACACAGTACAGATTGCTGGGGCCCATAGAAGGTATGACCATTTTTCTTTTCTTTTCTTTTCTTTTCTTTTCTTTTCTTTTCTTTTCTCTTCTTTTCTCTTCCTTTCTCTTCTTTTCTTTTCTGTTTCTTTCTTTCTTTCTTTTTTCTTTCTTTCTTTCTTTCTTTCTTTCTTTTTTTTTTTACAAATACTCTGAATGTTATTACTGCTTTCTCATCTGGAGAGATAAGGCCTGAACATGTGCAACTGAAATCTTTAGGAGAAAGTTAAGACCTGAAGACTTAAAGACCTAAGCTGCCCATTCAGTCGGTTCTTGGCAGTGTGTATTTATAAAATTACCTATCAGTATTCCCCGAAACACAAAGATTGTGTATTTGTTTAATTTGATATGATCTTCCATTTCATGCTTTTCTACTTAGATGCTATTCAGTGGTTTGTACTGGAGGCACCACTAATAATTATCATATCTTCTGAATAGTCTGTATTTGTCTCTCTAAGGATAATCAAGTATCTTAATACTTCTGTCTTTCTTAGTAGCATACACATAAAGGTATATATAGAATAAAGTAAGATTTTGTTAAGGGGAAGGAAGGCACACAGAGAAAGAATTGAAGCAATAAAAAAGCCACAAATATTAGACTGAATACACAGGAGAGAACAATACCGTATTAATGGAGCAGGGATTTTTTTTTGAAAGCATAAAGCTTTAAAACATGGCTGTTCAGATTGTTAATGAGATAATTTAAGTAGAAAAATTAACTCCTAAATTTATACTATTCCCATTTCTGTATTTTGTGTCTGTTGTTGATTTCCTGTAACAACAAACTGATCTTACAGTTACTGGCTTGCTCTTCACATTTGTCTGGGTGCTTTGTATAAAATACAATACACTACAGATGTCAACTCAGAAACTAAATAGCACATATTTCTAAAGAACCATAAAAAATATTAACAATATAGAAACAATGGCTCGGTAATTACTTTTTGCTGTGGAATGAGGTTAGACATTTATCCTTATGGAGTCCTAATGCACTCTACCGTCAGATCTGCCCCTGTGGTCTTTTTTCCTTTGTTGATAAATGCATAGTGCAGGTGCCTGGTACGGCCACTATGGGTATTTGGGGTCATCCTATACTGTTAGCACAAATGGTGTGAACAATAGTTTATATGCCACTTAACTCTTTGGGAGAAGTGGTTAACCTTGCTAGAAAGGACGGATCAGTCATGTATAGTTATTAAGACCTGGAAGGTTTTGTTATGCTCTAAAATCCTTTCACTCAGCACAGTGTACTTCTGTCAGAGACCTGTTTAAGCAGGAAAGCAAAGGAAGGAGATGACACAAAATATACTTTTACAAAATATATACATGCAATAGGTGAAGGGAGTGTTTCAAAGGTTTATTTTGTTAAGACGCCTGCTCCAGAGGTGGCAAACACTTTCTTCTTTAGAAGGGGACTTTCTAAAAACAAGCTGAAGAAGTAAGAACAGCACCTTTGCAAATGTAAAAGTTTTTTTTTTAATTCCCAGCCTTTTATGAGGAATTCAATCTGATCACTTTGTTTAAAGGTTTCAGAATGATCTTATTATGTTTTAACTGACTGCTTTTGCTGTGAAATGGAGGGTCCCTATTAAATCGACTCCACGTCATTACTAGACTTCACTTAAAATTAACTTCCAGCACATGCCCTAGTAAGTATGCATTTTTAATCTCAAGAGCCAGCTGATGATGGTCATCTCCAAAGGAAACAGCTAAGAGTAAGACAACCTCAAGCTTTGTTCTAGTGATCACAAGTACACTCATTTCTTTATTCATGGCCAGGAAAGGGGTTAATGTAAGAGAAGAAACCACCCCCCCTTGTATTCATGTCAAACAGTCCTCAATTGTGTTGGGTGATGTTTTTTATCTGAAAAAATTTTTTTTTCTTATAATATTATTTTAGAGGTGTAGTCGATATTGTTAAAACAGATAGAGACAGATAGGTACATAAACATGAGGCAAGCACTGTTTTCCCCAAAGACCAAGATAGAAGAGCAAAGCCCCTCATTTGTCATGTCTGCAATAAAACATCTGTCCTGCATTTGTTGTTGTTGTGTTTCACTGAAGCTATTAACAAGCAAAAGTGCGTTCATGTGACTTCTTCCTAAGCGCAGTTTACCTCCACTGCTATTTAAATATCTCCTCACTGGCAAAATTAAGCCACGTCTCTTTACTTATTTATTGCACTTGTGAAAAGATTAATGGGGATGTGATTCCTTGAGGCTTTTACATATAACCCCTCCACGAAGAACAAAATTATACGGTTTGGCAAATGAACTAAATTAGCTACATTTATTTAAATAATCACTATAGAGGAAACAATAAATCAACAACATTCTGCACACACAAAAAAAGTGTTTACAGAGTGTCTTGTAATTTGTTTTATCAAGGACACAGACTTTTTGCTCTTAGCTAATCTTGCCTCTAAGATTCTATTATCACATCAGCCATTAATGAGTATTTGCTATAGAAATTTAGCTGAGGCTTCAGAACAGAAAAAAATAGGGACCGATTTTTGCCACGTTCGGGTGCAGTTATTCTGAGATACATTCTTCTAATAAACATGTTGTCAAAGGTTCCTAATAACTTCGGAGACAGTCAAAAATTAAATGGCAGAGCTTTGTTAAGTCAGGAAAAGAGATGATTTGAATGGTCATAATCGTGCAATTATCTCAGTCTCTCTATATTTCAAAGGGCTCTGTCCATATCTGAGTCTCTATCAGAAGGAAGTGAGCAGAGAGCTCTAATGCTGAACCTGTGATATATTCATAAATCAGCTCTTTCAGAGCCCGTCACCAGCTCTATAATGAGGGTCATTATTCAGGCAGAGTGTCAAAACTACTATCAAAGGACCTTCTCAGAATTACAATCATTCTGTTTCTTGTTAAATAAGCAATGTAGTACACAAAAATGGCAAACAAGAGCCAGGTCAACTTGATACAGCGAGGGCACGGAGATCTCTAGAGTAATTCACCTTCTGGGAATTCTGATGGCTACTGAGATGAATTATACACACCCTCAAAAAAGATTAATGGTAATAAAACACTTTGAACATTTTCCCTACAAAAGCTTTGCAAATTGTTCATAAGCAACTTTAGAAACAAAGCCAGGAGAGAAATGACTTGTTTCTGCTAGACTCGTTGAAACTCAAGGAAATTAAACTTACCATCTTAGAAAACACCATCCATTCACCAAGAAAAGTTTTAATGTGATTACCATCGTTTTGGTCATTACAAAGAGGTAAAGTGATGATTCAGTTCATGCTAATTGATCGCCACTTCTATGAAAATTCTTGTAGTTTCACAGACACAGGATTATGTACCCATTTTTGGCAGAGATATACCAAAATACAGAACATTCAACAATAATATAGGGAAGAATTTTATGAAGTCCACATTTCTTTGCTAGACTCAGTGTTACAGCTGGAGGAAGACACTGAAGGTGGCTTTATAAAAACTTTCATTCAAGTCAAGTAGCAGTCTTTAGAATTACATGACTGTCTTAGTCAGGGTTTCTATTCCTACACAAACATCATGACCAAGAAGCAAGTTGGAGAGGAAAGGGTTTATTGAGCTTATACTTCCACGTTATAGTTCATCACTAAAGGAAGTCAGGACTGGAACTCAAGCAGGTCAGGAAGCAGGAGCTGATGCAGAGGCCATGGAGGGATGTTTCTTACTGGCTTGCTGCCCCTGGCTTGCTCAGCCTGCTCTCTTATAGAACCCAAGAGCACCAGCCCAAAGGTGGAACCACTCACAAGGGGCCCTCCCCACCTGATCACTAATTGAGAAAATGCCCCACAGTTGGATCTCATGGAGGCACTTCCCCAACTGAAGCTCCTTTCTCTGTGATAACTCCTGCTTGTGTCAAGTTGACACACAAAACTAGCCAGTACAATGACTATTAAATATACAAGTAAATCTTGTATATATGTGTAGTTTGTCTCTCTCTGTCTCTGTCTCTCTCTGTCTCTGTCTCTGTCACTGTATCTCTCTCTCCCTATCAGTGCTCAACCTAAGGTTTTCTACTTGGGAATCCCCAGGAATCTGCTTGTTTCTAGCTCCCCAGCGCTTGAATTATAAGTATATGCCACCAAATGCTTCTAAGGATTAAACTTAGGCCACCATTCTTGTGTGGCAAGCACTTCATTGACTAAGACAGACCATGTAACTGATGCTACCTAACCAGGAAATGCTCCAGCATGATAGAAAAGTTTGTCACCATTATATGGACACAAGTTTGGGAAACTTGCATCTTGTTGCCAAAATCACAAAGAATACCTTTGCAGGAGAGTTTGACAATGTGAATATAAGTTTTTAAAA
The DNA here is from genome assembly GCF_947179515.1 of Apodemus sylvaticus. Classification (NCBI taxonomy): domain Eukaryota; kingdom Metazoa; phylum Chordata; class Mammalia; order Rodentia; family Muridae; genus Apodemus; species Apodemus sylvaticus. The sequence goes on along the minus strand of NC_067473.1, from coordinate 39,920,856 downwards.
ATATCTGTTGAAATGTGAATCCAAACTTAACGCTTGCAGAAACTCTTCTGAACAATATAATTATATATAAAATAATCAAAATTCTAAATGGCTGTGGAGACCTATATACCAGTTACTAGGGAGAAAGGTCATAGGTTCAAGAACTGCTTGAACTGCAGAGTGAGCTAAAATGGCTTGGGCAACTTAATTAGATTCTGCTTCAAAATTCCACTACTACTTTCACACACACACACACACACACACACACACACACACACACACACACACACAAGAGGGAGGGGAGAGAAACTAAGCTAACTATCTCAAAACAAAATATACAATCTCTTTATATATTTCTGTACATTTCAGATTTCATTCAATAGATTTGTGTTAGCTTTGCAATAAAAATATAAATATTTTGTAAGAATTCTACAATCATAACATACTTATTTTAAAAGAAAACCTTGAAAGCTAAGTGGTTCAATTTAAAGTGTATCCAAGTTCAAAATACATTTGGATCATTAGGTAAATTGTTTCCTTTATAGTACTTTCCATTAAATGAGCATTTATAGTTTTAAAATGGTTGTATTTAACACATTTATGAAAGCATTTGTGTGGAAAGGAGGTAAAAATGAAATTTCTTGAATACTTGAAAACTAATTTTAAGTATGTTTTATCCTAATATATTTTATTTTACTTCATTTATTTTATGAGCAGATCTCATTCTGTCCTCCTGATGGCCTGGAACTCACTGTAACCAGGCTGGCCTTGAACTCAGAGAAATCTTTCTGCCTCTGCCACTCGAATGTGGAGATTAAAGGCATGCTTCACCACACTTGTCCCTGCTATACTTCAATTATTAAGTTTAGATGCATTGATACCAATTAAACACGCAATGATATACTTAAAGAATCTTTCTGTGAGTTTTAAATCCCAATTTTTGAGCCTGAGTTTATTAGCTAGAAATAATAAGATTAAACTATAGTAAATTTTATAGATAATTCAGAGCATAATCTCAACAACTAAAAGTTCATTTATTAGTGTTAACATTTGGGTTGTTTACAACATTTAATTAACAACATTTGATCATTAAATAAAGATCAAACATGAAAATAAAGTGATAACAATAAAAGTAAATAAAATCTCTGCATATTTTATGCAAAGATTTTAACAGCTTTTAGAAGAGTCTGGGAAATGAAGACATGGAACAGCTTATCTTTCAATTGTCATTAAGTTTCAACCATGATTTCCAATTCATTCTTACCTTGTACAGGACAATGAAAAACTTATGTGTGGACTATTTAACTAAGCTAGAAATCAGCTTGAATATTTTTTATCATAAAAAATGATAATTGTCAGAGGAAGTTAAAGTGTTGCACATTGTGCATATTTATAAGTATTGAAACAAATGTCATACAGTAACCCACTAGTATCAACTTAAAATACATTTTATAATAAAACAAGTCTATTTTACTGTATTTTTCTGTTTTGCAAAGAATACATCTCCTTAGAGAAGGCACGACAGATCTTTTTTTTGTTTGTTTGTTTTCTCCCTTTCTTACCTCTGCATATTGAACTTGTTGGTGTCCTTGGCTATTATTATTGTAAACAGAAACAATGCCATCACTTCTCTGAGACTGTGATCAAATTAAGTTAGGCAGAACTCCTGGTAGCGACATTGAGAATTACACAGAATACAGAGGGAAAAAAGACAAAAGGGTATCTGTTCTTAATTTTCTTCTGTGTGTTAATTCATATTCCCTAGTGAATACAACGAGATGAAGGAGGTTGATGTCCAGTAACATATCCCAACAAACCTCCAACAAATATGTAACCAGAAGGTATATTAAATTTTATCCAGTCAGCCTGGGTAATGCAGAATGAGCTAAAATGGCCCCAGCCAGGGCAGCCTGGGCAGACAACACCAAACATTTAGTCAGGATTTCCTTCCTACTACGCTTCCCTGTGTAGTAGTGGGAAGAACTTTGTTGAATCATTTCAGATTCTCTGCCAAGTTGGAGAGACTCTGTGACAATAAATCCTACCATGTCCAGACTCACTCTTAAAGGAAATTGATATCAATGAAATAATCAAAAGCAAACCAATTATGTTCTGATATCTTTTATCCAGCTATTTGAATTTAACTATCCATTAAATGGTGTTTGCATATGAAGGGATGCTCTATTTTATGCAGAGTCACTCAATTATTTAGATTATACATTTGAATAAACTGCTCAGTGGAAGGACTATCCTTGTAATGTAGGATTATTACATTTTCTTACATAGTTTACAGATTATTAAACTAATATCAATTCGACCCACACTAGCAGATACTGGATTCTAACCTTTGCCTTTGAGACTTAGCTACTTTAAGGGTTTAACTACTACCCTAACAATTAGCAACCCATGTCAATCATTTCAAATTATACCAAATTATGCAAATTGGTTTGGGGAAAAGAATTGTATGAGGAGAGTCCACAAAATTTAATTTCACTAGAGATCACAGGTGAGGTCTGTAGCCCCTCACTGCTGCCCATGGACTCCCAGCAAGCCAAGGCTAATAAGCAGTGAGTCCCTTGTTCTAAGTGGCTTTTCCTCAGATGTGCAGGTCAGCAAAAGGCTTGGCAGGAGGCTCCCTCTCACAGGAATGGACACTCCACTTCAGCTACCCATCCAGCAGACTGTTCCAGCTTGCTTTGTTAGAATGTTGCTTTTAAATGTCCCTGAAAAAGGTGTTAGGTCATGAATGCCTGTATTTATCATGGTGTGTACTGTTTAACGAAAACAGCAGGCAGCTAGATTTAAATTTTTCAAGGAAGTCAGTTTCCATAGATTCTTCAAGACCGTTGTCAGGTTTTCTTTCACTTCACTATATTTTTTTAATTATTTAAATTATAAATCATTCCCAGAGAACCCCCACAGACTCACACACACACACAAACACACACTCAAATTAGTCTCCTGTTCATCTTACTGCTATAACTTAGATAAAAAAATTTAATATGAGTAATAAATAAAGGCATATTTTAGATACATCTTTAAAAAGGAGGATTAAAGAACATTTTACTCAGAAATGGCAAACCAGGGACTTTATTCTAGTGTGCTTTGTTTGGAAAACTGGGTTTGCAATTCTATTTACATATTCTCAGCCTACATCAGTTGTTTATATTTTCCACCTGGTCACCAAATGAATTTGTGGTGGCTATTGGAGAATCTTGCTTGTTAAACTGTCTTTGTTTTAACAGATAAATTGAGGGTCATAGAGGTTAAGTGGATACTCAAGATCCTACAGCGAGTTAATGGCGTATGGGGGAGGAGGGCCAGGCAATCTCACTTCCTTCTTAGTGAGTTTTTTTTCTCAAACAACCGCTGAACAGGCAAAGGGGAATTTTTACATCACTCTTCTTTGTGTTTCGTTTAAAGGATTTAGATGGCAAATTTCTTCTATTAATCTTAAATGTGTTGGGGGTAGAAAGATGGTTTAGTCAACAAAGTGCTGCTTTGCAACATGATAACCAGAGTTATACCTAGCATTCATATAAAAGCCAGGCATGATACCATGGGAATGCAGAGAGGCAAATCTCTGTGGTGTGCTGGCTACCTAGCCTACCTTAGTTGATGATGCCTACTTATCCTAATTAGACACCTTGTCTCAAAAACACACTTTAAGGGCTCATGAAGAATAATACCTAAAGGTGATTTCTAGACTACACACATGTATGCATGCACAGTTACACATAAACACACATAAACACACACACATACACACACACATGCACAAACACACATGCACACGCACGCGCACACACACACATACACACACACACACACACACACACACACATATACAGTAAAATGTACTCCTCCATTTACCTAAGTGTAAGAAGAAATCTATGTTATGCTTTTCTGCTTGCTTGTTTTCTAGAATCCCAAGTCTTTTCAAAAACCCACACTACATTTTCTGTTTCGTTATGGTTTTCGTTTGCATATAACAAATGACACAAATGTTTGTTTGTGTCAGCTGAGCTGGGCCAAACAAGAGGTAGTGATTCACATGATGATTTAGGTGGTACTGTGAAGATATGTTTTAGATGTGATTAGCATTGAAAAAAATCAGAGTTTATGTAAAGACTATTTTGCATAATCTAATAGACCTGTTCTCATGGATAGAAAGGTTTTAAGTTTAGTACTGAAGATAGTGGTCCTAACACAGTATCAGGTCCTAATGGTTTTCAAGCTACTGCCCCTGAACACTGGCTGTACTGACTATGCACTAGGTCTGAGTTCTACAATCATACAAACAAATCTATTAATGAAATTAACAACATATGCTATATAAGTTCTGTATACATATTGAATATATGAAAAGTCTGGTGTAAAAATTAGTGAAAAAGTGTTTTCTAATTTTCTTTACTGAATTGTTGACTACCTGAACCACTCACCTCTTTTATGATTAAACTCTATATCTTTTAATTTTAAGCGTTGCAATATTACTTAAAAACTTTGTTTTTGAGCACATGTAAATTCATTTACATTGAAAAAAGGTGCCCCAAAGACTTAGGAATAGAGTGTCTATTTTATCCATCTTTTTAGAAAATCTACTTCCTTATCTTTTATGAGTAAAGAGGACAGACTTCCTTTGTTACAGAAAGATACAAAAAGAATCTACTGAAAAATAATACTTGAAGGAAAGTCGGCACAGTTTTATAATCTGTTTCCAGCTGCTGAAGAAGAACCTGGTTAAGTCTCCCCAGACCATTACGATTCCCTTGTTTTAAATCTCTAGTGCTGTAAATAATGAAAGAGCGAGATCCTCCGAGCATTGTATTGACTGTGGTATCTCTTTGAAGTAAGACTTGGCATATGAGTTACTCAGATCTTGTTCTCCCACTAATTAAAACCCCCATGTATTTTTAGATGAGGTGAGGATGTCCAAAATTTTGCTAGTGATAATACACTTATTTGACTTTGTAACTGATCAAACCTAATAGGTAAGTAGGTCTCCTAGTAGGTAATGCAACAGCACCATCATCACTACAAACAAACGTTTCTCTTTTATGCCTCAGATAAGAATAAAACCAGATCATGTTCTCAAATAGCTGATCACAGTGACAGTTTCTAAATGCTCCCTTGTCATCTTAGTTTCACCTTTATGGTATTTAAATACACATAAAACTTTACCTTCAGCCACTAATGAAAGAACTAACAAAGGAAACTAGCGCTGTATAATCAAATCTTTGATAAGGCAAGGATTCACAAATCCAAGGAATGCTGACTGCAGCTCACAGTCAGGTAACCTCAGTGAGACAGGTGTGTGGCAGATTCCTCCAATGCAGAATGCACTCTAGGACACTCAGACCAGACTCTAAAGGTTTTTTATCAGACATGTTCTGGGATAGCAAAACATTTAGGTAAACAAGGTTTTGTGTAATCATGGGAGTTGCAGAGTAATTGATTCATGTATGAAGACATAACGTCCATGTGGATAGGATGTGGTTTTAAGACGAAGATTTAGAATCTATGAAGTTTTAGATACATAAACGGAAGAGTCCCACATTTCATTAGCAACATTAATGTGCACAGCGTTTGCATTTTAAACACATCAAAGTAAATTATCTGGAATCCTTTGGTTAGCCCCAGAGATGGTGAAAATTTGAAACATAAACATTCACTTGTCTGAATAAATAGTGTTCTTCAAATATAATTGGTATTGGGACTAAATATTAGTTACAGTGAAAGAAGGGATTTCCAGGATGTGGGAGTATGAGTGAAATCGCTGTTTTCCCCTGATTCTTGCATTATTCTTTACATCTTAACAACAGCTCTACATTCTTTGTGTAGGATTGAGGCCTCACCCTCACGGGCTTCCCCCATCCACATTAGCATGTTTATTGGTGTGGTCCTTGCTCAGCTCATCTTCATGTAGCCACTTGGTCAGACTCTACTGCTGTTGCCTATGAAATCCCAGGAGACACTATTGTACAGCCAAAGCCCTGATTCTCTTGCTCTTAAAAACTTTCTGCCATCACTTCTCGAATAATCTCTGAGGCTTAGATCTATCCTTTGGACTGGACTTGGACCTTTTATTTTGATTGGTTAAAAGCATAGGCAATGAAATAAGGCTGAGAATTGCAGAAATAGTCTTCACCAGGAAAGAACATACCAACTGGTTATTCAACAGTAAATGCTGAGCTCTGAGAACATGCAAACAGGTAGCAAGACGAAGCGGGTTTAATTTATGCATTAAGGAAAAATATTTTTTCATGTTACATTTAACAGCAATTAATGAAAAATCATGAATTTGAAAGAGAGTTAGGAAGATTTGGAGTGGGGTTGGAGTTGGGGCAAAGGAAGGAAGGAGAAATTATATAATTATAATCTAATACAATTATTTACTAAAAATAAATAAAAAGTGTAACACAAAAAATTGTTATGTGAAGAAACTAAGTATTATGTAAAATTATGTACTTTATATCCCATCCGTTTCCCCTGGATTTGTTGTTTGGTGCTGTGAGTTCCTACTGACAAGAGGATAAGGAATGGTCCTAGTCTTTTGTACCACATCTTTATTTGCTTTGACAGCCTACTTACATCTTTTTACAGGTTATTAATGTTTAATCTTTATTTAATTACATTAGTGAGTAATGGGGAGATATTGTCAAGAAAAAGAAATGCCATTAAACTTCAGTTATTAACCAACATTTTTGATTTCCAAGGAAAGTCACATGGACTTCTCATGCTCGCCGAGACAACTTTTCATTTTCTCCTAGACAGGCTCAATAATTTTTCAGATTTCACTATGGACAACTATTTCTATTTTATTTTGTTGGAATTTAACATTTGTTAGTACTAGCAATGAGGAAAGTTTATGGCTTATGTGCAAAATTATTTTGTCCTTGTTCTGTACCTTTCTATACACACACACACACACACACACACACACACTCACAGTCACACACAAACACAGACCGACATTTTTTCTCCACTATACCTACCCCCTTCCTATTCTGTACTTCTAAATGCTTTTATTTCCCCCCCCCCCGTTTTAAATTAGATATAATCTTTATTTACATTTCAAACGTTGACCCCTTTCCCGCCCCCGCACCCCCCCCAATCCCCACAAGCCACCTCCCCTCCCCCTGTGGTCTGGAAGAGTTAATCGAATGGGTTTACTCAGCTCAGCAGTTCCTTCTTTTGCTTCCACCTCTAAATTCAGTTGTTGCCTCATGCCCCCCTCATGCCCCCATTATTTCTTTGAAATTCAAAATTGAAATTCCTTTTCTCAATTTTATTCCAAATGTTAACAGAGTTCTTTAACTCTGTTTGGAAATATCACTCTTTCATTGATTTATGTCTCTCTGGCTCATGGAAAAGTATTTACTCACATTTTTTTTCTGATGCCATTGGCATATTTTTGAAGCATGCTTTTCTAGACAAGAGGAGAGGATACTTTTGATCTCACAATTGTTTTTATGAGATTCTCTTCCTATGGGTCACATTTATGTGAAACAATTTAAGCAATAGAGAAGAGAGGCAGAGGTAGCGGTTGTGTTTTCATGTCCTTCGTGAGCAGCTCTGGCTGCTCCTGCTTCAAGTGAACTACTTTCTCAGCTGTGCTGCTTCCAATTTATTTCCCTTTCCCTTGCAGCCTCTGAGTACTTCGCATCTATTGTTCCTGTGCTTCTAATTTCCATGTAGGTTGCAGAAGACTGTCTATTGCAGGTGGCTTGGCTTAGCACATGAGCACAGGTTTTTAGCTTTGTTTTGTGTTTTCATTATTGGCACATGAAAGCCTGTTTCACATGTCTTGTTATGAATCTCAAGTTCTCATAGCACATTAAATCCAGGCTTTGAAAACGTGGAGGGATATTTTGTTGCGTTCCTACTTGCCACTGAACTGCTGGTACCACATTGCTCCTATTGGTGCCTTTATCTGTAGCAACAAATACTTTTCTATTTTGTATGTAGTTTAAGTTTATTTTAACTTTATTGGGTCATTTGTTTTGTTTCTTAGATGTCCGAGGGAGAATCCATCTAACTTCAAAGTATATTGGAATACTCCATTGCAACTGCCATGTCTTTAACTGACCCAAATTTCTCAGGAAAAGTTCTTTTATGCACACGCACACACACACACACACACACACACACACACACACACTGAACAGCATCAAATAATTACCTAAATAGGTATATTAGAAAATAGGTGGATTAGAAACTCACAAGTCTATGCTAACTAATTATACGCAATTTTCTGTAATGTTTGGCGCAGTTATTTTCTTAGAACATCATGCCTTAAAAAAGAAGAGAAAATAGACTTTTGGATAATACTTCCAAGCTATATTATAGAGCAATAATGATAAAAAAAAAACCTGTATGGTATTGGTACAGAGACAAGCAGGCAGATCAATGGGATAGAATTGAATACACAGAAATGAACCCACCCAAATATGGTCACTTGATATTTGACAAAGGAGCTAAAGCCATCCAGTGGAGAAAAGACAGCATTTTCAACAAATGGTGCTGGTTGAAATGGTGGTGAGCATGTAGAAGAATGCAAATCAATCCATTTTTGTCTTCTTGTACAAAGCTCAAGTCCAAGTGGATCAAGAACCTCCACATAAAACCAGATACAGTGGAACTAATAGAAGAGTGGAGAAGAGATACTGAACACATGGGCACACGGGAAATTTTCCTGAACAGAACACCAATGGCATATGCTCTAAAATCAACAATAGACAAAGGGGACTTCATAAAATTGAAAGCTTCTATAAGGCAAAGGACACTGTCAATAGGACAAAATGCCAACCAACAGATTGGGAAAAGAACTTTACCAATCCTACATCTTATAGAGGGCTAATATCCAATTATACAAAGAACTCAAGAAGTTAGACTCCAAAGAGCCAAATAACCCCAAAATGGGGTACAGAGCTAAACAGAGAACTTTCAGCTGAGGAATATAAAAGGGCCAAGAAGCACCTAAAAGAATGTTCAACATCCTTTGTCATCAGGGAAATGCAAATCAAAACAACCCTGAGCCTGAGATTCCACCTCACACCAGTCAGAATGGCTAAGATCAAAAATTCAGGTGACAGAAGTTGCTGGTGGGGATGTGGAAAAAGAGGAACACTCTTCCATTACTGTTGGGATTGCAAGCTGATACAACCACGCTGGAAATCAGTCTGGGTTCCTCAGAAAACTGGACATAGTACTACCTGAAGACCCAGCTATATCACTCCTGGCCATATACCCAAAATATCCTCCAACATATAGCAAGGACACGTGCTCCACTATGTTTACAGTGGCATTGTTTTTTTTTTGTTTTTGTTTTTGTTTTTTTTATAAAAGCCAGAAGCTGGAAAGAAACCAGATATCCTTCAACAGAAGAATGTATACAGAAAATGTGGTACATTTACACAATGGAGTACTACTCAGTTATTAAAAACAGCAGCTTCATGAAATTCTTAGGCAAATGAATGGAAGTAGAAAATATCATTCTGAGTGAGGTAACCCAATCACAAAAGAATGTAGATATTATGCACTCACTGATAGATGGATATTAGCCCAAAATCTTAGAATACTCAAGATACAATTCACAGACCACATGAAGCTCAAGAAGAAAGAACATCCAAGTGTGGGTGCTTAGGTCCTTCTTAGAAAAGGGAATAAAATACCCATGAGAGGAAATATGAAGACAAAGTGTGAGCAGAGACTGAAGGAAAGGCCATCCAGAGCCTGTCCACCTGGCGATCCCATATGCAATTATCACATACAGACACTATTGTGGCGGCCAAGAAGTGCTTATTGACAGGAGCCTGATAGAGCTGTCTCCTGAGAGGCTGTGCCAGAACCTGATAAATACAGAGGTGGATGCTCATAGTCAATCATTGGACTGAGCACAGCATCCCCAATAGAGCAGTTAGAGAAAGAACAGAAGGAGCTGAAGGCATTTTTCACCCCATAGGATGAGCAACAATATCAACCAACAAGAACCCCCAGAGTACCCAGAGTCTAAGCCACCAACTAAGGAGTACACATGGAGGGACCCATGGCTCCAGCTGAATATGTAGCAGAGATGGCCTTGTAGGGCATCAATGCGAGAAGAGGCTCTTGATACTATGAAAGCTTGATGCCCCAGTATAGGGGAATGCCAGTGCAGAAAGGCAGGAGTAGGTAGGCATGGGAACACCCTCATAGAAATAGGGGAAAGGAGATGGGAAAGGGGATTTCAGCTTGGGGGGACTGGGAAAGCAGATAACATTTAAAATGTAAATAAAGAAAATACCAGATTGGAGGGACTCCCGCCTCCATTTTCATTCCCTGACAGAGCAGAGGGGCATCACCAGGTACTGAGATATCCTGAGTTTAAGATCTCTGGGGTGCAAACCTCTGGGGGGGTTGGCCTGCACCCAGGACCTGGGCAGATAGGCAGTTTGTCTGTGTGCCAGCCAGTCGTGGGTCCTGTGTCCTACAAGGTGATCAGCATTTAGAGTGACTCCCACCTCCATTTTTGCTCCCTGATGGAGCAGAGGGCCATCAACAGATACTGAGATATCCCGAATTTAAGATCTCTAGGGGCACAAACCACCTGGGGTGCCTGTGCCCAGGACCTGGGCAGATTGGCAGTCTGTCTATCTCGTCATGGGTCCTGTGCCCTATGTGGTGATCAGCACTTGGAGTGACTCCCTACCACCATCTTTGCTCCATGACAGAGCAGACAGGCATCACCAGGTACTGAGATATCCCAAGTTTAAGATCTCTGGGGTCACAATCCGCCGGGGTCTGCCTGTGCCTAGGAACTGGGCAAATAGGCGGTTCGCCTGTGTGCCAGCTGGTCATAGATCCTGTGCCCTATGTGGTGATCAGCATTTGGAGTGACTCCCTGCCACCATCTTCACTCCATGATAGAGCAGACGGGGAACACCAGGTTCACTGAGACAACCCAAGTATAACATTGCTTGGGGCAAGACACAGCAGGGCTTCAATGGCACACAAGAGGAGGGCAGCATATCAGCAATCTGTGCCAGGGGAAACACAGTCATCCAGTGTTACAGAAATAGCCTTACAGGTTCACAGGAGGTTGAATCACCAGCCAGTGACAACAAGACCAACTAACACCAGTGAGAACTAGATGGCAAAAAGCAAACATAGGAACATTTCTAACAGAAATCAAGGCAATATGGCAGCCTCTTAACCCAATTCTCCAACAACAGCAAGTCCTGGATACCCCAACACACCAGAAAAACAAGATTTGGATTTAAAATCACTGCTCATGATGCTGTTAGAGGAACACAAGAAGGACATAAATAAATCTCTTAAAGAAAATCAGGAGAAAACAGATCAAAAGTTAGAAGCCCTTAAAAGGGAAACACAAAAATCATTTAAAGAAATTCAGGAATATATGGGTCAAAAGATAAAAGCCAATAAGGAGGAAATGCAAAAATCACTTAAAGGAATACGGGAGAACTTGGGTCAACAGGCAGAAGTCATGAAAGAGGAAACACAAAAATCTCTTAAAGAATTACAGGAAAACACAAACAAGCAAGTGAAGAAACTGAGCAAAACCAACCAGGATCTAAAAACAGAAGTAGAAACAACTAAGAAATCACAAAAGGAGACAACTTTGGAGATAGAAAACCTTGGGAAGAAATCAGGGGCCATAGATGCAAATATCAATAACAGAATACAAGAGATAAAAGAAATAATATCACCTGCCGAATACCATAGAAACCATGGGCTCAACACTGAAAGAAAATGCAAAATGCAAAAAGCTTGTAATCCAAACATCCAGGAAATCCAGGACACAATGAGAAAACCAAACCTAAGGATTATAGACATAGATGAGAATGAAGATTTACAACTTAAAGGGCCAGCAAATATCTTCAACAAAATTATGGAAGAAAACTTCCCTAACCTAAAGAGAGAGATGACCATGAATATACAAGAAGCCTACAGAACTCCAAACAGACTGGACCAGAACAGAAATACCTCCTGTCACATAATAATTAAAACCCCAAATGTACTAAACAAAGAAAGAATATTAAAGGCAGTAAGAGAAAAAGGACAAGTAACATATAAAGGAAGACATATAAGAATTACACCAGATTTCTCACCAGAGACCATGAAAGCTAGAAGATCCGGGACAGATTTCATGCAGACTCTGAGAGAACACAAATGCCAGCCAAGAATATTATACCCAGCAAAACTCTCAATCACTATAGATGGAGAAACCAAGATATTTACAAAACCAAATTTACACATTATCTTTTCAAAAACCCAGCCCTACAAAGGATAATAGGGGGGAAAACACAAAAAAAGGAGGGAAACTATACCTTGGAAAAAGTAAGATAGTAACCTTCTTTCATCAAACCCAAAAGAAGATAACCACTCAAATAAAAAATTAACATCAAAAAATAACAGGAAGCAATAATCACTATTCCTTAACATCTCTTAACATCAATGGACTCAATTCCCCAATAAAAAGACATAGACTAACAGACTGGATATGTCAACAGGACCCTACATTTTGCTGCATACAGGAAACACCTCAATGTCAAAGACAAAAACCTACCTTATAGTAACAGGGTGGAAGGCAATTCTACAAGCAAATGGTCTCAAGAAACAAGCCTGAATAGCCATTCTAATATCAGATAAAATTGACTTTCATCCTAAAGTCATCAAAAGAGACCTAGAAGGACACTTCTTGCTGGTCAAAGGAAAAATCCACCAAGAAGAACTCTCAATCTTGAACATGTATGCTCCAAATGTAAGGAAGGGCACCCTGATTCATAAAAGAAACTTTATAAAGTTCAAAGTACACATTGCCCCTAACAAAATAATTGTGGGTGTCTTCAACACCCCACTCTCCTCAATGGACTGATCAGGAAAACAGATACTAAATAGGGACACAGTGAAACTAATTGAAGCTTTGGACAAATTGGGTTTAACAGATATATATAAAATATTTCATCCGAAAGCAAAAGAATATAAATTTTTCTCAGCACCTCATGGTACCTTCTCCAAAATCGATCATATAATTTGTCACAAGACAGACCTCAACAAATATAAGAGGATCGAAATAATCCCATGCCTCCTATCAGATCACTATGGAGAAGAGTGGTCTTCAATAGCAACAAAAACAACAGAAAGCTCATATACACTTCAAAGCAAAACAATACACTATTCAATGATATCTTGGTCAAGAAAGAAATCAAAGACTTTTTAGAATTTAACAAAAATGAAGGCACACCATACCCAAATATATGGGACACAATGAAAGCAGTGCTAAGAGGAAAACTCATAGCCCTGAGTGCCTCCAAAAAGAAACTGGAGAGAGCATACAATAGCAGCTCAATGGCACACCTGAAAGCCCTGGAACAAAAAGAAGCTAATTCCCCAAGGAGGAGTAGAAGACAGGAAATCATCAAACTCAGGGCTGAAATCAATCAAGTAGAAACAAAGAGAACCATACAAAGAATCAACAAAACCAGGAGTTGGTTCTTTGAAAAAATCAACAATATAGATAAACCCTTAGGCAGTCTACTCAAAGGGCACAGAGACAGTATCCAAATTAACAAAATTAGAAATGAAAAGGGAGATTTAACAACAGAAACTGGGGAATTCAAAAAATTATCATATCCTACTACAAAATCCTATACTCAACACAACTGGAGAATGTGGAGGAAATGGACAATTTCTTAGACGGGTACCAAATCCCAAAATTAAATAAGGATCAAATAGATCATCTAAACAGACCCATAACCCCTAAAGAAATAGACGGGGTCATAGAAAGGCTTCCAACCAAAAAAAGCACAGGACCAGATGGCTTCAGTGCAGAATTCTATCAGACCTTCAAAGAAGACTTAACACCAATACTCTTCAAACTTTTCCACAAAATAGACACAGAAGGAACACTACCCAACTCGTTCTACAAAGCAACAATTATGCTGATACCAACACCACACAAAGAGCTAATAAAGAAAGAGAAGTTCAGGCCAATTTCTCATATGAATATCGAATATTGATACAAAAATAATCAATAAAATTCTTGCCCACTGAATCCAAGAACACATCAAAATGATCATCCACCATGATCAAGTAGGTTTCATCCCAGGGATGCAGGGATGGTTCAATATACAGAAATCCAACAATGCTATCTACTACATAAAGAAACTCAAAGACTAAAACCACATGGTCATTTCATTAGATGCTGAAAAAGCATTTGACAAAATTCAGCATCCTTTCATGCTAAAAGTCTTGGAATGAACAGGAATTCAAGGCCCATACCTAAACATAGTAAAAGCAATATGCAGCAAACCGGTAGCCAACATCAAACTAAATGGAGAGAAACTTGAAGCAATCCCACTAAAATCAGGGACCAGACAAGGCTGCCCCTCTCTCCATATCTTTTCAATATAGTTCTTGAAGTCCTAGCTAGAGCAATGAGACAACATAAGGAGGTCAAAGGGATACAAACTGGAAAGGAAGATGTCAAACTATCACTATTTGCAGATGATATAATATACTTAAGTGACCCAAAAAACTCTACCAGAGAACTCCTACAGCTGATAAACAACTTCAGCAAAGTGTCTGGTTAAAAAATCCATTCAAGCAAATCAGTAGCCTTCCTATACTCAAAGGATAAGCAGACTGAGAAAGAAATTAGGGAAATAATGCCCTTCACAATAGCCACAAACTACATTAAGTATCTTGGTGTGACTCCAACCAAACAAGTGAAAGATCTATATGACAAGAACTTCAGGTCTCCAAAGAAGGAAATCGTAGCAGACCTCAGAAAATGGAAAAATCTTCCATGTTCGTCGATTGGCAGGATTAATATAGCTAAAATGGCCATCTTGCTAAAAGCAATATACAGATTCAGTGCAAGCCCCATCAAAATCCCAACTCAGTTCTTCCTAGAGTTAGATAGAGCAATTCTCAAATTCATCTGGAATAACAAAAAACCCAGGATAGCTAAAACTATTCTCAACAGTAAAAGAACTTCTGGGGAAATCAGTATCCCAGACCTCAAACATTATTACAGTGCAATAGTGATAAAACTGCATGGTATTGGTACAATGACAGGCATGTGGATCAATGGAACAGGACTGAAGACCCAGAAATGAACCCACACAGCTATGGTCACTTGATCTTTGACAAAGGAGCTGAAAACATCCAGTGGAAAAAAAGATAGCCTTTTAAACAAATGGTGCTGATTTAATTGGAGGTCAGCATGCAGAAGAATGTGAACTGGTCCATTCTTCTCTCCTTGTACTAAGCTCAACTCCAAGTGGATCAAGGACTTCCACATAAAACCAGGCACATTGAAACTAATAAGAGAACCAAATAACCATATTAAAAAATGGGGTACAGAGCTAAAGAAAGAATTTTCACCTGAAGAACTTAGGATGGCTGAGAAGCACCTTAAGAAATGTTCAACATCATAAATCAGTAGGAAAATGGAAATCAAAATAACCCTGAAATTTTACCTCACACCAGTCAGAATGCATAAGGTTAAAAACTCAGGAGACAGCAGGTGTTGGTGAGGATGTAGAGAAAGAGGAACACCCCTCTACTGTTGGTGGGATTGCAAGATGGTACAACCACTTTGGAAATCAGTCTGTTGGTTCTCAGAAAACTGGACTTGACACTTCTGGAGGACCCTGCTATACCTCTCCTGGGCATATACTCAGAGGATTCCCCAGCATGCAATAAAGATACATGTTCCACTATGTTCCTAGCAGCTTTATTTATAATAGCCAGAAGTTGGAAAGAAACCAGATGTCCCTCAGTGGAGGAATGGATACAGAAAATGTGGTATATTTATACAATGGAATACTACTCAGCAATTAAAAACAATGAATTCATGAAATTCTTAGGCAAATGGTTGGAACTGAAAAATATCATCCTAAGTGAGGTAACCCAATCACAAAAGAATACACATGGAATGCAATCACTGATAAGGTGATGTTAATTAGCCTAGAAGCTCTGAATACTCAAGACACAATTAGCATATCAAATGATACCCAAGAGGAGAAAAAGAAAGGGCCCAGTTTCTGAAAAGGCTTGATCCAGCATTGTAGGGGAGTTCCAGGACAGAGAAATGTGAGGAGGGTGATTGGGAAATGGAAGGAGGGAAGAGACTTAAGAGACCAATGGGAATGAGGAACCGGGAAAGGGGAAAGCATTTGGAATGTAAACAAAGATTATAGAAAATTAAAAAAAACCCAAAAGATTTAAAAAAAGAATATTTTAATAAAATTTATTTAAATAAAATAACATTATATAAATATAATAATATAAATATATAAATATTTAATAATAATTCACTTATAATAATATATATATAAATTACAGTAAAGCAAAATGCCACAATGGACAGGTCCAGTATTTTGTATTTTACTAAAGCTCATGTGTCTAGGTAAGCTGCAAATCACATAACCACCTGATATAACCCAACCAGGTTCAGGAAATTTAAATTTTCATTTGAGCTATTTTCTAGGAGATACATTTTTAATTGAGTTAAATCAAGTTAATTATCCATTTTTCAGAAGAAAATAAACAGCATGTCCTTTTGAAGGCTTAACAAAATCCTGTGTATTAAAAATAGTATCAAATGTCTAGTATAGTACCAAAAGTAATTAGATACCATCAAGAGAAATAAAAATAAATAAAAGTCTAGCTTTCAAGTGACTGGATTTTCAAGATTTTGAAGGAGAATTTTAAGGTAGTTTGTTAAAATTTCTTTAAAGCCTCTAAGGGAAAATATGTTTACCATATATTATAAGATGAAAAAATATCTAAATAGATAGATTCAATATAATTGCAGCAAAACACAAATCAACTGAGTATACTGTATGGATGGATGTAAAGTTTAGGCTGATTTAACAAAAGAGGGTAGACATTCTTTTTTAGTTTAACATTTTAATTATTAGTTTGATAATTTCTACATGTACATATTTTGGCAATATTAGTCCTCATTCCTTCACATTCACAGTTCCTTTCGGGTCCACCACCCATCTCCCCATACCACTCAACTTCATTATCTCTTGGGAGAAAACAAAACATAACACCTACTCTAATTTGTAATGCCCATATATTCATAGGCATGTGACTATTCACTCTAGTGTGGTCCACCTATTAGGGCATTACACCCTTAAAGACAACTGACTCTCACTTCTCGATCAACTGTAACTAGCTCCTCAGTTAGGGATGCAGCTCATTAACCTCTTCTTGCTAGCATATCAGCTGCCTTGTTCGTATGCACACAGTCACAGCTTCTGTGAGTTTATGCATGCAGTTGTCTTACAGTTTCTATTCTGTTGACACTCACTATGTTGTTCAGCTATCCAGACTTGAACTTGTATTTATTCTTCTCTATAATTAAGGATTTAACATTCTTTTTTGTTTGTTTTTTGTTGTTGTTTTTGGGTTTTTGGCTTTTGGTTTTTGGTTTTTTGAGACAGGGTTTCTCTGTGTAGCCCTGGCTGTCCTGGAACTCACTCTGTAGACCAGACTGGCCTCAAAGTCAGAAATCCACCTGCCTCTGCCTCCCAAGTGCTGAGATTAAAGGCATGTACCACCACCACCCAGCAGATTTAACATTCTTAAGTAAGGTATTATTTCATATATTTTTGGTTTCTTTCATTTAGGAGACTACATTGCAAGGGGTAAATATTAAGATACTATTTTTAGATAGATCCTAAAACTTCCTGCCACCTGTGAGAAACACAAAGTCCTCCGGTAACATTCCATCATTCTCTCTCCTGCATCCTTGTCCTCTTCCTCTTCTTAATGTTCCTCCTTCTCTTCTTTTCTTTTCATGTAAAATGAAGGTAAAAGAGATTGACATGAATTTCAACTTCATTTATTTCACAACCTACCCTTCAAATATAGTACAAGAACAATTAACTTTCTATACCTATATGCTATTCTAATATTACTCTTTCTATCATTTATATAATTATAACCAAGTATTTGTATTTTAGGAGTAGGGGTTTGTTGAATGGAAACATGTTTCAGTGATTAAGAGCATCTGTTACTTTGACAGAGGACATAGGTTCTCTTTACAGCACTCACCTGGTGGCTTGTAGCCATCTATAACTCTATCTTATGGATAAGCTGGTCTCTTCTGGCCTCTGTGGGCATCAGGCGCACACATGATACCCATATAAGGAAGCCTGCACACAGCGCGCACGTGCGCACGTGCACACACACACACACACACACACAAACACACACACATACAGAAAAGAAAATAAGTGTTTTAAAAATACGAGTTCCATCATGAACGTGAAAGAGTGGGAGATAATTAAATGTCACCTCTACATTAAAAATACATATGATGTTATCACAAATCAAAATAGCCATTGAAAGAATCAAGGGCATATTAAATAGTCTACAGAAGACAATTGTTCAGCACATCAGAGGATCTTCATTTCTAAAGAATCACAGAATATATTAGCATCTATGAGTCACTAAAAGATAGCTGACAGCAATGAAAAGAAGTGGGTGCCATTGCATTAGCTTTATAATCAGAAATAATGGTTTCCAGTGGGACTATTACATAAAGTCTAAACATATGGTGACTCTATGGATTCAGTGACCAATTCCTACTGTGGATCCCTGGAGAGGAAAACATGGCCTGTATTCCATCTGAACTGAAAAGTAGCTGGTGTTTCAACACCTTTGGGATGGAGGCATCACTTCTTGTAAACCCATGCATAATTTCAGCTTTAAGGCATGGCTAGACTGTGAATACCAACAGATTCAGGCTACAAAGATGTACTGCATGTTTTCACACTTCATATGCTGTCCATTAACATAGGATAGCTCAGTTCATACTCTGGGCTCTGGAGCCAAGTTCCTGTTGCATACTTTGAATACTGTTTCAATGGCCAGAAAAATCCATGTATTTCCTTGTCGTGAGATCTAGGGAACACTGTACATACCTGAAGGCTCACTCTCGAGTCTATGAACACTTCACAGACACTAATGTCTTACACACTCTAAAAACACAGCAAAAATAAAGCCTACTCCACAAGCAGCAGTCTTAGTTACTCCATGCCAAACTGTGATTTAGGATTCAGCTCTATGTACACTCAATATATGCCACCAAGACTTGCACATCCAAGCCAAAGCGGAGAAGGATCTCTTCAAATAAAACTATACTGCAGGGAGAAAAAAATTACCACAGCTCATGAGTCATCATTGACAAAGACCCTAGCAGCACTCACACACTACTTTAGATATACATGCAATTGGCACTTATGAGTCCTGCAATCGTCACCATGACTGGCTTTGATAAAACATATAGATTCAACCTAATTTATGCCAGAATCACTGGATTCTTTTCACTCTAGTCCTTTGTAGCTTCACCATCCTCAGGGAAGACTCTTTTACAGCACAACTAGCTTTTGAAAACTGAAGCAAGTATCTGTTTCACCAAATGTACAGACATCAATATAAGCCAAGAAACAAACTCAAAGAGACATGAACACTCAAAAGAAGAACACTTTCAGTATCTGATCAAAGTGGAATGAAGATATAAAGACTCAAAGAATGATTTTAAGAGAATTTAACAAATATTAAGAAAATACAGGGAAAAATTTAATGACATTGGAAAAATACCAAAGCAAGAAACTCAACAGAGAAAATGAATTTTAAAAAAGAAAAAATGTATAGCTGAAAAATATAATCAATCAAATAAAAGAATGTGGTACCAACGCCAACAGTGGAAAAGATTAAGCAAATCATCATCATCATCATCATCATTATCATCATCATCATCTCAGAGCTCAAAAGAAATGAAAAATCACCTAGGACACATGAAACAAAACCAAAAGAGAAAATGTTTAATGACTAATTGAAAATTATAGCAGAAAAGTTTCTTAAATGTTCACAAATTGACACATGTATGTATGTATTGCATATGTATAAGTAGTTCAGTATCAAAAGGTCAAAGGTCTCCAAAAAAATTCAATCAAAATAAGATTTCAGCAGCCATGAAGCCATATACATACAAACAATAATAACAGACTCAGCCTATTTATATATAGTTGTGCACACGTGTGTACGTGTGTGTGTGTGTGTGTGTGTGTAGTTGGGAGTGAGGTAACCTGAGAGGGGTTTAAGGGTAAGCAGCTGAGATTGGCTGTGGAAGGGAAAGAGAAAAGGGAAGTAATGTAATTCTATTTCAATTAAAATATTAAAAATGTAAAATAAAATCTGTAACAAGCTATATTCTAATTAAACTGCAAAAATAGAAGACAGTGAGAATCTTTAAACATGCAAAAAAGAATAGGCTAACACACATGGGAGTTCTAAAAAGACTAACAACAGGTTTCTCCATCAACACCTTGTAGACTAGGGGAGTAGGGCACATATAACATTCTAAGAAAATGAGTAAACGATGCCTAACTGTGAATATTTTGCTAAAAAAATATACTTAAAAAGTAAAGGAGAGATACATTTAATCAGAAGCCAGGGGAGTTTATTACCACTGTGCAGTATAAATGGGACCTCATAAAAGTGAAAAACTTTTGTAAGGCAAAGGGCATTGTCACTAGAACAAAACAGGGGCCTAAAGAATAGTAAGGGGTTTTCAGCAAGTCTACATTTGACAGAGGGATCATCTTCCAAAGATATAAAAAACACAAGAAACCAGACTACAAACCAAATAATCCAATAAAAATGGAGCACACACCTAAATAGAGAATTCTCTATAGAGGAAACTTGAATGCCTGTGAAACACTTGAAATGGTCAACATCCTTAGCCCTTAGACATCAGGGAAATACAAATCAAAACTACGGCCAGAGAAAGAACTGGGATTGGTTAGGAGCAGGGGACCTTTGGGGCAAGCTAGAAAACTATGGTAATGGAAACTTCCAGAAATCTATGATGGTGACCTTAGCTAAGATTCCTAGCATTGGGGGATATAGGGGAATATAGAACCTCTCTAACCAGTCAAGACATCTAATGGAAGGATGGAGATATCAATCTAGTCACAAAACATTAGACCCACAATTTATCCTGTCTACATGATATGCAGGGATTAAGATGGGTCAGAAATCGAGCGATTGGCCAACCAATGACTGACACAACTTGAAATCCATTCCATGAGGAAGAGCTCAACCCTGACATTATTAATGATATTCTGCTATACTTGCAAACAATCTAGCATAACTGTTCTTGAGAGGCTTCACCGAGTAACTGATGCAAACAGGTGGACGAGGGGGAGAAAGGATGGAAAGAGCCAGAGAGTTCAAAGTCACCACATGAAAACCTACAGAATAAGTTAACCTGTGCCTACAGGGCTCAAAGAGACAGAACCTCCATGCATGGTTTTGATCTAGTTCCTCTACATATATGCAACAGATGTGCATCTTGGACTTCATGTGGGAACCCCAACAGCAGCCATAGGAGCTGTTTCTGACTCTGTTGCCTTTCTCCTAACTAGGGTGCCTTGTCTTGGCTTGATAGGAGAAAGTGCACCAAGTCCTACGGCAATTTGACAGGTCAAGGATGGTTGAGAGCCACTGGAAATGTCCCCTTTTCTAAGAAAGGGAAGGGGGACATGGGAGCACGGAGAGAGGGGGAACTGCAAGGAGAGGACAGAAGGGAAACTATGATCAGGTTGTCAATTAAATATATTAATTAATTATTGGAAAAACAAAACGAAAGACCTACTTTGATATTCAATTATATCTGTCAGAATTGCTAAGTTCAAAAATGTAAGTGACAGCTCATGCTTGTGAAGATGTGGAACAAGGGGAACACTCCTCCAGTCCTGATGGGAGTGTGTTCAGAATAATGCTTTCTATTTCAATCTATTTACCTGAAAACTTCATGTCATTGCTTTTAACAGCTGAAAAATATTCCTTGATTTTACTTACTACAGTGGCTATACAAAACCGTACAGCCACTATAAAAATCAATATGGCAGTTACTCAGAAAATTTGATTCAATCTACTTAAGACCCAGGCATAAAATTTTGGGGCATATACCAAAAAGATGCCTCATGTTACCCCAATGACACTTGCTCATTCAATGACACAGCTATGTTCATAGAAACTTTGTGATAGCCAGAAACTGGAAACAACCTAGACATCCCACAACAGAAGAATGGATAATGAGGATGTAGTAAGTTATATAGTAATGTATACATGCTAGGCAAATTAAGTAGATATTAGCTGTTACATAAAGAATAATCATGCTATAATCCACAGACCCAAAGAGGCTAAATTACAAAGAGAGCTCTGGGGGGGGGGGCTCATGAATCTTTCTAAAAAGGGGAAATAGAATAGATTTTTGAAGGTAAACTGGGGGGGGGGTCATGTGGCAATGGGAACAGAAGGTATCCAAAGGATGTAGATAGATAGATAGATAGATAGACAGACAGACAGACAGACAGACAGATAGATAGATAGATAGATAGATAGATAGATAGAGACTATAGGGAAGATGACTGAAATTGAAGTGCATTTGGGGACAATAAGGAAACCTAGTGCAATGAAAATTCTCTGAAATCTACAACCTGACACTACTGAAGAGTCCTAGTAATGAGGGATAGGGAATCTGAACCAGCCATTTTCTGTAACCAGGCAAGACATCCAGTGGTGGGACTGGGAGACCAAGTCAGCCTCAAAACTTTCAATATGACTGTCTTGTCTTCAAGTCTTGCTGGGACAATAGTGGCTCAGAGCTTTTGGGAGTGGCCAACCAATGACTGGTCTAACGAGGTTCAAACCACAAGAGACCGCCTGGATTGTCAGAAAAGGAAGCTGGATGGCCCAGAGACCTAGAGTAGAACAACAATAATAAACAGTCAATGAAATGATTCCTAATTATATTCTGCTATACTCATTGGCTGGCTCTGTGCCTAGCCCAATTGTCATCAGAGGGGTTTTCTCTTGCAAGAGATGGGAGCAGATGCAAAGACTCACATTACAAAACATTAAACAGAGTTCAGGGAACTGTGGAAGATGGGGAGGAAGGTACAGAGAAGCCAGAGGGGATTAGGACACCAGCAGATAGACACCATGTCCTATAGAATCAACTAAACAAGGTTCATAGAGGCTCACAGAGACTGAAGTAGCAATCACATGAAGCCTAAATGGGTTTGTGATAAGTTCTATACATACATGCTGTGGTTGTTTACCTTGAGTTTTCTAGGACTCTTAATAGTGAAATGGAAGTGTCTCTGATTCTTTTGCCTGTATTCAAGACACTTTTCTTCCTACTGGATTGCCTAGTCGAGCCTTGATATGAGATTTGTGTCTATTCTTACTGTATCTTCTGATGTTCATCCTTGGGAGATCTGTCCTTTTCTCAAGGGAAAGGAACAGTGGATTTGAGGCCAAGCAGTGGTGGGTGCAGGATGGGGAGGAGTGGAGGAGGGAGTGGCTTTGGTTTTAATCTATTGTGTGAGAAGAAAAAGAAAAGAAAAGCCTGAAAACACTGAAAGAAACAAGAAATACTAAACACAAGAGTCCAAAACTGGAGAGGTTATTCACCAATCTCTCCAGGTCTATAATTTATCTATAATTGTTGGTGCACACTCTTTTGACTTGAATCATTGTTCTTTCTTGAATACTTCCAAATTACTCATGCAAATTAAAGCCAGTGGAAGGAATTTGTATAAATTTAGAGGGTTTTTTTATGCATTGCTGAGACTTAACATTGTAACTTATTTTTAAATCTTAACCTCAGAAATGTGAAGGATAGAGTTTAGCAATTAATCATTCTTTTAAAATGCTTGCTAGCATCTAAAATTGTACAATAGTGTATGTATACAATGATCTCTGATCTATTCATCTTCTTGTTGCCTATTTTGGTCTCCACCCTTCTCCTGGATTCCCTCCTCTTCCAAAACAAACTTCCTTCTACTTTCACATCCTTAAAAAATATGTATTTACACATTAAATCAATCAATCAATCAATCAATCAATTAGTAAATGCTAACTGATTGTACTCTTCCCTGGGGAAGATTAATTTTCCCACTCTCAGCATGCTTCTTGCTTTTTATGCAGGGATGAGGCCTTGGGGCATGGCAATACCAAATGGTCAATGTGTATGTGCATGTGTCTGTGTATGTTTAGGAGTATACATATGTATATATAAACATGCATATGCATACACATGTACACGTATATGTATACACATATTCATGTGTATATTTACATATAAATACATATGCACACATAATAATAATTAATGAAAAAAGGCCCATGAATTTGAAAGAGAATAGGAATGGTATATGAGATGGTTTAGAAGGAGGAAAGGGATGGGAAAAAGTTATATTTAAAAAATTAATAAAAAGGGATCTAATAAAAAGAAAATGATCTGATTATTAATATAAAGCATGAAATACATAATTTTCAGATAAAATAAGTCCACTGGCATAGAGTAATGTACCTTAGTATGAACTATAAAACAATAGTCTTAAATAGAAGAGTTATGATAATTCAAATAATACACAGTACAGAAAGAAATGCAAATTATGATATCATCAAAACCAGAAAAAGTTAGGGAGGAAAAAATAAAACTATCTTTATCCACAATCTAAGCAAATTGTTATTGACTTACAAAATCCTGTTATAACTACAAGATGTGTGATAAGCCTCATGATTGACACAGAACAGAATTGTAGACACAGGAAATAGCAGAAGTACAATATCAAAGAATACATCTAGAAATAATTACATGACCATATAGGAAGATGGAAAGAGGGGATCTATAATAGAGCCAGAAAAATTAGTATAATGGTAGTACTATGCCCTTCTCCATTAATAATTTCCTTGAAAAAATGGAGTAAATTCTGCATTTGAAACATTTAGAGAGCCTGAATGGACTCAAATATATGCTACTGACAAGACTCATTTCACCTCAAAGAACATGCACAGATTGAATTTGAAAGTTAAAAAAGATGTAAATAGAAACCAAATGATAGAAGAGGTAGCCAGAATTTGATGAGACACATTAATTCAACATGATAAATGGATATCTTTATTAAGAAAATATAATAACTGTTAGCATGTATGCACCTAACTTTGGGACTCTTAAATATGAAAGACAGATATTAAGAGATTTGAAGAAGGGAAGGAATAGTGAAACATTAAGAGACTTCCATACTAGATTTTCAGAAGAGACCATCCATACATATATACATACACTCATACATACATAGTCTGAAGAACTTGCTCTACAATAAAGTAGCTCATGTGATTGGAAACAGAACAAGCCTTTTTTTCTCCCCATTTATTTATTTGCTTTACAACCTTGATTTCAGCTCCCCCCTCCTCCAAGTCCCTGCCCATATGACCCTTCCCCTTACCACCCTTCCCCTTCACCTCTGAAAAGGGCAAAGTCCACCCACTAGGTACCAACCCTGACATTTCAACTCACCACAGGACTAGGCTTATCCTCTCCAACTAAGGCCAGACAAGGCAGCCCAATGAGCGGAGCAGGATCCACAGGCAGGCAGCAGAGTTAGGGTGAGCAGCCTCCTCAAGGTATTGGGAGAGCCTCACGAAGCCCAAGATGCACACCCTTTGCATATGTGCAGTGGTGGGAGAGGGGTAGGACCAGCCCTTATATGCTCTTCAGCTTTTGGTTCAGTTGTTGGGAGTCCCTAAGGGTCCAGGTCACATATTTACAAACTGATGAGGATTAAAATTGTATCAAGAATATTTTGGAACTACGATCTCATATAAAATAGAAAACAATATAGGAAATACATTGGAAATTAAAAAAAATTCCTGAAAATACAACAATGTGATCATGAATTGATTAGCAAAGAAAATACAAAGGAAATTTAAAACTACTTTTAGAACTCAGGCCTGGTAGCTATGAGCATATAACTTTGACATCTCATGTGGCAAAGGCAAGAGAATCACAAATTCAAATATGCCCTTGGTTCCAAATTGTGATCAAGGTCATTCTGGGACAAATTTACTGAGAACTTAGCCTGAAATAAAACATCAAAATGAAGATGGGAATGGATATGAAGCTAACTGGTTGAAAAGTTTCTTAGCATGCACAAAACCCAAGCTTCAATCCTCAGTGTGGAGACAAACAATCAACAAGAGCAAAAAGAAAAAGAAAAAAAGAAAAGATCTTGAGCTCAACCAAAATAGTGACTGAACTAACCAAATTTAGAATGGAGCAACAGCAATTCTATGAAAGAAATCGATGGTAATAAATGTAAACATATAGGAATAAATGATTCCAAATATTCAATGTAACCATAATCAAAGAAACAGAAAAAAACAGAAGAGAAAAATAATGAGGATGAAAGAAGAAATCAGTAACAGCAAAAAATATGAAATTGATACCAAATTAATGAAACTAAATTGATTTTCCTAAAAAAAAAAAGAATCCAAATTAACTAATACTAGACTGAGAAAAAAAAAAAAAAACCCAAAAACCCAAAAAACAAAAACAAATGAAAAGACAAAAAACAACCCCCACCCCAGAAAAACAGAAAATAGTAGAACAGATGCAGTAAAAAAAAAGATATACCAGCAATTATAGTTGATCACACAATACAAAGTATCACAAGAAACTGGACTGACCACTCACATGCCAATACATGTGCTTCCTTGGAAGAATTAAGTAAATTTCAACATATACAAAGCCGAGGAAGTATGAACAGTAAAGAAAGAGAAGATGAATGTACCAGTAATGAGAATCCAAGTATTGGAATAAAAAAAAAATCATCATAGAAAAGCTTAGAATTCCCCGGCACCATCTTCGCTCCTGATCAGACAGGACAAGTGGCTCCAGGTACTGAGATATCCCAAGTTTAAGATCTTTGGGGTCGCAGACCCTTGAGCTGCTGCCTGTGCCCAGGACCTGGGCAGATCGATGGTTCATCTGTGTACCAGCCTGTCATGGGTCCTCTGCCCTGCAGGGTGGTCAGCATTTGGAGGGAGCAGATAGGGAGCACCAGGTTCACAGAGACAATCCGAGTATAACATTGCTTGGGGCAAGACAAACCAGGGCTCCAACAGCACCCAAGATGAGGAGAGCATATCAGCAATCTGTGCCAGGGGAAACCCAGTCATCCAGTAGTGCAGAAATAGCCTTACAAGCTCATGGGAGGCTCAAGCACCAGCCAGTGACAACAGGACCAACTAACGCCAGAAATAACAGGATGGCAAAAGGCAAACCTAGGAACATTACTAATAGAAATCAAGGCAATATGGAAGCATCTGAACCCAATTTTCCAACTACAGCAAGTTCTGGATACCCCCAGAAAAACATGATTTGGATTTAAAATCACTGGTCATGATGCTGTTAGAGAAAAACAAGAAGGACATAAATAAATCTCTTAAAGAAATAAAGGAGAAAATGGATCAAAAGTTAGAAGCCATTACAAGGGAAACACAAAAATCATTTAAAGAAATTCAGGAGAATATGGGTCAAAAGATAGAAGCCAATAAGGAGGAAATGCAAAAATCACTTATTGAAATAAAGGAGAACTTGGGTCAACAGGCAGAGGTCATAAAAGAGGAAACACAAAAATCCCTTAAAGAATTACAGGAAAGCACAAACAAGCAAGTGAAGGAACTGAGCAAATCCATCCAGGATCTAAAAACAGAAGTAGAGACAACTAAGAAATCACAAAGGGAGACTACTTTGGAGATAGAAATCCTTGGGAAGAAATCAGGGGTCATAGATGTAAATATCAACAACAGAATACAAGAGATAGAAGAAAGAATCTCAGATGCCAAAGATACCATAGAAACCATGGACTCAACAGTCAAAGAAAATGCAAAAAGCAAAAAGTTTGTAACCCAAAACATCCAGGAAATTTAGAACACAATGAGAAGACCAAACCTAAGGATTATAGGTATAGATGAGAGAGAAGATTTACAACTTAAAAGGCCAGAAAATATCTTCAAAAAAAACTATGAAAGAAAACTTAACCTAACCTTCTCTAACCTAAAGAGAGAGATGCCCATGAATATACAAGAAGCCTACAGAACTCCAAAGAGACTGGACCAGAACAGAAATACCTCCCGTACATAATAATCAAAATCCCAAATGTACTAAACAAAGAAAGAATATTAAAGGCAGTAAGAGAAAAAGGCCAAGTAACATATAAAGACCTATCAGAATTATACCAGATTTCTCACCAGAGACCATTAAAGCTACAAGATCCTGGGCAGATCTCATGCAGACTCTAAGAGAATACAAATGCCAGCCAAAATCACTATATCCAGCAAAACTCTCAAACACAATAGATGGAGAAACCAAGATATTCCATGACAAACCCAAATTTACACAATATCCACAAACCCAGCCCCACAATGGATAATAGGGGGAAAATTCCAATACGACGACTGAAACTACACCCTGGAAAAAGCAAGATAGTAAACATCTTTCATCAAACCCGAAAGAAGATAACTAATCAAATATAAAAAAATAACATAAAAAATGACAGGAAGCAATAATCACTATTCCTTAACATCTCTTTACATCAATGGACTCAATTCCCCAGTAAAAAGACATAGACTAACAGACTGGATACATAAACAGGACCCTACATTTTGCTGCATACAGGAAACACACCTCAGTGTCAAAGACAAACACTACCTTAGAGTAAAAGGCCGGAAGACAATTTTACAAACAAATATTCTCAGGAAACAAGTTGAAGTAGCCATTCTAATATTAGATAAAATTGACTTTCAACCTAAAGTCATCAAAAGAGACACAGAAGGACACTTCTTGATGGTCAAAGGAAAAATCCACCAAGAAGAACTCTCAATTCTGAACATCTATGCTCCAAATGCAAGGGCACCCTCATTTGTAAAAGAAACTTTACTAAAGCTCAAAGCACATATTTCACCTAACACAATAATTGTGGGTGACTTCAAGACTCCACTCTCCTCAATGGACCAATCAGGAAAACAGAAACTAAACAGGGACACAGTGAAACTAATTGAAGCTTTGTACCAATTGTACTTAACAGATACATATAGAACATTTCATCCTAAAGCAAAAGAATATACCATTTTTTCAATACATCATGGTACCTTGTCCAAAATTGATCATATAATTGGTCACAAGAACAACCTCAACAAATATAAGAAGATCAAACTAATTCTATGCCTCCTGTCAGATCACTATGGAGTAAAAGTTGTCTTCAATAGCAACAAAAACAACAGAAAGCCCACATACACATGGAAACTGAGCAATACTCAATGATACCTTGGGCAAGGAAGAAATAAAGAAATAAAAAACTTTTTAGAGTTTAATGAAAATTAAGGCAGAACATACCTAAATCTATGGGACACAATGAAAGCAGTGCTAAGAGGAAAACTCATAGCCCTGAGTGCCTCCAAAAAGAAACTGGAGAGAGCATACAATAGCAGCTCAATGGCACACCTGAAAGCCCTGGAACAAAAAGAAGCTAATTCCCCCAGGAGGAGTAGAAGACAGGAAATCATCAAACTCAGGGCTGAAATCAATCAAGTAGAAACAAAGAGAACCATACAAAGAATCAACAAAACCAGGAGCTCGTTCTTTGAGAAAATCAACAAGATAGATAAACCCTTAACCAGTCTAACCAAAGGGCACAGAGACAGTATGTAAATTAACAAAATTAGAAATGAAAAGGGAGATATAACAACAGAAACTGAGGAAAATCATCAGATCCTACTACAAAAGTCTATACTCAGCACAACTGGAGAATCTGGAGGAAATGGAAAAATTCCTAGACAGATAGCAAATATAAAAATTAAATCAGGATCAAATAGATCATCTAAACAGTCCCATAACCCCTAAAGAAATAGAAGGGGTCATAGAAAGTCTTTCAACGAAAAAAGTACAGGATCAGATGGTTTTAGTGCAGAATTCTATCAGACCTTCAAAGAAGACCTAACACCAATACTCTTCAAACTATTCCACAAAATAGAAACAGAAGGAACCCTACCCAACTTGTTCTACAAAGCCACATTTACTCTGATACCAAAACCACACAAAGATCCAATAAAGAAAGAGAACTTCAGGCCAATTTCCCTTATGAATATCAATGCAAAATTACTCAATAAAATTCTTGCCAACCGAATCCAAGAACACATCAAAATGATCATCCACCATGATCAAGTAGGCTTCATCCCAGGGATGCTGGGATGGTTTAATATATAGAAATCCATCAATGGAATCCACTACATAAACAAACTCAAAGAAAAAAAAACACATGGTGATTTCATTAGATGCTGAAAAACCATTTGACAAAGCATCCTTTCATGGTATAAGTCTTAGAAAGAACAGGCATTCAAGGCCCATACCTAAACATAGTAAAAGCAATATACAGCAAACCTGTAGCCAACATCAAACTAAATGGAGAGAAACTTGAAGCAATCCCACTAAAATCAGGGACTAGACAAGGATGCCCTCTATCTCCATATCTTTTGAATATAGTACTTGAAGTTCTAGATAGAGCAATAAGACAACATAAGGAGGTCAAAGCGATACAATTTGAAAAGGAAGAAGTCAAATTATCACTATTTGCAGATGATATGATAGTATACTTAAGTAACCCAAAAAACTCCACCTGTGAACTGCTACAGCTGATAAACAACTTCAGCAAAGTGGCTGGTTATAAAGTCAACTCAAGCAAATCAGTAGCCTTCCTATACTCAAAGGATAAGCAGGCTGAGAAAGAAGTTATTGAAATGACACCCTTCACAATAGCCACAAACAATATAAAGTATCTTAGTGTGACTCTAACCAAACAAATGAAAGATCTGTATGACAAGAACTTCAGGTCTCTGAAGAAGGAAATCCTAGAAGACCGCAGAAAATGGAAAAATCTTCCATTCTCATGGATGGGCAGGATTAATATAGTTAAAATGGCCATCTTGGCAAAAGCAATCTACAGATTCAGCGCAATCCCCATCAAAATACCATCTCAGTTCTTCATAGAGTTAGAGCAATTCTCAAATTCATCAAATAACAAAATAACAACAACAACAACAACAACAACAAAAACCCAGGATAGCTAAAACTATTCTCAACAGTAAAAGAACTTCTGGGAATCAGTATCCCAGACCTCAAGCAATACTACAGAGCAATAGTGATAAAAACTGCATGGTATTTGTACAGTGACAAGCAAGTGGATTAATGGAATAGGATTGAAGACCCAGAAATGAACCTACACACCTATGATAACTTGATCTACAACAAAGGAGCAGAAAGCATCCAGTGGAAAAAAGATAGCCTTTTCAACAAATTGGACTTGTTCAATTGGAGGTCAGCATGCAGAAGAATGAGAATTGGTCCATTCTTATCCCCTTGTACTAAGCTCAACTCCAAGTAGATCAAGGACCTCCACATAAAACCAGACACACTGAAACTAATAGAAAAGAAACTTGGGAAGACCCTTGAGGACACGGGCACAGGTGCAAAGTTCCTGAACAGAGCACCAATAGCTTATGCTGTAAGAATAAGAATTGACAAATGGGACCTCATAAAATTACAAAGTTTCTGTAAGGCAAAGGACACAGTCAAAGGGACAAAACAGCAACCAAGAAATTGGAAAAAGATCTTCACCAACCCTACATCTAACAAAGGGTTAATATCCAATATATACAAAGAACTCAAGAAGTTAGACCCCAGAGAACCAAATAACCACTTTAAAAAATGGGGTACAGAGCTAAACAAAGTATTCTCACCTGAAGAACTTTGGATGGCTGAAAAGCAACTTAAGAAAAGTTCAACATCATTAGTCACTAGGGAAATGCAAATCAAACCAACCCTGAGATTTCACCTCACACCTGTCAGAATGGCTAAGTTTAAAAACTCAGGAGACAGCAGGTGTTGGTGAGGATGTGGAGAAAGAGGAACCCTCCTCCACTGCTGGTAGAATTGCAAGATGGTACAAGCACTCTGGAAATCAGTCTGTTGGTGCCTCAGAAAACTGGGCATGATTCTTCCTGAGGACCCTGCTCTACCACTCCTGTGCATATTCCCAGAGGATTGCCTGGCATGCAACAAGGACACATGCTCCACTATGTTCATAGCTGCCCTATTTATAATAGCCGGAAGCTGGAAAGAACCCAGATGTCCCTCAATGGAGAAAAGGACACAGAAAATGTTGTATATTTACACAATGGAATACTACTCAGCAATTAAAAACAATGAATTCATGAAACTTTTAGGCAAATGGATGGAACTGGGAAATATCCTGAGTTAACCCAATCATAAAAGAATACACATGGAATGCAATCACTGATAAGTGGATATTAATTAGCCCAGAAGCTCTGAATACTCAAGACACAATTAGCATATCAAATGATTCCCAAGAAGAGGGAAGGGGAGGGCCCTGGTCCTGGAAAGGCTTGACCCCAGCATTGTAGGGGAGTACCAGGACAGAAAAATGGGAGGGGTTGAGTGGGGAATTGGCAGAGGGGAAGAAATCTTATGGGACATATGGGGAGGAGAGAAATGGGAAAGGGGAAATCATTTGGAATGTAAACAAAGAATACAGAAAAGAAAAAAAATTAGAAAAGCTCAGAACTGATGGATTTACTAGTGAATTATGCCAACAATTAAAAAAAAATCCATTAAAGCCAATTCTTCTCAAATACTTTCTTGCTGTAGGCATATTTTTCTCTCAACAAAATACATATGAGTATTAACTCTGTGTATGTTTGCAAGAAATGATAACATCATGGGCAAAGCTGAAATAGAAAAGTATAAGAAAAAAACAGACCAGAATCCCTACAAAATTATGGCACAGAGAAACTACCACCATCACACAAGAAGACCACAGATAACATCAAAGTCCTCAGGTAAAAGCTACAACTCTCTTGAGTTGGTAAAAAGGACATAAGTGCCCTCCCTGCCTTGTGACTTCTTTTTATCTCCTTATTTACTGGAACTTTCATGCATGTGTGTAATTAATTTTAGCCACATCTTCCCCATTGTCTTTTTTTAGGGCTTTCCCACAAAGAAAACCCTTATTCCCAACAGGCCTCCTTCCTACTCTCATGCCTTTGCTTTCCTTCTGTGATCCACTTCATTGACTCCTTGCAACTCCTATGCAATATAACATCAGAGGTGTACGGCCAGAGAACTTTGGAAAGAAAAAGACAAAGGTAGAGAGCTACTACCTATGTGTGTATCTCTATATTCCCACTATGTAAAAAAAGAGCTGTAAAAATAAAGATTTGAGAAATATTTTATATGATGTGACTTGTTAAAAAACTCCCTTGTTATTTATGTATGATTGCATTCTTTCCGTCAAAACAAAAACATAACATGATACCCTCCTTCCAGAAAAGGACAGAAAACAGAAATTAGAAAATAACTCATCTTTGGTTTAATAAAATCATGAAGAGTTGCTGGAGGGATTGCTCAGTAGTTAAGATAATGTTCTGCACTTATAGTCTTTTCCCCCCTCCATCTCATCATGTGAATTGCAAACTCCTGTAATTTTAGCTCCTGGAGATCCAATGCCAGTCTTCTGATTTCCACAGGCACCTGCATGTTCATGACACACAATTACAGTGCACACACACAGAGGGTGTGTGGGAGGAGGGATTAAAAACAGAGTATTGCCAGCTAGTAGACAAATTAGACATCAATTTTGAAAAGTTCTGTAAGTCTTAATTTCCAAGTTCACAGATTTGCTGAATGCAAACATCTCATTTAACAAAACTTCTTTTTAGTGAACATTATAGTATTCCAAATAAATGATTGTGATATAGCATATTATGCAGACTTTTTAATGTGTAGACAAATGTGCTTTTCAACCTCAGTGCAGGCCAGCTCTTAGAGTACTTCCAGTAGGTGCTAAATAGCCTAGTTCCGAATCATACCCTATTTAATTCATAAGCCATAACTTACACTGAACCTGGCTGCCTGAAAGGTCAGGGTGTGTACTTCAAGTCTTTTCAGAGAGTTGACTGTTCTTATGTCTGCCATCATGTTTACTTGAAAAGCCATTTGACAGAGGGTCTCTGAAGAGCAGAAAAGAGCATTTCCCAGATAAAATTTTAAGACAACAGTTTCAAGAAATGACCACATGCATTCTGTAGTTCTCTGAGGGCGTCGGCTCACCTACACCATTGATCTTTCCTTTTGAAGTGCTCATTTACCATCCTGACACAGTCAAGGGCTGCACTGCATGATGCTGATGATACTTTTGTCAATGTGAAGAATGTGGTGCCATTGTTAGTGAAACTGTACAAGAAACAGAGACCTTAATATGTACCATCTGTTTTACAAGAAAGCTCGGCATG
The DNA here is from genome assembly GCF_947179515.1 of Apodemus sylvaticus. Taxonomy (NCBI): domain Eukaryota; kingdom Metazoa; phylum Chordata; class Mammalia; order Rodentia; family Muridae; genus Apodemus; species Apodemus sylvaticus. The sequence continues at coordinate 39,886,623 of NC_067473.1, read as the reverse complement.
GTAATGCATTCGCAATACCAGAAGCAATTTCTCTAAGACATGAAATGAACATATGTTGTCTAAGAGCCTTCAGGCTGACATTGAAAAAGAGAAAAGATAGGACTTCAAGGCAAATACTGTCCCAGTAGTAAGACTGCCAGATCCAATATGGCTCAGCCTACTGACAAGTCTCTGGTGAACAACTTCATATAAAGATTTTCACATTGTTATTGCTGTACAGCTCTCTGGCCCATCCTTTCAGTGAGGGTAAAGTAGTGCAAAGCACCATCTTTGTCACTTGGGGTGTTCTTGGGTTTGAGAGCAACACATGTTGACAGAAAATGTCATACCTTACGATAAAATGCTTGAATTTTGTTTTCTCAGCCAGAGTCAACCTGAATTGGCAGCTTTGAATGAGTAAGCAGGGTATTTTAAAGATAGAGCTGGAAATATGGTCCTGAACACTATACAGAAAATGCTAAGCTCTTTAACATTGATGCAGCTACAAATTCTATTAATCATAATTTTTATAATTATTCTATAGATTCATATGTATACATGGCAATGTATACTGAGTATGACTAAGAGTTTTGGTACCATATTCTAGATATGCTGTAATGTATAATTATACTGTTTTACAATATATATTTTAAATATATACATTTATGTTTATTGCAGAATGTATATGATAAATATGTATAAATAGACTGCATAAGTGAGCATTATGAGAAATTATAAACACCAAATGATGGCTCATTAAAATCATGGAAATGAAGAATAGTTAACTAGCTTAACAAATGTTAGTTTGCTTATATTTCAGTTCCAAAGCTTCAATATGGGTTTAAATTATGTTATGCCATAATCAGGCTTAGTTCTTCATAAACATGTCAATATAAAACATAAGCCTTACATTTTAAAAACAGTTGAAAAAATACAGCCATAGACTCGGAGCCAGGAATGCTGGCTTAGAGGGTCCAGTCTCCATTTACAAGGTCCATGACCTGAGAGGAGTCTGACCCCAGGTCAGACAGTCTTCAAAGCTGCAATTACTTCATCTATGTAGAAGGAGGCTGAAGTAAAATTATCTCCAAGATTCTTTCCAAATCTAAGAATTAAATTATAAGTACAAATAGACAGTCACTAAACCATACTTTAAAAAGACAAGGGGTGTTTGAATTACGAAGTCAAGATAATTAATTAACTCATTTGTTTTATACATTTTGTGTTTAAAATTATCGTGATCTGTAGGAAAATTGGATTAAACAAACTACAGGCAAAGAACAGCTCTAATTTTTTAATGTCTCAATTTTAAAGAATCAGATACATTGTTCACTCTCCTTTTAAATTTCTCTTGGGAAAAGGAAAAAAAAAGCTAAGTTGTGGCTTACCCTTTTGTTCCTTGGACACAGGGAGAAATAAAGGAAATCCCAGAGTCCTGCTATCCTGTTCTCAGTGATGATTTAGTTGAATATCTTTTTGAACCTATATGAGTTATTTGATGATCACTATTGTAAACTTTTATCTTATTTTATTTTCTTAAACCATCTTTGTCTTCTACTTCAATGTCAACTGTTCACAGTTCTCATAAGTTTGTAAATCATCCACAACTTATTTTTCTTCTTCTCTGATGCTGTTCGTAGCTTTGCTCCAATGACAGCTTTAATTCTGTGTGTAGCTTTCTAGACACTTAGCCCTTCATGGATTTGTCTCTAGTGTACTAACTCTTGTGATGATATCTCATACATAAGAAGTGGCTGACTGACAAATCATTCTATTTGAACAGCTGATGGAGATTTCTAATACAGAAATATGCAAACAGCACATAAGCTAGAGTTTATATAAATTTTCTCCATTCCCCAAACTGGCATTCTAACTTTAATACAAAAAAAAATGTTGGTTGCCTTGAAACCCCTAATTCTACTCCATGATGGCCATCACCAGACCTCTGTTCTTTATCGAATGCATTCTCTACACTCCAGAGCTTCAAGTAGTGAATTCTCTCGTTTCCCCTGCATCATCGAGAGCTTATGCAAACCATTTCCAGGTCTCTCCCACTGTCAACACTAAAGAGCGGATCAACAAGAATGCTTCTCTTTTCCATGGGTCAGAGGAAAGCCACTGATGAAATTCACGTCCAACCCCATGGAGTTCAAAGGCACTGACTTGAGTGGTGTGTGTGTTTATTCAGGAACATGTGGATCTGATGAGTGGAAGGAGATTGGTGCAGTATGGCTCAGATGCAAGTGCTTGAGTATAATTGATTTTTAATGGGTTGGCTACCTGCCACCAGATGTTCCTCAATTAGGTATGCCTTAAAAGCCAGCACAGCTGCTTGTTTCCTGCCAGCTCTCCAGTGACGGAAGTTTCCTTACACGGTGTCAGTCATATGAGTACAGAGAGCTCTCCACCATTCATGACCTGGGTCTGCAATTGTTAATATCATCCCTTTTATCTTCTCAAAATATTTCAATTTAGACACCGTATGTCATAGACATCCTATTTGTCATAATATTTCATGCCCTAAACAAAGTAAACTAGGCAAGGTTCTGGTCCTGTAGTAGAATGACCATGTTAAAGTAACACACAAAGTGAATCCTGAAAGACCTAAAAGGAACTTTTAGGATGTGTTTAGTCTAATAATTCTTACTAATGGCTGAGTCTTGCTCATTTTGTCCTTACTTCTGCATCAGTATTCGAAGCAGCAACCCAATACCGTTCCTTTACTCCTCCTTGTTCTCTGTCTCATTGTCTTTCTGTTTCTCTCTCCCCATCTTTGTCTCAGTCTCTCTCTCTCTCTCTCTCTCTTTCTGTCTCTCTCCCTGTCTTTTCTCGTCTGCCTTTGTCTATCCCTGTCTGCCCTTCCCTGTCAATGACTGTCTCTGTCTGTCTCTGACATTGTCTTTGTTGCTATTTATCTCTGTCTGTCTTTCCCTGTCAATGATGGTCTCTGTCTGTCTCTGACATTGTCTTTGTTGCTGTTTATCTCTGTCTGTCTTTCCCTGTCTATGTCTGTCTCTGTCTCTGACTTTGTGTGTCACTGTCACTATCTCTGTCTCTCTGTCTCTGATTGTCTCTTTCTTTCTCTGTCTCCCTCTTTCCTCTCTTCCTCTTTCTTCTTCCATTCCTCCCTGAAGCTGCTACATTTCCTTATCAGACAGGTAAAGTTCACTTCCAAAGAAGACCCCTTTCTGCTTTAATTAGTGTCCTCCATACAAAAAATTGATTTATGACCTCATTTGTTTGTTGTAAATTACAATCACTGTTGAGCTAAAAGCAAAGAACTTATCCTAGAACATTTTGTCTGGTAATTTAATTTTACAAATGGAGAATAAAATACTTTTGTGAAGGTAGATTCTCTGTTGTTTATATCATGTTTTTATGAGAATGAAGTTATACAATTATTTAAAATTTTAATACTTACAGCTTGCAATTATTGACAAGGATCTTCTTATTTTGACCAGTACTAGTCAATCCTATACATAGTAAAACTATTTATCCCTGTCTCTGTCTCTGAGATTGACGAAAAATTTGCCCTCTAGTGGTTGCAGACACCAATCTACGTTCTTTTTAAAATGTGGATTTTAAAAAGTAGTTTTCATTTTTATAAAAGTTGTTAGGTATAAAGTTTTTTAAACTTAGTCCTCAGAACTATAACAAATTACAGCAACCACAATTTTATGGCATGTATTTTCATATTGCTAAGAATGTTATTTAATGTACTGTTTATTTATTTTTCAAATTTAAATGACCTCTTAGATATTTCATAATAATCTTCCTGCCACTATCTAGGCTCTCCTGGCTTAGTTTATGACAGTTTCCAGTAACTAAATCATTGATGCCTTACCAGCTAGGCAAATATTAAATTTCAGTCATGTGGTACATAATAGTCAAAGTTGAATTTCTATGTATATTTTCGTTTAATATCTTTATTATGTAGGGGTATGTGTCTTAGTGTCTCTGTCTATGTATGTACATGTAGGACAGAGGCCAGAAGCAATCATAGGACACCCTGGAGCTTGAGTTCAGACAATCATGAGTCACTCAGTGTGGGTGATTCTGTCCAAACTCTATTGTGCAAGAGCATCAAGTTTGCAAACACCATGGTATCTTCTCTGCCTCTAAAACGTCATCCTTTTGTATATGCTGCTGACTCTTGAAGCCAAAGTCTTGTTGACTTAGCAAGCACTCTTCCACTAAACTACATCCCCAGATATCTATGCGAATCTTATTTTGAAAATATATCTACTTGTATTTTTTTAAAATAATTATTTCCTCTGGTTTTCTTTTTCTTTTACATATCTATTATTAATTTGATAGGTACAATCTTCCTAACCCACACATCCTTTCTATGTTAGTTCAAACGATGGTTAGTTTGTTAAGTCATTTGTTAGATTTTTCTGTGGAATAGTATTATAATACTTGGTTTTCAGACCATTGTATCTCTTCAGGAAGAGAGCTTGGCTTTGCTGTCCCTCATGGTTGTTTCGGGAATAATGTTACTATTGAGGAATTCAGCATCTAAGGTCCTGCCCTTAGGATGTAAAGTACTTGTATTCTTCATTAGGCTCTGTTTTCTTCTGTTAGCTGGTTCTTTTAACCCAGCGTTCGGCCATTTCCACTTGCTCCGCACGGTCGTACGTCTGGTCCGACTACATTCATTGTGCTCTCCAGTTATTGAATCCTTTTGATGTGGAAGCTCACATCCCTCCTGTCCAGAATTTCATTTTATAACTATTTAAATTGTAATTGCTTTCACATTTTTTCATTATTCTCTATTCCTGAAACCTGCCATAGTTGCTAAAGAAGTTTTTGTACTGAATTTCTCCACAACAATCTGCTTTGCTCTTTGCATATTGTCAGGTAAATAATTATACCCATTCTTTTTTATTTGTATATGGACAGTAAATACATACAATATTTTTATTTATTTTTACATAGAATTCTAGATTAAAATTAATATATTATCATAGACAATCTTACATATTTGATCTAAGATGTCAATTTGAAATCAGAGAATCTCTCAATACTTTATATTGCAAAGAGAAGGTTATAAAATTGTCAATATGAATACGAAAGGGAAACTTTCACATTTGATGACTGATTATTGGTTTTTACAAGTTTCTATTAGATTGGTTTATACTTGTTTGAAATTTATCTGGCAGTGTTCCTTTTTAACTTACTTTTGGAGGAAGGGAATGAAGCCAAGTAGCCCAGGCTAGCCTTGAGCAGAGTTCTTGTCTCAGCTTCAGTTTTTTCTTTGCAGTGCTTTTTGCTCATTGTAAAGGTTTATAATATTGCCTCAGTGTTGATGTTGGCAATGTCCACTATAGATTATCATTCTATATTTTTCTAACTGAGAAATAGTCTGTTCCTCTTGCATGTCTTTCTTGGGTAAATGTATAAGAAAAGTCTATCATCTCAAATAAGGAAGGAACTGACAGAACAAAGAAATATTCTGCCAACTAGAGCTTTGTAAACAAATTTGCTTATTGGCGGGCTTACAAGAGCTTGAGTGAACATGGGCAGCTACTCCACAGATCATGTCTTGCATTTCACTGTTCTGCAATTGCCCCTCCCCTCCTCCTCCTACTGTCTCACTTTAGACATTCTTGATTATATGTGGCCAACCCACACAATCCAGAATTATCTCTTTTTTGTAATAATAATAATCATCATCATAATAAAAACAATAAAAATAATATTCTTTGAGACTTGCACACATGCTCATGTTTTGACCAAATACCCCCATATTCTCCCCCAGAGATTCCTTTCTTATCTCTTCCATGACTATCTGCTCCTAACTTAATGTACTTTTTCTGAAAAAAACATGGATTCTATTTAGTGCTACCAGTATATCCATGAAGGCGCTGCAGTTTACTGAAGCATGAGTAGCTTCTTAGAATGCTTATTTTAAGGTTACATTATTAGCGTATTTAATTCTCCCTGCCACCTTAATTTCCCATTGCTTTACAGACTCACACGTTTATAGTCTCTGGGGACTAGGGCACAGAGATGGCTATAATATCATTTACCTATGTGTTACATGCTTTTGCCTATCTTTATCACAGATGATAAAACCTACAGTTTTGAATGCTATCATCTTCAGTGTTGAGCACTTACTAAAATAATAACATATTTTCAATAACATGCCCCTATATTTGTGCTCAGAGTTCAGTGTTAGGTGAATAACTCAAGAATTCTCCCATTCAAAGGATGGGAAAACAGATCTATGTGGGAATCAGGTAAATTTAAAACCTATTTGAAGGTTTTAAATTGTGATCTAATCATTCAGCGTAGGAATCTGGAATCCAGTTCCATCTCTCCAGCTCTTTTATGCTATTTCTCTTTTGTAAAAGCCATGGAAACTTATGAGAAAAAAAATACTGCAAAACTCTTATTGGAAAAAAGTTTCCTATCTAGTCGTGAAATATGAAGTGATTGAGATTTAAATAGCAATATATGTGCAAGAGTACAGGGTACTATGAGTGTAAAATCTACCACACAGACAATGAATGCTAGCTTATGCAAATGAGTGATATCAAGATAATCAGAAAGTGCCTAATAGTATAGGTGGAATTAAGGCTGGGTGTTAAAGTATAAATAAGTTGAAAACACACACAGAATGAAGAATAGAGGAGCTGGATGTGGGGGAAGGCAAGAAGGATGCACAAAATCTGACAATGGAGGAAATACTTAGGGAGAAACAGATTTTTGTTGTTGCTGCAGAGGAATGCTGACAGACAGAACTGAGATTCGAGCAATGAGTTCTAGTCCAGTGTTTTGTTTGCATGTGTGATTCTTGGTCGGCTGAATCCTATTGCCTAATGGTTATCATGCTAACTGGATAATTTCTCCTAATTTGAGAAAAAAAATAAATGACAGGAATGAATGGGAGGCTATGATCTAATGTAAAATGAATTGTTCTAAGAAAAGAAGACGCCAAAGCTGTGTTTGTTTAAGAAGACAGGTACTGTGTCGCTTCCACAGAGCATATTTTCTGGGGAATTGTTGGTTGTCTCAAGCACTGAGAAAACTAGACGCATTTGATATGCACTAGGAAGAATGGAGCCTTTCAGGATTTCAAATGTGCAGCCTGGATTATCATGCTAGACAGCTCTCGGGGATCCTGGGCATAATTAGCAGGTGATCACTTCCATTTTCGGGGCACCAAAGTCCTAAGAAATACACTTTTCCAAATACACATGGAGTCATAATTAAACCCCTGTTGCCACAATAGGCTGTGCCTATTTCACATCACACACATGTGATTAATACAAAGTAATGGAAACTGTCAACAAAAGAGTCACAACTTACACTTACGGCTTTTTGCTGTTCTGAGATGATATCCGAAAACGAGCAGTTTGGAGTGAGAATTTTTCCATTAACGTCGCTGATCAGCATGTGCTGGCAAGTCTCTGCTGCCTTCAATTATCAGCAGTTATTATGAATTCTCCATTAACTTTAATGATTGGCATGGGCTAAGGAATTTGAGTGCTTTCTATGGCCAGCATTTGCAGAAAATGCTTCTCCTGATTCTTTGGTCACTTTTTGCTATGATTTTGTTTTTCCTTCTATTTGATGTTGTTTCCTTTTTAATCTTAATTATTAGTCAAAGAAGATTATTTAGTATGTTTTATAAAGTCTTCTCTCACTGACTTTAATTTTAAGCTAAATCAATGGAAACATATAAAATAAAGTCTTTTAAAGGATGTTTGTAATAAGACATCTCAACCACAGATTTCAGGACAGTTAAGAAACAAAATTTTAACTCCAAACTAATTTTGAAATGTTTATTTATTATCTATTAGACACTAAACAATAATTTGTGAGCCATGAATTGCCACAAAGAATAGAATGTCATTTAACAATTTTCCACAGTGTGGGAGTCAGTCAAATGTAGTTAAATACCTATCACAGTTCTTCCCTTTTTTATAGTAAAAACACATACAATTAACAAGTTTAAGATATATAATACAAGACTAATTAATATCAATAAATATTGCCTTGGAGTAATATATTGTATTTCTAGACTTACTAATTATGCTTAACTGTTAATACCCCCTGTTAACCACCGTTCTTTCATTGTTTCTATCTGAGTGTTTTTGATTTTATTCATAAAATATGATATTAATCCATGACTGAATTGTGTTTCATTATATATACTTTATATAAATAGATAGCTCTCACATTTTTGTAGCCCTTCATTTATCAAATCTTCCTATTGTAAATGATGCAGCTTATTACTTCCTAGCTGTATGGCTAAAATCAAGTGTAAATAATGCTTTAAAAACCTGGGGAAGAGTGATCTCAACGAAATGCTAATGTGTTTCCTTATGATGTATACATTATGAGCAAACATCTCCAGGATAATTTTTTCCTGAAGAACCACACTATTTTTCATAGCAGCATATCATACACTCTCATTAGCAATATAAAAAAATTCTCTTTTCTTCACACTTCAGCAAAACTTTTAAATCTCTTAACTCGTTGATAATCACCATTTTGGCATCACCGAGTTGAAATTTATTGGGATATGACTAACAATAAACTAAAATTTGAGTGGAAGAATCTGACATAACATTAGGTTAAAAAATAAATTTTGTTTCTTTGTATTCTGGTAGAAATAAGGGATGATTTTATGCATATGACCATTTGAAATCAACTCTAAGAAAGAACTAAGTGTGTTGTGGTTTGGAGTTAGAGTATCCCTAACAGCTCGTGTTTTGAAGACATGGCCACTAGCTGGTAGAGACAAGCATTGAGATGTGATTGACCCACGACAGTCTTGACATCATCTGATTCATTGATGGATTCAAAATATGGACAGACTACTTTGTGCCCTGGCCCACAGGGATTTTCAACAGGGGACCCTAGAAGAGAAGGGCAGAGAAACAGAGACAGGAGACGTGAAAAAGAAGGCCAAGACCAACTTGTTCAAGACCCGCAAAACTGTATTTTCTCAGGGAATTTATACAGGCAGGGAAGAAGTAAGACAAGTGGGATTTTCCATGTAGCTCGGGCATTCTTCCGAATCTCTGGCAGCTGTGAGATGTTTTCTTCTTCTGGGAGGGCACAGTGACCATTGACCACCCGATCTCTCCAAAGTCTGTAGCTGAGGAGAAGTCAAAACCTAAGTCTGTCTTTAAAATGAACTCTAAACATAAGGTAAGTTCAGTTTGGCTCCCGGCAACTTTGAACTAATTGTTGAACTATTAGTTGGAGGACGTGGGTCACGGAGAACTTGGCCTTGAAAGGTGTACTAGTGGACATAGCCCTTCTCTCTTACATAATCTTTACCACAATAGTAGCAGCTCTCCCTTCTGCTGTATCCTTCTACCATGATGTCCTGCCTCTTCACATGTGTAAGACCAATGGTGCTGCTAGCATGCATGAAAACCACTGAATCCACAAGAGACATGCCTTTCCGCATTGTTTTCCACATTGTGTTGCTTATGTATATGTTATGGTGATAGAAAGGCAACAAATAAGGTTTTATCTCCATCTTAGCTCTTGGCTCCCATGACCCCTGCATCACATAGGAACCTCTACCACGTCTCAATGAGTATGCCCGGCTACCAGTCAGTCAAGTCTGTCCCTTTATTACAGGTGTTCTCTTATCTATGCCATAGCAGTACTGCCATGATTAACAATTGTATCATTACTACTGTTATTATTATCAGTTATTTTGCTTTTGTGGTAGCCTGTTATCTGACAGGGATTTTTTTCTGGAACTTTCTTTTTCCTTGTGGATCCCAAGAGATATTTACAGCCTTTGCTTCAGTTTTGCATACTTCTTCTCTCCATCTGCCATTGATTATTATTAAGAAGGAGTTGGGTTTTAGGTTTGAATGTCCCAGAGAGATAGATGAAAATATGCTGAACCAGGCTTCTGTATTATAATCTGCTCAGATCTGAACCAGGGCAAAGAAAGGTTCCGGATAGGGTCCAGGTTAACTGTAGTTTTGTTGGAAAGTAAACTTTAGTACTTGAAAATATTATTTGCAAAATGTGGAAAATATTTGTTCTATATTGATTTATGTCTGTGAGCACCTTCAAATGTTTTTATGCTGTCCTTCCTGATGTCTTAATGATATTTTTCCAATCTGGATTTCATCAACTTTTCTTCTACTGATTGGTAATTTCAGGTTTAAACTGTAGGTTGAGCTTGTGTTACCTTACAAATGACATTCCTCTAAATTGCAGCTAAATTTAATAGATTTTTTTTCTTAAGTCATATGTCAGTGCAGATGGGGGTTTTATCGCATAGTAACGTTTTCCACTTTAAAAACAGTCTAAGTAAAACATTTTAAACTTTGAACCGGAGTTTGCATTCTGACTTGTTCGATGTTTTAATCGTGTGCTTACTGATCAGTCATGTCCCTCATAAACCAGCTTGTTCTGAGACAATCCAGAAAGACACTTGCGGCCATGATATAATGGCACCTTTGTCAGGAGACTTGGGTTCCCACCTCCTTAATGCACATTTCATAAGCATCGCAGGGGCAGGGAGTTGTTAGTTTTATGTTTTCTGTTTTAAAAGAACCAGGAGGTGAAGAAGATTACCTCTGGCAGCTCTGCTCCGCGCGTCACTTTGTTGTCATTCTTGGAATGTCTCAGAAGGTTTTATTAGGTAAAAACCTCTATAAATTCCAGGTGTGGACCATATGTTCATCCCTGCATCCACAAACAGAAAGACGGTTTTATTTTGCAGTCTGACTTCCTCATGTAAGTGTGACAAATCCTGCACACTTGTTAGTACGTAGTTGTGATAATCTTTACATAGTGTGAACTTTCTTTGCAAGCTAAGTTAAAAGCCAAAGGAAAACACAGCAGTCCACTCCAATTCTTACATCATTCTACTGTGCCAAAGAAAAGTTTGGGGAAATTTAAAAGGGTGCATTAATCCTTCTTCATCCATATGAAGACAACTAAGGGATGAAATTCTCACCGTGTTAGTGTCTCATGATATGAGAATGGTTTGCTATGCGTCGGGCATTATTAGTGATTATTTCAGTTTTTATTTTAGTTTCAGGATCCAACACTGAATGTCCCCAGCTTGATTTACACTTTGTCAGACCATCTGGTATGTGAGATACCAAACCTAAGGGCAGGCAAGAAAGGGACACCGTAATCAGCATATACCAGATTTTTTTTTTTTAAATCTATCTTCAACAACAAAAAGAAAAGCCACAAAAGGCAGAGAGAGTGAGTGAGAGAGAGCAAGAGAGCTAGAAAGAGAGAGAGAAAGAGAAAAAGAGAGGAGGCAGAGGCAGCGGCAGCGGCAGCGGCAGCGGCAGAGGCAGAGGCAGAGGCAGAGGCAGAGGCAGCGGCAGCGGCAGCGGCAGCGGCAGAGGCAGAGGCAGAGGCAGAGGCAGAGGAGGGATGGATAGCGTGAACATCCTCAGAATCATAGTCCCGGAGCTTTTATCCATCTACCTCTTCAGATGTTTGGAGAAAAGAATGAAGCAGGGAAAACTGAGTAAGAGTGGCCCCCGTATCACACACACTGAGGTACTCAGCGTAGCACTCTTCTAGTCGTGTGGAGCCTCTGGGCACCCTTACTCCACTCTGTGCTCAGCCAGATCGACTTGGAACAGTTTAATAAGCTCGATGAATTTCGGCTTGCTTGTAGAAAGGAAGGAGAACAATATTTTGTTTTTCCTTTCATCAGTTGCAACTGAATCTGTGTTATTGACACAACAGCGTGAAAACATAGACCTACCAGGGGAACATGGCACTGTAGAGGTGAGTGGGCAGAAAACCAGCAGCTACAATACTCCTGTGTTTGAACAACACTCTTCTTTTACAGCTTTGGAGGTTTACTTCTCTGGACTAAGGTTTTAGTTTTCATAACAAGGCAAGAAAGCACATGTTAGATATGCCAAACATTTCAAATACTTTATATTTGAAGACAGAGATATCATTCAAGTTGAAAATCATTGTCCTTTTGCTAATGGAAATTTTAGGGTAAAAGCCTGGGCAATGGTAACCCCAAAGAGATGGTGGGGGCCAGCTGTTTTTAACGTGCCAGCTAAACACACAAGGAATATGGCAAGTAGACACAGAAAATGTTGATGTGGCCACATTGGAAGGGCGAATAAGATGTTCCAGTAACACCCCAGGCCTATCCTTGAAGTACTGACCTGACTTCTAGGTTTAAAGAGAGCACAAAGTTGCATAATTAGTTAATCATCCCTGACCCTGGTGAGGTCTCATCCAGTATCTATAATCCACCATTGCCTTGTCTCTTGTCTCTCCTGCAAGCTGGTTCAAAAGATTGTCAGGACTGTGTGGGGCCTCCTCCTGGGAGGTGGTTATTTCTCCTTTGGGCGGTACCAGGGCTTCTCTCTTCCCCAGCTTAGTATTCCCAGGAGACATTTTGCTTCTTTGGGGTCCATTACTTTAGCACTGCAATAGCCAAAGGAAGACAGTGGTCTTCTTTCCTGACAGAGTAGCTACACTTTTAAATAAAATTATGAAGTGAATTCTGACAACTGTGTTTATTAATGGTTCTTTCTTGATGCATATATTAGGTTCTGTCTCTTACCTATAATGTATGCACAGTCAAATCTTGATTATGGGGACTAATGGAAGAAATTTGTGAGCAATGTGACAAATTATTTGAAGTGATGGAAAATTCTGAAATGGCTCATATTTGACTTAGATGACAACTTATTAGTCAATGCAAGTCTATACGCCACCTTTGAGCTGAAGAAACCTGTAATAGTCCTGATTAAATAGTAAAGCTACTTTGTAAAATTTAAAGGGTTTACCCTCAGCATTTTGCCCCTTATTCACATCTTCATTTACCCATCATGAAGGAGAAGGGACAAATGTGTCATGCCTTCTCCAAAACAGAAACCAGTTTCTGTGTTCTGTATCGTGTTCTTTGGACTGAATTATTTTCCTAAATACCCAACAGATGATTACAGCCAAATAATACACAGTTCATAGCAACTAAGTCATTACAAAAGACAATTATATGGAGTAATGTTATAAACACATTCTTTTTTTTTTAATATGGATTTTTATAGTGCTGCTGTGTACTTTTCTTTCTTTTAAAATTTCTGGTGGCATAGGCTATAGTTTTATTCATAAGTCTTTTAAATGCCACAATAAATTTTCCACAGAAAGTCCCTTATGTTTAAAAAGTTCTATTTAATATTTTATAAGTTGCCCATTTCTAGTATATCTGCTTTGCCTTTTTCGGAAGACTTAAATTTCCAATGAGAGTATACAAAGTCAGAGGAAGAGCTAGCAGATTCAGATGCAGGGCACATGATTTCTCACTGTTTGAAGTTGAAATGCTCTTCATGTCAGCTTGCTTTTGTTCTACATAGAAAATATTCTAGTTTACAGCGCTAGACTCAGAGCTTCCTACTCTTGGCAATGCAATTGATTCTTGACCATCGCTAGGGTTAGCAGACATAATGCTGCAATTAAAGACTCATTCTCCAATGTGGAGTCTGCATCTGTCTTTTTTTCTTTGTTTTTATTTTTTGTTTTGTTTTTTTTTTCTTTTTTGCTTTTTGTTTAGCAAAGAATATTGGGGGCAGGTGATGTGACTTATCACTCTGTCTTATCCTTAAATGCATTAACCAATGTGACTAACAGTATTAATTAATTCAGAAGTGGAGCAATACAAGTAACTTTTAATCAATAATCTTGGTTAAAAGGAATTTAAAAGAAAAAAGTTATCACATAGACATTCATAAATTTCCTATTCTTTCAAAATACAACTCTTTTTGTAAAGTAAATTTAAACACCATTACTTTCTTCATAGTGCTCCCTCTCTTTTTTGGTTTTATTATACAGCTTAAAATAATACACCCCTGTGTGTACACCAACATTTATCGAGTCTTAAGTTTTTACTAATTAAAATAGACTTCCTTCAGTTCACTTTCAATAACACTAACAGCATTCTTATTGCCGACATGCACTCTAAGTAACTCAAGGCTGAACAGAGCCTGCTGTAATTGGGAAGGAAATGATTTCCATTGGCATTCCTTCCTCTCAGAGCTGGAAGTGACATTTCATTATACATGGTGACATGGCCTCTCTGCTGCAAGAGAAATAAAAGGCATTTCCAACAAATAGGCAACAGGCACCTGACCTGTTGGATCAGGTTATGTTGTGTTACATGATGTGACATGCCCCGCAATGACCCGAGGCAATGTCACTCTGTGTTACCCTGGTGGAGCTGTGTTGCTCTTTATTAAACCACCATAGGGAAGGCCATCCACAGGGGTCACAAAGCATCATCATGTCACCTTTACAAGAAGGAGAGAACCAGCCACACGCTGAACATGCTTCACCACAAGTCATTCAAGGATATCAAAACTATGCAAGCCGAAGGAGTCTCGCAAGCTTTCATTGTCTTGGATTTGAAATTATGGTTTTAAAGTATCCCCGATAAATGAGTGTATGACAATGCTCATCAGACAAGGACTAAATCACACTCTGAAACTAAAATGTTTCATCAAAATACTCCAATTTTCTCAAAATAATCATTGAAGCCCTGCAATTGGTTTACCTACATTTTACAATGTTTTTCGTAATTATTTTTCCTCATAACCAAAAGCTGTCTTTTAAAATTATGCATCATATAAATTAGAAGCACCAATTAAAAGGTATGATTAAAAAGTCTGCTATAGCCTTATCCTTGGGGAGACTTTATTTTCTTATCAAAACAGTGGTTTTCAATAAGAATCTATCTTAAATTATTATATTATGTGATATTTTATAAACGGCATCCATTGTATTTGGTCATTTTTTCTAATGATTTTAATAGTATTTTTCTATTGATACATCTTGCATATGAATTCAGTTTTAATGATCTGCATAAAGAATGGGACAATATTACATAGGTACATCTATCTAGTGATTTTAGAGTAATTACCGGTGCATGGAACAGAATATAACCTTTTGGTTATGCTCTGCAGTAAAAGGAATAGGTTAGAGAGGTTTTTATGCAAATTAGAAATTCTCTGTGTTGGAAGCCTAATTGTACTTTTTATTGTTGTACAAGTCAATACTGCTTTAATACACATTTTATAAGCTCCTTGCTGAAACTGTATATGAAAGGGACTGGGTTCCATAGATGAAAGGCATAATCTTAACAAAGAGGCCACATAGGCAGAGCGGGAGAAGGACTGATAAAGGATTTGCTAGCTCCAACACAGAATCAGTCTTATTAGCCTTATTAGGCACTGATGTTTGACCCACTGCTGTTAATGTGTGGGTCACATGCACGGCGATGTAGGAGGGGCCACTCCCTGTTTATCTGTTTCATCTACACACGATCTAATATTGTTTCCTCTGCAAAGAACTAAGGATGCTGTCTCGTCTTTTGGTTTCCTCCTCACTCAAGGGGAATTTCTTACATATCAAAATTTTCACATTTAAGCATTTGATATGGAAGTAACCAGACCAAAAATTTCAAAAGAAATATTTGGCAAATTTTAAAGCAATCAACACAATTCCTTTGTGTCAGGAAATGTGGGTGTTGTGGTTTTTGATGACAGCATTGTGGAAATTTGAGAGATCAAAAGGATGCTAAGAAGAAACTCTAATAAGCTGGATCACAAATGTTAATTTTTATTACATCTTCACTTTCAATTTATTGTGTTCTTTATTTAATATAATGATGTTATATATCAACAATTGAGGTCACATAAAACTAATATGTATTAGAAGGAATAATCTAGAGATCATAAAATCATCAAAGAGGAAAGCAACATTTGAAGTGCCAATCTTTCAGTTTGGTTCTGAGTTACAGCAGTGTAAAGTAGATACTGCATCAGTGTTAAGATTTTCATACCCCTGTTTCCCAGACCTCCTCCTAAGTTAGGTGATTTTTATAATAAATTGTGAATTTCTTATGGTGATGATTTTTTGCATGGGTGTCCCTTACTCTCAAATTCAGAATGGCTTAGAATAAATACATAGGAAATTTTTTGCATCATTTGTAAATCAACATTTAAAATGTTATTTTCAATGAATGATCAATATATTTTTCCTCCTTAATTTTTATTCAAAACAAATAGTATTGGAGATATACAAGACAGCAAATTCATTACTTAAATTCAGACTTGAGTGTAATAAAAAACATAAACAACAGTATATATACATATATAGTATATTATTATATAATATACATATTATACAGCACATATGCATTCAATATAGTATTTGCTTTAACATATGTTTTATATACAATAAAATATATGTTATATACTATATACTATAGCATATATATGCTATATAAGCTAGTTATACTATACTATATACTATAGCTTATATATGCTATATATATGCTATATAAGCTATAGTATATAGTATAGTATATCTAGCTATATATGTATATAAAATAACTGGGTCTTACCACATATATAGCGGGCTCTTAAGGCAGATTTGTTCACAACTATTTTGAGTGTTTTCTATACCACTTTTCTGAGTGGCTGAACAAGTTGACACTTGCATCAACACTAAATGAGGATTCTTTTTTTTCCTATACCATCGCCAATATTTATTTTGTGTGTGTGTGGCTAGAGTCATGTGAATCACCAAGAATGATTTTATTTTCATTTCTCAGTGTACATTTTTAAGACTATATTTTCCACTACATTTATTTCTTCTTTAGAGAACTCCCTGTTCATTTTTATTTCTTCTTTAGAGAACCCCCTGTTCAAATTCATATCCCTCACCCCTACACATAGATTGGTGTTTTTACTCTTTGGTTTTGAGTTCTATTAGTTTAGGAAATTCTCTTGATATTGGAATATGTGACTGGGAAATATCAAATTGTAAAACTTTTAAAACAGGACTTTTTGTAATCTTTTTGACTCTTATTGTGGATAAAATCGTATTTAAAGACTCAGTAATGTAGTTTGGCCATGTGAAAGCCACTATTCCACTTGAGACAAAGTAGACTGGCTGAAGGTCTCGTGTGTGGAAGAAAGATCAAATAAATAAATAAATAAATAAATAAATAGGCTTTTCTACCATCTAGACATCTCATTTGAAAGTTGAGGGTTTAGCTGCCCGTGTTGGCAAGAATTCAATGTCTGTAATACAGATAATGAAAGTCATACTATTCTATATTATTTCACATACACTGTTGATGTAAATTTGAATAAATCTAATGCATTCTACAACTATATTATTAAACCATCTCTCTCTCTCTCTCTCTCTCTCTCTCTCTCTCTCTCTCACACACACACACACACACACTCTCTCTCTCTCTCTCTCTCTCTGTGTATGTGTGTGTGTGTATGTGTGTGTGTGTGTGTATGCCTGTGCATATTCAGAGGCAAGGAGGAGGTCATCAGATTACATATAGCTGGAGTTGCAGCTATATGACAGATGCTTGGCTTGTTATGTGGGTGTTGGCATCTGATCTACAGTCCATGTTTGTGCAATGAGTGCTCTCTCTTAAACCTTTTATTCAGAACTCATCCATCTATCTGGAAACAACATTAAAGCCTTCTAACAACAATTTCATGTTATTTCATGTTTCTTCTCTCTCTCTCTCTCTCTCTCTCTCTCTCTCTCTCTCTCTCTCTCTCTCTCTCTCTTTCTTTCTTTCTTTTTTTGAGACAGGGTTTCTCTGTGTAGCCATGGCTGTCCTGGAACTCACTCTGTAGACCAGGCTGGCCTCAAACTCAGAAATCTGCCTGCCTCTGCCTCCCAAGTACTCGGATTAAAGGTGTGCGCCACCACTGCCCAGCTCTTATTTCTTAATTAAAGATAAAAGGTCTACATTTCCAAGGCTTTCCTAAAAGAAAACAGTAAGCATTCTGGGGGTAGGGGGAAAGATTCAGGCTATACTGGACCTATCATCAGAATGCCTAGATACAATGATTAGGTTGCTGTTTAAACCCTAAAAGCTTTCTAAAATTACCTGAGCCATTTGAATAATATTTCACTCATCCAGGGAAGTGGGAGCATCCCTGAGCAGTTTAACTATAAAAGCAAATATGTTTCATTTGTTTAGATACTATATATTATATTAACATTATTTATGCAAAACCTGAGTCACAGTATGTCACTTATACATGTGCTTTGGTAAGAATCACTCCAAGTTAAAACATTCTGATCTAGATTTGAACTTATACATTACATGCTTGAGATTACGAAGCATGAGATTGAAGGGAAAAAACCAACCAGGACTAGTAACTCTCAGGAAAGAGATCCTGTCAGTCTTCAGACACATGCATCTTGTGGCTGAATTAAGATAACAATTTTATATTTCCACATAAATAGGTCAGTCTAAGTGCAAAATTATCTTAGGGGTCCAGATTATTACAGATATCTACAATTTTCTCAAATAAATCATTGATTACTATCCTGAAGAAACATCAGTCTTAAGAAAATATATTCCTTTCTGCCTTTTCACTTAAGACAAAGATTTGTAAGCTAAAGCATGTGGAACAGTTCAAATCTTCCACTTACAAAATATTGACCTTAAATTATCCTTTATTTTGTCTCAATGATAAACATAAGGCTAGCATAAAACTCTAGTTCATATGCCATATTGAAAGCATAAAATGTAGATTATCTATTCAAAAGCAAGAAAAAAGTTATAAATACAGAAAGCAATGTTGAAAACATCCATTTTATTGGAATAAAGTACAAATCTTTTAGTTCTAATTTTATAAATTATATTATCCAAAAGTAAAATGAAACCAGATAAGCTACCAATATAAATATAAAGACAGAGAATGTCTAGAAATTGACATAAATCCCACTGTCGTATAAGATCATTAAGATCATATACATGAGTTAAATGCTCCTTGAGAGTGAGCAGAAGAGATAAACCAGTAGGACAGAGAACACCTGTAAACATTTGCAATTACTACATGTGCCACACAATAGTTTCCATGGAAAATGGCTAAGAATATTCTATAGCTCATTAAGAATAAGCAGACAAAAATGTATTGCTGGGAAGATCAAAAGAAAGACAGGGAACACAACCAAGAATCTAAAATAGGAGGAAAGAACAAATTCAAACAGATTCTTTGGCTCTTTGGAGAATGCTTTTTACAAGTGACCTGGAGGATCTATTTCAAACACACAGGAAAGTAAATTATATTTTATATTCAAGAAATAAATTATCTATTATTAGACAGAACTTTAATGCCAAACCCCAGAATTTAACGTTCCATATACTTAATGCCATGATGGGTTATAAAAAAATTCAACCACACAAACACACAAAAAGTACTCTGCTTTAATCTGGGAATAGGAAAAATATTGCCATGAGAGTGTAAGCCTACACTCTATTTCTCATGGCTTTCAATTTTATATTACCTCTATGATATTAACATTCCTCAATTTCAACACTGATAAAAAATACCAACATGGGTCTACTGAAACCTCTAACAACTTGTAGTAACAAACAAATTACTTTTGGCAGAACATGGTTTTATGTTGTTAGTACTCCAATGAATATACACTTATTACCTAAAGTTACAAAGCATCTGAGGCCAGCACAGCAGACAGAATCCACATCAAAATTCAGACTCCAAATGACATAGTAGGTCTTTGGAGAAAATATAGTAAAAATAAGTTTAAAGTAGATATAGTTATAAAAATCACCAACCCACAAAGAAAGACTAAGGTGTTACAAGTAAAGAATAGAGAGAATTATTTCTGTAAAAAAAAAAAAAGATTGTCATAGGAGCTTAGAAATTCACAATATTCATTTGCACTAGGTTGAACACAGTGAACACAGAAATTATGTACTAAGAAACAGCCCAAATAACTCAGAGTATTTCTTAGAAAGATAATAAATCCCAAGAAAATGAAAATAAATACGCATCATAATAGAATTACCAAATGCAGAATTATAATGTATTTATAATAGAAGACCATGTATTACAAATCAGTGATCTACTTCAAATTAAAGTAGTTGAATTTCAGTGCTGACAAGATGAATTAGTGGGTAAAGTTATTGACATGGAAACATGAGAACTTGAGTTTAGATCCCTAGAAACCATGTAACTCATAGCTGGGTGTGGGATTTGGAGAAAATAGAGACTCCAGTGTAGGCAATTAGGATTTTCAGTAAGTTACTTAACCTTAAAAATAGATAGATAGATAGATAGATAGATAGATAGATAGATAGATAGATAGATAGATGGATGGACTGGTGGATGGATGGATGGGTGGGTGGATGGGTGGATAGATAGAGAGAAAGTTAGATAAATAGATTAAAAATAGACAATAGATAATAGGATAATAGATAAATAAATAGATAATAAAGGGAAGACTAATAGAGAAAGAATACCTCCACTTATGTGTCATGGTACCCTCACACATATACAGAGACAGATGGAAATACCCACATACATACACCCTTAAAATAAACTATATATCTAAGAATAAAATAATAAATTATTGTAATTACAGAATCCCTGGCAAGGCATAATACTCAGGACGTAGTTAGTATTGAGATAAGTGCTCATAGTTTGGTCATGGAATGAAGATGTCTTAGAAGTCCTGCTAAACTATTAGAAATGATCTCTGAAAAACAAAAACAAAAACAAAACAAAAAAAAAAACCCCAAGACAACAACAACAACAAAAGTCTTTGACGGGCTGTGGTGGCACATGCTTTTAATCCTAGCACTCAAGAGGCAGAGGTAGGCAGATTTCTGAGTTCGAGGCTGGCCTGGTCTACAGAGTGATTTCCAGTATAGCCAGGGCTACAGAGAAAAACCCTGTCTTGAAAAAAAAACCAAAAAAACAAAAAAACAACAACAACAAAAAAAAAAAAACCAAAACTAAAACCAAACCAAAACAAAACAAAAAAAGAAATGACCTCTGAGTAAAGGAAAGAACCAAGGAGTCCTTGGATTTCAAGCATGAGTTGTACAGTACATTGTGTTGCCTCGTATTACCATGGAGTATGAACAGGTCAAGAAACAGCAAAAATCTATCACAGGTTTTATTTTTTTAATTAATCCTCGCAGAATTATTGGCCATGGGATGTGTATATAAACACCCACCTCAGTCTGACTTTGAAGAAAGGCACTGGCATAACCCTACTCCTAAAGACAAGAAAATTCAAGCAAGAGAATTTATTTCATTTCTTCACTGAAAGTCATCTACTTGACTTCAAGGTAGGTGTTTTGGAAAACTGGTCTCTCTTGCCTCTTATAATGTCTTATCCAATTTGAGATAATAACATAGGAAGTAAATGTCAAGGAAAGAAGAAGTTTTCCTACATTAAATGTAATGATAATGTGGTGAAGTAAACCATGGGCTAGGATAGTGGTTTTCAACTTGTGTGTATTCTAGAAGTAAATTTGAAGGGATTAAGGATCAAAACAAAGCAACTATGCTATGGCTTAATGGTGCCTTACAATGCTAATGAAAACATACGAAACTTTTGTGTGCCTGTTTTGCAGCACCCTGCACAAGATGAAAACCTTCATTGATGGTGTGCTTCCCAGTCTGTAAATGAACGAGGAAGGGATGTGGATATCAAACTGGCATTTTATCAGGTTCATCAGGATACAAGATGTATGGGAGCAGGATTTCATTTTTGTTTAATCTATGAAAGGCATATAAACATGGAAGGGATTCTATTATACCGTGACTTCCATCTGTCAGCCACTGTATGTGAACCTACACACACATATGTACACTCTTATTATAATAAATAAGTTTTCTTTAAATAAAAAGGCCTTTGGGTGAGTTGATGGGTAGAGAAGTACTAAAGGAAAGTCTTACAATCTGGATTCTACTCAGAGACTCATGTGTTAGAAGGAGAGATTTTCTTTGCCGAGCTTCTGAAGTTAATAGAGTCAATAACAACTTTAAAATAAAATAAGTTATTGAATCATTACCATATATAACATGCTCAAAACTCACATATCTGATTGTTTTCAAAAGTCTCACATAAGCTACTTAAACTAGCAAAAATAGAAACCAAACCTTGAAGAACATTAAATGCCAATAACCAACTTTATCAAAATTCACAGAACCTATTACAGTTTGGGGCATGCACAGTTATCAGCAGTATTGAGAAAAACAATCACACTACAAGATGTTTTACATCTCCCAAAAATCCATAAAATGTAGGTAGGCAAATAAGTCTATGCTTAAGATAGGGGTATCAAGTTCTGGTGTTCATAAGATGGCCTTAGGTTATGATCGTGCACTGTGTATTTCTAAAAGCTAGAAGCTTGAGTTATGTTACTTATAAAGGATGATTAATATTTAAGAGATATGTATACATAGACTGGTTTGAGTATTGCATAATGTATACATGTACCAAAACATCTACTGGTGAGGGAAAACAAGAAGGGTGTCGGCAGATAAGGAGAACGGGAATGAGCTTCCTAAAAACACCATGTCTTTTCCTGTAGAAAAAATAGATCAGGTATGAAAGTTTCAATTGGGTGCACACATGTGGATAAGACAATAATAGTAATGAGAGAGTCTATGGCTGCAGGAAACATCCCATCCTTAGCTTTCTGACAAGAAAATCACTACTTTTGTTCTCAGTATTTAAGTCACCTCTCTTTCTCTAAGTTTGATCCTTTTCTTTTCGGACATTTTCCCTGATCCCACAAAATGAATTTGATGATCACTCACAATTGTGGCACATGGTAGGAAGATATTTATATTTAAAAATACAATTATCCGAGAGATACAGAGAACAAATAAGTCCTTGATTTTCAGTCAAATTTTGATTAATAAAAAAAAGAAGACATGGACATTTGGAAGCAATGGAGATAATAAAGTTTAACCGAAAGGAACTGATAATTTAGGAAGGTCAGTGGGAAGAGTGACTGGAAGGAGGGAAGCAATGAAGGAGGAAATTATGAGATATTAAGTTCTCGTAGAGGGGGTTTAGCCAGTATATGCTATATAGATAACCAGAGGTTTACATTTGCATAGTGATGATAGATTTGAACAAGGATGATTTTAAAGTGTTTCCTTGAAAGTAGTGGGTGAGAATAGAAGATGTGCATGTGGGTCCTGATGCCCTGGGTTACTCATCTCTTAGAGGTTCATGTTCCCAAGAAAGTCTTCAGTCCTTCTTCAAAGACAGCTTCCCCAGGCACTCATAATTAATATTCATGGGTGTTTGGGGCCATATTGTGATCTTTCAACATGGAGTATTAGCAGGATCACAGACTCCTTTACTTGCAGTCTGGTCTCTTGGTGACAGTTTCTAGAAGCAGATAGTCTGGGACTGTACGTTGAAATCATTCTTAGACACAGGAGAAAATGGTCATGAGTGGAGTTCCTCATTGACGCATAGAGATGGGATGTGGCAAGTGCTCTATGTACCTGGTCCTGGTAAAGTACAGGAGCAGGTGCTGATAAGCCCTGGGGCTCCAACCTGTATATAGTACCCTGAAGGAGACATGGAAGAATTTTCTCCTGTTGCTGAAGGGCAGGACTGACTTTGGGATATTAAGAAGCTGAAGTTGTATCTTTCAACCAACCTATCTTACTAAATGTAAGTTGCAAAAAGTGAATGTCTAACATCCCTTTACCAGCAGAGTTCACATTCCTAAGTTGTATAAAAAAATGTTACTTTTTCTTTTCTAGTGGATTAATCTGTCCTTTTCCGTAAGAATGTCTTAATCGAACTGTATTTATAAGAAAAAAATCGATACTTGAGTTCCCTAGAGAGATGGTGTACAGGTTCCCAAAATGTGATAATGCCTTTATGTGTGTCATTGTAGTGTGTGTGTGCGTGTGTTGGAGTATGCAGACATGGGTAAACTTGCATGATGTACACAATTCATTTTTCTTTATTTAAGGTTTTAAGAAAAGAAAAAAGTAAAAATAATTGTTTAAATGCCAATGGTGTTTAAGCTAGTTCCTGTATTCACAGTGTTAAGATATTAAAGGAAAGATCACACACAGTTGCTCTCAAGAAATGCACCAAGTGTTCCCATCACGTTGGTTCCACATGGGTGGCCTTTTATTTCGCAGGGCATATTAATCTTCTGTTATACATGACAGCCACTACTGTGTGTCATCTCACTGCAGGACAATGGAGTCACTCCCGTGCTTCCTTGTGAACTCGGTGAGTAGGCCTTTCTTCTTGTGACAAATGTTTATGGATTCTTCTAATTACATGTCTGGTTTCAAGCTAAGACACCAAGAGAATAGAGTTCTCTTTTGTAGTGTTCCCAAGGTTCTCCTATAATAATCAATTACCGTAATGAGTTTCTTTAAAACTTCCATTCATCATTTTCTTAAAATATATAAACTACCTAGGATAAAGATAAATAGCCTCAGCCAGCATGCCCTGAGGCAGTCTACTGAAGGCCTCCTTTAAATCAAAATCAACTGGAAAACATGTTGGGTTTTATTTCAAAGTCAATCCTGCTGAAGTGAAAAAAAAATGAAATAAAAAGGAATTAAAAAAATGTTGACTTTATGAAAAGATACAGGACAGTGTACATATTTGCAGCCATCTCTGGATCCTTTGCAGGTTAGACAAGTCTCACCATCATGGTAGCCTGCTAGTAAAACTGAGTCTGTGGAGGGGTTCCTCACCCATCAGCCTATCATACCATATTTCTGGGGGGGAGAAAGGTTCCAAATTTAAGGCCTATGTAACATTTTCTCCATGTATCAGATACTGAAGCTATAAACCCACAACTTTTGAAACTGTAGGAGCTTTAAATGTGCTCAGTCACTGACATGTGCTCCTAAGAAGGAACACCTCACTCTGATTTGAATTTCTATTGTACCATCAGTGAAGGAAGAATTCAGCTGGGCTCTTAGATAGTTTCAAAGCAGAAGGGGAAAGAGAAAACGAAGACAAGCAACAGCAAAACTCATTACTTGGCTCTGAGAAGAGATGAAATTAGGTATGATTTGGGCAATGTCACAGAAATGACAGCAGAGTCATTCCAGAAAAGGGGAAATCATTTGAAATGTAAATAAATATAACAAAAAAAAATAAATAAATTATTTTAAAATAAAAAAAAGAAAGGCTTTTTATAACCATAATTTCCTTTCCTTCTTTCCTTCTTTCCTTCCTTCCTTCCTTCCATCTTTCTTTCTCTTTCTTTCTCTCTCTTTCTTCTTTCTTTCTTTCTTTCTTTCTTTCTTTCTTTCTTTCTTTCTTTCTTTCTTTCTTTCTTTCCTTCCTCCCTTCTTCCCCCCTCTGTCCCTCCCTCCCTTCCTTCCTTCCTTCCTACCTTCCTTCCTTCTTTCCTTCCTTCTTTCCTTCCTTCTTTCCTTCCTTCCTTCCTTCCTTCCTTCCTTCTTGCTTGCTTCCTTCCTTCCTTCCTTCCTTCCTTCCTTCCTTCCTTCCTTCCTTCCTTCCTTCTTGTTCTCCTTCTACTGTTCCTAGAATAAATTTCTATTCATCAGATGCAGACTGTCTACACAGTAAATTGAATCTATCACTCTATTTTCCCTAAACCCCTCCCCCAAATTCTTTTGTATTTACTTCTGTCTCATCAACAGGTGCTAAGACCTTACTGCCAACATCCTTTGCAATATGGCAGCTCCTATGACACTACTGTTACTCCAGACTCCCAAATTGATAACCACAGACATGCAACATTAGTTTTAATAAAATAAATACTTTAAAAATTTTATCTATTTTCACCATTCTAACTTTCTTTGATAGTGTATTCTATATCCTATTTATAAGGAAAAAGAGGTAGGACAAAGTGTGAACTTGAAAATGTGTCTGTGTGTGCTTGTGTGCATGCATGCATGTGTGAATGTTAACACCTCTACTTATTTGTGAACTCACATGAATTTGGTTTTATCTCTGTACTCTTTTAGCATTTTTGCATCATGAAAATTTCATTCCTGTGTATAAATTTGTTATTTTATGTGAGATTTCTTCAAAAGTCCCTCCACAGATTAAATGAGATACCAGATCCCAGGGAGAAAATGACTCAGTAAAATATCTATTATTTAATAGAAGCTAAATCCATGATATTGTTATTCCTTCCTGTTGTGACTACATCTTCCCTCAGTGAGGGTCTTGATCACATCATTTTGGTCTGTATTTTCTCCCTCAACTTAACCACATCTCAGTCAGTTCTTTGCATTTCTCATGAATTTCAGCTATCAGTACATGGGTCTACACATTTTATAGTATTCTTCACAACACTGCTGTATTATTCTCTGCCTTTCTCTCTCCATTGCCCATGACCTACTCTCCCTCATTTCATTCTTGTTATTGAATCTATTCATTTTTCTATTTGTTTATTCTATTATTTACTAAATATTTTTGGTATTTGTATTAAACTGAAAAGACACAATTTTTATATATTTTAATTTGTAAATGGAACATTTTAAAAAAGAAAAGCATAAAACTAAACTTTGTTGAATAGACCATGTTGGAGCTTTCTCAAACAGAAAATTTTACCTAAATTAGAAAATATGTTTTCTGATATTTAAAATTGTGTACATGGAAAGAAAATATATCTGTAGCATTTAAAATAATAATTTCTCAGAGGATTGGGAATATTGACTATAATAGTTCTTTAAATAGGCTTATATTTCCAGGGTTTTTATTTTTTTGCTTGTTTTGTTTGGATTTTTGCTTTTTAAATCAGAAATAAACTATAGAATGTACTTTTAATACATAATAGCAGAGGGCAAAGTATCAGAAACTGAAGTTTTTATACACTAGGCTTTTGCAAATTCTCAAAAGGAAAAAGGTGGTCATTTTTAAAAATATTTTTTAACTTATCATTTTTAGTATTTGGGAGACTTCAATTAACTGCAATTAATTACCATATCCACAGTTTTTTAATTTAAAACAGAAACTAAGAAAATTAAGTTAAAATTCTCTCTCCTTCACTTAATAAAGTTGTGCTGTAGACAAACCACTAAAATTTAACAGTTGTGTTGAAAATACCTCTGTCTTTGTTTATTTTGTGAGTAAAGTATATCTTAGAAGAAAAAGAAGAAAAACTTAGAAGAGTACCTCCAGGTAGAAATTCACATGTTAGTGGTGATAATTTGCTTACAACATTTTGTTTCCAATGAAGTATGGGACTTAATATCAAATCAACATGCATATCAGGACACTGGCTTAAAATGCTTATATGATTATTGACAGGCACAGTTGTTTTCTCTGCGTGGTAGCTTCAGAGGATTGACTCTGTAACTCCTTATTCATTTTTTTCTCTTCCAAGTATTTTCAAATAGCTAGTAACATGAGTGTCAAACAGTATCCAAGTTATTCCTAAAATATAAACACAAGCATTAACTTTCAATCTAAAGAGATGGCTGTGTGTTGGCAGGATTGGGGTCATCTCCAAAGATACCTACAGATTGCAGATACTGCTGCATTCAGCTCCTCTAACTATCTCCTTTAAGTAGATTATAGACCTTAGAAGACATAATTTTTAAATAAATGCTACTTGAAACTTATTTATGAGGGGAAGTGACTGTGTTGTCTCAAAATAAAATACATCCTAGACAGTAACTAATACAGAACATTGAGTTTATAGAAAAAGCATTGGTCCAGAGAAATAACTTCTTTATTTATGTCAAGAGAGTAGGAACTGCTGCATTTAATTTTAATATCATGAGGAGGAGTATCCTCCCTGTTTGACAGGGCTCATTACACAGCTGCATGTGCACTATTTGCCTTATTGAACCAGTTTATCACTCACTTAAGAATTGCCCATTGATTCAAACTACAGAATGTGATACAGATGTAAAATAATGCTTCTTAGTGCTACAAAATTTTATCCTCAGTTATAAGGAATTATGAAAAACCAAATGAACACAATTCAAAGAAACCATTGCCCATAACTCAGATGTCACATGGAATGTGGTTTAATTATATGACTACATGAATAAATTATAAATATAATTTCTATTTATTATGAATCATCTTTGCTTCCAGTCATACAAATTGGCTACCTATGTCTATGTTGTTGAATTTATCGAGTTTCTGAGAACATCACTTTCTGTTGCTCTTACATCATCTCTGATAGTTGTTGTCAGCTTGCTTTTATTGTGAAATAACCCTAATCAGGTCCTTTTAAATTATGAGTGTGAATGCCTGTAGTGAACACAGCCTTGTTGTGAAAATTTTGTCACTGATTTCTGTACCATATAACACAAAACAGAAAAATAATGAATCAATTTCACTTGACCTTCTCCTAGTCTTAAAGGATAAAACTTTAGTGTTTTATCCTTGTACTTCACTGTGGTTGTTTGAAAATCCTTGGCCCAGGGAGAGACACTATTAGGAGGCATGGCCTTGTTGGCGTAAGTGTGGCCTGATTGGAGAAGGTGTATTCCTCTGGGGATGGGCTTTGAGATGCTCCTCATGGACAGACTTTTCCTGTTTGACTTCAGAACAAGATGTCGAACTCTCAGCTCCTCCATCACCATGCCTTTAGACATAGGTTTCCACCTTGATGATACTGGAATGAACCTCTGAACCTGTAAGCCAGTACCATTTGAATGTTTTTTCTTTCAAAAGTTGCCTTGGTCTTGGGGTCTGTTCACAGCAGTAAAACCCTAACTAACTAAGACATTCCTATCATACTTTCTTCTCATTCCATTTCCTTTTTCAATACCCATGTTTGAATTTTTTTACTATTTACCTCCCCTGTTCTTATTCACATCAATCTCACAAGTTTCTGCTCTAAGTTACTACTTTATAAATTATAACTTGTACTTTTATATTATAACTCTTTCCAAACTATTTGGAAACCATTGGCCTCATATTACATATTTGGGAGTATAAGGGAATTATAAACTCTGGTCTGCCTCTGATTCTTGACAAATATTTTAACTTCATTGCTTTAACACCTCAGCTATAAAATGAGAAATATTATCTAAAATTTCAAGTGAGAATTAACTACTAAAATTTGTTGAACAGCTAGTCATTGAATCCTTTTTCAAAGAGAACATTATAGTTTTATAATTGATAAACCTTTTAAGCAATTTCTGCTTTTTCTGACCACTTCATTATATCTATTCTGCTCTCCCTATATCAGTGGTTCTAACCATCCTAACACTGTGACCATTTAATATGCTGTGGTTACCCCAACCATAAAACTATTTCGTTGCTACCTTGTAACTGCAATTTTGCTACTATTAAGGATTGAGGTAAATATTTGATATACATGATATCTGATATTTGACCCCCAAAAGAGTTACAGTTTACAGATTGATAACCATTGCCCTAGACTATAAGGTACCACAGAAGAGCATGTATGTGGTGTGCTCACAATTAAATATTTTTGGTTCAGCTCCTCTACATAGTTCAGACAACAATGACAACCACAAGCCAGACAAATTGAATTCATGATATAGTACATATTTCTGGACTACCTTAGCAATTTTCAGCAACAAAGTGCTGTAATTTTTGTTCTCAGTAAGTATTTGAAAAATTAGTTCTGTCACATTCGAAATTCAGAGGAAGAAAGAACTCCTACTATAAGTAGATTATTCAACTGTCTTGAATACTTATTTGTTTAGGATTTATCTCCTACTTTTTAAATACTGGGTACTGAGACTTTGTATAGGAGAGGCAAATGTTGTACCACTGAGCAATAACTACAGGTCCTTCTCTTTTGAAAAATTGACCCAGGGTCTAGCTAATTTGCCCAAGGTTATTTTGAATTCAACTTATAGTTTTCATACCTTAACCTTCTGATAAGCAGCTGCAACCATGGCTAGTTCTCAGAGATTCTTGAAAAGGCTGCTTGAGGTTTAAAGAATAATGACCTAAGCTCATCTACCTTATTCTATCAGTATTGGGAATAAAATAATTTGTGAATTACTCATAAAAAGCTACTTTAGAGCCTTCAGTAGTAATTTTTCTAAATGTTATATAGTGTTTTCAAGGTTTGCTTCTCATTAACTTCAAGATATATTCTCTTTCAAACACATCTCTAAGTGTACTTCCATTATATCCTGTAAGTAATAAAATGAAGTGTTTCTTTCTAGACATCTAATCATGTTTCTATAAGCATATTTATCACATGTTCACATAATGATAGCTGAGTAAGCATTGTGCTACTCTCAGTGGTGTGGAAGAGACAACTCCATAATTTCATGCTCAGAAGCCTAAATATAATCTCAATCTGAATGATGTCATTTGTAAGTATGTTTTCAGGACAAACCATTTGTTATTGTATAGCTAATTGGTATGCTATTCTCTGGGGATGAAGATTTCTTCCATTCTCAGCATTCTTTAATTACCTGTAGTTTTTGTTTAGTGTTGAGGCCTTGGCTGTTTCTCCCTAACTGTTGTTGATATCCTTGTCCAGCTCATGCTCAGGCTGTCATGTTGGTGAGGCTTAACGAGGGTAATATAGGCCATTATTAGGGACCACAATCTTATAGCATATTCCCTATTCCTATGGCTGTTACAATCTTTCTATTGCTATAGGTTCTCCCTCATGATTCGTGCATTCACTAATCCTGTCTGCTTCACCAGTTTACTAGTACTAGGTAGGCATGATTTGCCTTCTGTTGAGTCAAATTAGAGAGCTGTTGGTTACCAACAAGGTGCATGTGTACCCTGTGTGTTATTGGGCCATTCTGGTAATTACTGAGGTTCATCAGCCTTATATCTGTGTGAGAATGTTGGTTGCTTCCTTCTTTTAAAAACTTCCAGGGTGCTATCTGGTACCATGAAGCTAGTCCTCAAGGAGAAGGCTTTCTAGTTAGTTTCATCTCAGGAGCTTTTGAACCCTATGTATGAAGTACATGGTGTTTTTAGCAATAGGGTGCTACCTTCGACCTGTGGAAAGCAACCAAGTGCATTGGCAATACCCTACACTATTTGGGAAGTCTCTTGAAAAACCCTGACCAATTCAAAAGTGGGATTCTAATGGCTAGTGTTAGGGTTTTGAATTTTAGGACTAGTAGGTATGATGAAGCCTAACTGGAGATTTAATTAAAGATATGTTAATATAGGTTATAGGTTACAGAATAAGGGTTATGAGAAAGAAACTAAAGAAAATGTAGATACAGCTAAGCACATGGGGCTATGATCTAAGGAACTGCAGAAAAATGTGAGGCATATCTATGTATGTGTATAATCATCTTAAGGGAGAGTCACAATTAATTGTCTTAGCATTAGAAATAAAAGCCATTTTGATGGCTCTTAAATTGCCTCCCAAAAGGTTGCCTAGAAACTTCTCCTTTTTCTTTCTCATATATGAGATAATAAAATGGACCTTGGGTTTCTGTGGACTGAATTAAATCAGGTAAGGCAAAGCTTGGATTTCTGAGCTTTGTACAAAGGGTTTAGTGCATGTCCCTTTCCTGTAAATGGAGTATCCGATGAAATTTATTAAGAAAATTACAAATTTACCTCTGGGAAAGCAGAAAATGTTATGGATTTAATTTTGCTGGTATTCTTGATTCTTTGCTAGTGAAAGACTTCAACTGATTCCAGAGTGAGGAGGGGTTCCTATTCTTTATGTGAAAAATTTCCTTCTTTCTACCCTGACTCACTATAAGATATAAATTTGTAAAATTGTCTTTTATCTCTCTAGATGTAATTGTTATCTTGCAGGCTTACTTCAGAATGAGATTCCCCTTCCTAGTTTTTCCTCAACTCTGGTTGGCTGGTTCAATTCAGCTTTTCTGACCCAAACTCCTCTTCAACTTACTGATTCAATCTGGCTTCTCTTGGCTTCTGACTTTTGACTGAATTGTTCCCCTTGGGCTCAAAATAACTCTGGCAATCTGTTCTAAACTTCCTGTTCCTTTTCATTCTCTGACTTCATGTGTCTTCACCTGCAGCTTTTCTCTGTAAAACTCTCTCTCTCTCTCTCTCTCTCTCTCTCTCTCTCTCTCTCTCTCTCTCTCTCTCTCTTCTCTGTCTCTCTCTCTCTCTTCCTGTGTGTGTGTATGTGTATGTGTGTGTGTGTGTGTGTGTCTTTTTTCTCTGTCTCTTTCTTTGTGTGTGCATGTGTGTATAGGTGTGCTGCTCTCCTAAGTTGCCACTCTTCCAGTTTTCTTATGAGAGTTGGAGGTATCCTATCTGACTCATTCCATAAAATCCTTCCCTGATTCATCAGTTTCTCTGCCATTCAATTAGACATCATGCTCAAATACAGCTTCTTCCTTCCATAAACTATTTTTATCTTCATTGTTTGTGATAAAGGGTGTGTATTAAGGCTGTGAGAGGGATTAAATTATTCCAACCCAATCACACATATGTAGAAGGACTTTGGATGTGATTTCTTACAAAACTATCCGATTACTAGATTAAAATTTCCTCTACACACATCACGTGTAGAGGAAACCTCTGGCCTCCAAAGCCATCTGAAATGGCTGTACCTATACTTTCCATACATGTATGAATAATTAAAATTAAATATTAAAGCATACAAAGATTCAAGGAAACACAATTCTTTACAGAAAAAAATGACCTTATTTACTTCAGGTGTATAAGGCCTATGTGACAAATTCAAGCCCACAGAGATCACATAGGTGGATTCTTCAAACTGGCCAGACTCTGTGAATGTACAAATGAGCACTGAATAAATGATACAAGATGGCCCCTATTTGTCTTTTGTTCCTTCCTTCCATCTTCATTTGAACTAGTGGCTCCCATACCAGTTAAAATTCACAGACAACCCTTCAGTCCTATCCTTCACTCCAATAGCCTTTTATCTCACATCCCTTTCTATTTTAATCTCACAAGCAGTTGAAAGTTGTCCTAAGCTCTGTTTAATCCTAATACCATGTAGCTACAGGATTTCCAAACTCTAAGGTGATGAGGAATGAAAATTCATAACTCATAACCACTCTCAAAGTTGACCAGGAGGCAGTTTCCTGAGTCTTGCCTAAACTGTGATTGCTGTAAGCCAGTGTTTCTTAACGTTTCTCATACTATAGCTGTTTACTAAAGCTGCAACTTAATAATGAAGTTCCTCAGATTGTATAAAATTATTTTGTTGCTACTACATAATATAAATATATGATATGCAGGATATATGATATGCAACCTCTGTGAAAGTGCTGTTCAACCCTTCTTCAAAAGGATGAGAGAACTGTTTCTGTAAGCATTGTATTCAACCTATGCTCTAAGGCTCCAAACAGAAACACCAGCTTGTATGACATGCTTAAAAGCAAAAGATATAAAGTGTTTGGGAGATTGACTATTGAAATATTTAAAATTCACAGGATAAACTTTTAAAAATAAATTGTTTCTAGTAAAACTCTAAAAATGTTTTAAAAGCAACTATTAAACCCAAACATGAATAGAATTTTATTATAATAATACTTTGGAAATTTTATTTATTTATGTGTCTGTGTGAGTGAATGTTATCTCTATTCAGGTATACTAAGAAACTAGAAAAGGGTGTTAAATCCCCTGGAGATAGAAATATAGGCAGTTGTGAACTACCAAATAAGGGTGCTGGGACCTGAACTTAAGTCCTCTGTGAAAGCAGCAACACCCTTAATGACAGAGTCCCTTATGTCCCTGAAAATAAATATTTAATCATTTTCTCCAATTTATTTCTCTGTAAAGTAGGGAGCAATGGGAAAAGTCAGGCTGTGAGGCCATTGATATTCTTTCTAGTACCAATAGCCTATGAAAATGAAATCTCTTAAGAATATTCCTTAAATACTAGCAAGACATCTACAGAACTGAGTGTGTTTGACCCAATCACTTTTTTTTATTCGATATAATTTATTTACATTTCAAATGATTTCCCCTTTTCTAGCCCCCCCACTCCCCGAAAGTCCCGCAAACCCCCTTCTCTTCCCCTGTCCTCCCACCCACCCCTTCCCACTTCCCCGTTCTGGTTTTGCTGAATACTGTTTCACTGAGTCTTTCCAGAACCAGGGGCCACTCCTCCTTTCTTCTTGTACCTCATTTGATGTGTGGATTATGTTTTGGGTATTCCAGTTTTCTAGGTTAATATCCACTTATTAGTGAGTGCATACCATGATTCACCTTTTGAGTCTGGGTTACCTCACTTAGTATGATGTTCTCTAGCTCCATCCATTTGCCTAAGAATTTCATGAATTCATTGTTTCTAATGGCTGAATAGTACTCCATTGTGTAGATATACCACATTTTTTGCATCCACTCTTCTGTTGAGGGATACCTGGGTTCTTTCCAGCATCTGGCAATTATAAATAGGGCTGCTATGAACATAGTAGAGCATGTATCCTTATTACATGGTGGGGAATCCTCTGGGTATATGCCCAGGAGTGGTATAGCAGGATCTTCTGGAAGTAAGGTGCCCAGTTTCCGGAGGAACCGCCAGACTGATTTCCAGAGTGGTTGTACCAATTTGCAACCCCACCAGCAGTGGAGGAGTGTTCCTCTTTCTCCACACCCTCTCCAACACCTGCTGTCTCCTGAATTTTTAATCTTAGCCATTCTGACTGGTGTAAGATGAAATCTCAGGGTTGTTTTGATTTGCATCTCCCTAATGACTAATGAAGTTGAGCATTTTTTAAGATGCTTCTCCACCATCCGAAGTTCTTCAGGTGAGAATTCTTTGTTTAACTCTGTACCCCATTTTTTAATAGGGTTGTTCGGTTTTCTGGAGTCTAACTTCTTGAGTTCTTTATATATATTGGATATTAGCCCTCTATCTGATGTAGGATTGGTGAAAATCTTTTCCCAATTTGTTGGTTGCCGATTTGTCCTCTTGATGGTGTCCTTTGCCTTACAGAAACTTTGTAATTTTATGAGGTCCCATTTGTCAATTCTTGCTCTTAGAGCATACGCTATTGGTGTTCTGTTCAGAAACTTTCTCCCTGTACCGATGTCCTCAAGGGTCTTTCCCAGTTTCTTTTCTATTAGCTTCAGAGTGTCTGGCTTTATGTGGAGGTCCTTGATCCATCTGGATTTGAGCTTAGTACAAGGAGACAAGGATGGATCAATTCGCATTCTTCTGTATGCTGACCTCCAGTTGAACCAGCACCATTTGTTGAAAAGGCTATCTTTTTTCCATTGGATGTCTTCAGCCTCTTTGTTGAGGATCAAGTGGCCATAGGTGTGTGGGTTCATTTCTGGATCTTCAATCCTGTTCCATTGATCCTCCTGCCTGTCACTGTACCAATACCATGCAGTTTTTAACACTATTGCTCTGTAGTATTGCTTGAGGTCAGGGATACTGATTCCCCCAGATTTTCTTTTGTTGCTGAGAATAGTTTTAGCTATCCTGGGTTTTTTGTTGTTCCAGATGAATTTGATAATTGCTCTTTCTAACTCTGTGAAGAATTGAGTTGGGATTTTGATGGGTATTGCATTGAATCTGTATATTGCTTTTGGCAAAATGGCCATTTTAACTATATTGATTCTACCGATCCATGAGCATGGGAGGTTTTGCCATTTTTTGAGGTCTTCTTCCATTTCCTTCTTCAGAGTCTTGAAGTTCTTGTCATACAGATCTTTCACATGTTTGGTAAGAGTCACCCCAAGATACTTTATACTGTTTGTGGCTATTGTGAAGGGGGTCATTTCCCTAATTTCTTTCTCAGCCTGCTTATCCTTTGAGTAAAGGAAGGCCACTGATTTGCTTGAGTTGATTTTATAACCTGCCACTTTGCTGAAGTTGTTTATCAGCTGTAGGAGCTCTCTAGTAGAGTATTTTGGGTCACTTAGGTAGACTATCATGTCGTCTGCAAATAATGATAGTTTGACTTCTTCCTTTCCAATTTGTATCCCTTTGACCTCCTTATGTTGTCGAATTGCCTGAGCTAGTAGCTCAAGTACAATATTGAAAAGATAAGGGGAAAGGGGGCAGCCTTGTCTGGTCCCTGATTTCAGTGGGATTGCTTCAAGTTTCTCTCCATTTAGTTTGATAGTGGCTACCGGTTTGCTGTATATTGCTTTTACTATGGTTAGGTATGGGCCTTGAATTTCTGTTCTCTCCAAGACTTTAAGCATGAAAGGATGCTGAATTTTGTCAAATGCGAATTTCCGTGTCATCCTTGCGCAGGGGCCATGCTAATCTTCTCTGTATCGTTCCAATTTTAGTATATGTGCTGCCGAAGCGAGCACGCAATCACCTTTTTTTGATTATGTTCATTCTGAGCTGTTGAGATGACTTAGTATGTAATAGCTTTTTGTATGATGTAATTGCTGACTTTATTAGAAAGCACCTTATGGTATTTGGTGAGCATTTGCCCATATTGTGAAATCATCATGAAGTCTAACACAGTGGATACCTTATGTTTAGAAGAAATTTAGAGCTATGGCAATATTTCAGGTCAAAACTAATAAATGTTTGCAAAGAAATGTTTAAATATTTAATTTTAATAAAAATTCACATATTTACTGTAAGACAGCAAGGTGCTAAGATTACATTTGTTTTATAACAAAAAGGCATTATATTTCCCTGATGTAGAATTTTCTGTCATAATTCCCCATATTGGAAAGCTACATGCAAAAGACATAATTGTCCTCCTGAACGATCACTACTGAAATTGTGTGTGTGTGTGTGTACATGTGTGTGTGTGTATGTATCCATGTACACACACACACACACAAACACACACATGTTGGGTGTGACATGATTGCTCAAACAGCTGAGTTACATATCCATGTGTATACACACACACACAAACACATACATGTTGGGTGTGACATGGTTGCCCAAACAGCTAGGCTACAGTTTCAGCTGCGGGTACATGGTCAACATGAAAAATACATCTCTGGCTTTCTAGAATACAGGTGGCAGTGCTCTTTCTTTAAGGCTTATCTGTTTTGCCTTTTGCTATATCATATTCATCCTCAAATACAACTTTCAAAATTTTCTGAGAAAGGGATTGAGGGCATTATTAGAGAAGGAAATGACTTTGAGGATACCAACATACTGTCTTGGCCTTGGCCATTCAAATAGTCAACCCAGGTATAACCAGACAAGGGGTTCTGCATGTGGAGGCTGACGGCCTCAATTGTTCTCTGGGAAATTTTCTCCAACTCATGTTGATTTAGTTGATCCAGGCAATATTTGAAGCAGGAAGTGTTTTTTTGAGAAACCAGAAGTCTTAGTAGTTCGGAGAATTGAAAGTCCCCGAGGAAAAGGAACACTGGGCCTGAGTCACTAAGGATAGGGATGTTCATAGAAAATACAAGGGATAAAATAGAAGAAGAAAGAGCTGGGCATACTAGATTAGAGAACTTACCTTCCTGGGAAGATCAGAACATACTAATTTGACACTCTGGCATTGCCTGCCTAAGGAAATTATGGTACAAAATTTAAAAGATATAATTTGGCCTTGTGGAGGAGTTTGAAAGAGAAATTAATATTGCACATGGAAAAGAGTTTGAAAAGCAGTGTGCAAATAGATATTTGTATGAGGTCAATAAAGAGATTTTGCGCATTTAAAGCAAATTAAAAATATTAACATTACTCTGACCTGTTTAGCGCTGTTTTAATACTGCAACCACAAGTTTATGCCCAGATGACCTATGATTTGGAGGTTTTTCTGAGAGTCAAAATTAATGTATAATGTGCTTTAGTGACAGTGAATTGTGACTTTATGTGTGCATTGTGCTTCGTGATGGAATAGTTACATGTTTTGGGATTTTTTTTTTCAGAAAAAGTAATGGGCTTGAGTAAAAAATAAAAAGGCTTTTGATTATGTATAATAAGGATGTATGCAACCAATAAAAGACTGAGGTGAACTGAGAGAGAAAGAAACATGAGAGAGGGAAAACCTGAAAGAAAAAACATGAGAAAAAGAGAAACCTGAGAGTGAGAGAGAAAACATGATACAGAGAAACCTGAGAGAGAAACCATAAGAGAGAACCTTAGATAAAGTGAGACAGAGAGAGAGAGAGAAAGGGGGAGGGGAAGAAGACATACCCGAGAACTGTCTCTGAGCGCCGCTTCATACCTGTCAGCTTAAACCTTTATCATTGCCCGAGACTCTGATTTTGTGCCAATCCAATCCTTCCATTCTCAAGAGAAGTCTGAAACAACTGAGGTGCGCGCGCGCACATGCACACACACACACACACAACTACACACACAGACACACTTCACTGAAAATTAGGAAGTTTCTCAATAAATAAATTTCTGTAGGAGAATTTTAATCCAGCAACATGGCTGCTTTGAAAAGGGATCGCATCTAAATACCTTCTATGATTGGGCTAGAATGACACCCTTTAATATCTCTGGCATATACACACACATACTTAAGACACACCCAGGAAAGGTGATAATATT
Source organism: Apodemus sylvaticus (assembly GCF_947179515.1). Taxonomy (NCBI): domain Eukaryota; kingdom Metazoa; phylum Chordata; class Mammalia; order Rodentia; family Muridae; genus Apodemus; species Apodemus sylvaticus. Next base: position 39,848,507 of record NC_067473.1, on the reverse strand, counting down.
TGAAATGTAAATAAAGAAAATATCTAAAAAAAAAAAAACAAAATAAAAACCAACCAAACCAAACCAAAACAACAACAACAAAAGAAATTTCAGTAATGCTACCTGAAGAGATAGCTCCCTGGGCGAAATTTAGAGTGGTAGGTATAGTGACATTTTACATCCTCTAATATCTATTTTTCTAGGAGAAAGGACAAGAGCCTATTTCTGAGCCTTTTCACCCTTTTTGAGAAAGGACCCATACATTCACAACCTCAGAGAAACATACATTCATCTGTTTTTCGAATCCAGGTTTTACATACATTCCGGGTTGATGTGCTTTATAGGTAAAGTACAGATCTGTTTTGCCAGTCTAAGACTGAAGACCTTGAATACTGTTTGATTTCTTTATAATTCAAAGCGTGGAGTAATATATGAATGGATAAGAAGGCTTTGCAATCACCCCCCCTGCCTCCCCCACCCCGTGGTAGCTAAGCACATCTGCATCAATACAGTGAAGAATCCACCAGCTATTTCTTTATCTGTTTCTTATTGTTTCACAGCATTGCCATTAAGCCAGTTATTAGCCAAGTCCTTTCCAGTTTAAATTTGACACCTTAATCCATCCACATTTTTTTTATGAATTCCCACAGGCGATTATTTCTCAGAATAGTTTTGAGTGGCATATTCCTCTTCGGCCTTTCCTAGTCGTCATGGGAATTTCTGGAATATGTGAAAATGCTTTCACTACAAACTTACATTAAGGTGCTTAATTAACAGGAAACATCCTATTAAACTAGTGTAAGGTTTTTTTTCCCCTTTCTGTTGTATTTATGATCTTGATCTGGTAGTCATCCCTCAAAGAAATCAACTGAAGTTCTGGCTTTGCTCTGATGGCTCATGTTAGCTCTGCATTTATTGGAGTCTGTTTTCTCATCCTCCTTACTTTACAGGATGTCCTATAATTTAGAAAGTTACACAGATAACTGAACAATGAGCAGGAATAGATTTCTCTGCAACCACATTCCTTTCAATGCTTGAATTTAATGTACTACAGCTATTACGTTCTGAGAGTCTATTGACTTCTCATTGTTAGAACAAGGCAAGTCAGTTAAACCTGTAGCTTCCTCATCTGTTGTACTTTACCCTCCACATCATGCTTAATCATAATTTCTGGAGACAGAATTTGGAATACTTTAATAATAAGGCCATGTAATGACCCCCAAGCATATCAGAATCTGAGAACAATTGACTCAGTGTGAGATAATGTAAGAATATTTAACCTGTTTGTGTGCTATGATTCAATATGAAGGGCTCTTGACAATGTAACTATCCTAGGAATAGTGGGTCAGGGTGTTCTTATATGTGGTGTTTTGAAACAAGCCTCTGTTCAAAGAATTAATAGTGAAGAATAAAAAACAATAAAAACCAACAGAAAGAGAAACTAACCATAGCATGACACGGCAGAACTGCAAACGAACATTTTATCAGACTGAAGAGGAAGAAAAGTTCAAGTAGGAATACATGACTGTCGAAATGTCTATTGATTGGGCTGGTTCCAGTGTCTCTGGAAATGTTGTTCCAGTGTCTCTGCTTCAAGCTGGAGCAAGGGACTGGAGGGAGGGGCTAGGGCATCATAGTGGTGGTGAGAGAAAACTAAGGTTTTTTTCTTTTCTTTTTTCTTTTTTTTTTTAAATATAATCTTCATTTACATTTCAAATGCTAAAATTTTTCCCAGTTTCCCCACCTCAAAGGTTCTAACTAACTGGAGTCTAACTTCTTGAGTTCTTTGTATACATTGGATATTAGCCCTCTATGGGATGTAGGATTGGTAAGGATCTTTTCCCAATTTGTTGGTTGCTGTTTTTTCCTATTGACTGTGTCCTTTGCCTTACAGAAGCTTTGTAATTTTATGAGGTCCCATTTGTTGATTCTTGTTCTTAGAGCATAAGCCATTGGTGTTCTGTTCAGGAAAATTTCCCTGTGCCCATGTGTTCAAGGTTCTTCCCCACGTTCTCCTCTATTATTTTCAGTGTGTCTGGTTTTATGTGTAAGTCCTTGATCCATTTGGACTTGAGCTTTGTACAAGGTGATAAGAATGGGTTGATTTGCACTTTTCTGCATGCTGACTTCCAGTTGATCCAGCATCATTTGTTAAAAATGCTGCGTTTTTTCCACTGGATGTTTTTAGCTCCTTTGTCAAATATCAAGTAACTGTAGGTGTGTGGGTTTGTTTCTGGATCTTCAATTCTATTCCATTGATCTTCCTGCATGTCTCCATAACAATACCAGACACTTTTTTTTTTTTATCACTATTACTCTGTGGTAGAGCTTGAGGTCAGGGATGGTGATTCCCCCAGGAGATGTTTTGTTGTGCAGAATAGTTTTGGGTATCCTGGGTTTTATTTTATTCCAGATGAATTTGAGAATTGCTGTTTCTAGAGAATTGATTTCGGATTTTGATGGGGATTGTATTGAATCTGTAGATTGCTTTCGGCAAGATGGCCATTTTTACTATATTAATCCTGCCAATCCATGAGCATGGGAGATTTTTCCATCTTCTGAGATCTTTATTTCTTTCTTCAGAGGCTTGAAATTCTTGTTATACATATCTTTCACTTTGGGAGCTAAGGTCTTAAAGGAAGCTATAATTCAAGATACTTAAGTTATATCCCACATGTAAATTGTGGGATAAAAAGGGGTGCAGAATAAATAACACCTTGTAACCAAGAACTCACCGAAGAAAAAGCAAAGTCCTGAACCCCAAACTAAATCAAACCCCATCAACCAAGTAAAAGAGTTATATCCTCTGTTATGCTTATAGATAGGAGCTTAGCATAACTGTCCTCTGAGAGGCTCCACCCAGCTGCTGACTGAAATAGAGAGGCACACACCCAAACATTGGACTGAGCTGGCAGAATCTTATGGAATAGTTGGAGGGGATTAGAAGTCCACAGGAAAATCCACAGAGTCAACTAACCGGGATCCTTGGGGCCTTTCAGAAACTGAACCACTAACTGAAAAGCATACACCTAGGCTCCCTGTACATATGTAGCAGATGTGCAGCTCAGGTTTTATGTCATTTTCCCCAACAACTCGTTAGGAGTTCTCTCTAAAGCTGCTGACTGTCTGTAGATGCCTTGCTTGGCCTCAGAGGGAGAGGATACACCTGTCTCTGCAGAGAATTGATGTGTCATGGTGGGAAGATACTCAGGAGGGCCTTCCACTCTCTTGGGGGGAGAAGAAGAGGAGGGAGGGATGGACTATGTGACAAGGGGGACCAGGATCAAGATGTAAAGTGAATAAATAAATTAATGGGGAAAAGAGCTACTGTTACTTTCCAGTGGCCCCACACATCTAAATCATACATCAAATGACAAAACTCTTGTGTAAAGAAATTTGGTGAATGGAATTAACAATTAACAGACCAACAAGCAAAATGTGAATACTATGGTATAAATAATTTAAAGGAATATGGTTGACAGGATTGCAACACAGTCCTGATGTTTATTCCACAGGTTTAGAAAGTAAAAGACTCTTTCTTCTGTCTCTCCCTCCTTCTCCTCTTCTCGGTCTCATTGTCCACTTCCTCTTCCCTCACCCTCTCCCTCTCCCATGGACGTGTCCTTGCCCCCAGGGTCTATACAGGATTCTTACTATTGAGCTACAACTATGTAACAATTCTATGATCTCACTTCAGCAGCTGTCAGCAATGTTCACATAATATTGAGAAGGATACAGTGGTCATTAGAGCCACACAGAAAAATTAATGCTAGAAACTAAAAATTACCCCTATTCAATGAAAGGAAAAACCTTGATTGGCAAGGTCATGTGTTGTTGTTGTTGTTGTTGTTGTTTCACTTATTTTTCTTTTTAAGGACTTTCCTCACATCTGGAAATGGTAGTATGGTGGTAATATGATGGATTGTGCATGTAGCCTTAACCTGGTTGGTTTTACCACATGTCTGCAGACATGGAATCAAAGTCTTTTGTTTTTGTTTTAAATGCTGTTCTCCACACTTTTCTACTGTGGAGTCCCAGTTACCCACATTCTCTCTTATTTAGAAATAGAAGTGATGTTCTAGGTTCAGAGTGCCAGGTAGTCAACTCTATGGCATCCAGTGGCAAATGGTGTCTTTACATGATGGCAGAATGAAGAAAATAAAAACAGGTTGAGGAGAGTCAACCATTCGAACGGCAGCAACTTAGTTTGCTTCTCATTAAATGTGGTACAAACCTATAGAAGCAATAATTACCTAAAATTATAGGTGACACTTACTGTTTGGAGCATGGAACTGTATTAGTTTTATGTGCTCTATTTTTTAAGCCTTTCAAGGATCAAATGTGTCATGCTCCTCATCTCATTTATGATGAAATTGAAATTGATGGAGTTAAATAAAACATGATGTACAGATCTTTCTGATATCAAACTGTGTGTATCCCCAAAGGGAATACCATTTGTTATTACCATTTTAATTTTCCCAACACTGATTCTTTAAAAGTGCCTAAAATTTTTACCCAGTACAAAAAACAGACAGAAAAATGAGTTATCTAGGAATTAGTGATATCTTTGCAAGTGAGAAACAATGGCCTAATTCAAGAAAATGGATTCCAAGACTCTCCTGTGTAGGATATTCAGGAATTATCTGCATGAAGGCATTGACACAAAGACAGATAATGTGATTTGAACTTGATGCTGCTCATGTTGAACATGATAAAGATCTGTAACACACGAGAGGATTTCTAATAAAATGTCTTAGAATCACCTAATTTTTCATGAGAAAAATATTTTTAAGATGTTCTAGAAAATTGTCATCATTTTTATTTCAAACTCAGCTACAATATTCTCACTCTGGTTTGGTGAGATGTGATGCTGAATGCATATGTTGCTATATTGCTTAGTTCTCAGGTTCAAGAAGACTAAGGAAAATAGTGTACCTTGCTTTATCACTAAGAATTGTGCAAGGTGAGAGTCAGGAAACTAAGGGTGGCTAAAGCATATGGTGGAATAAAAATGCCTATTTTATCTTCTTCCTTTATTTCTATCTGTCCTCATGTTCTTGTTTTATATACAGTTTTATTAAAAAAATCAAATGTTTGCTGCATATTGAATGATATATATGTTGTCATAAACAATTTGCCTCCACATAGTTATGTTCAAGAGGATGTCTCTGAAGTAGAATTTGAAAACTAAGAATGTAGAAAAGTTTTCCTGAATTGATCAGAACGGTCTAGCAGAAAAGGTAAAGCAGCAAAGAGACGTGGGAGATTAGAATCAGCTTGCTATGTAGAGAAGTAGGCAAGGGAAGCCAAAGGGGGAAATGGTGTATATGTAATACTGGGGTTCAGGAAAGGAACATCTGGATTTCTAAGGATTTAAAGAGAATTTTATCTTCTCCTTAGAAATGATATCCTCATGACTGACTTTAAGAAAGAAATTACAGCTAAATGTATTTGTTGGCATGGCCTGTGAGCCCATCTTCCCTACAACCATTTGAGGATGATTTTTTTCCTTTTACTACTTCATAATAGTGAGCCATTTAAAATTGATAATAATAAAATCATCCTCTAGACACCAGGATCCTATGATGAGTTTCTGATTGTTTTTGTTATTCAGCAGCTATTGACGTGATGCAATACAGTCAATTGTGCAAAGTTCACTTATTTATGTTATAATCTAATAAAATATATTCTAAGGTATTTATAATACAAATAAATACAAGAAATGTCAAATGAGGGAGACAGTATTGTATAACTATGGAGAGATCATCGCACTTTCTATAGTTAAACATATTAACAACAGAAGGTGAACCTTTAAGGTAGAAGAAATGAATTCTTCCTGCTTCATTCTAGTGCTGTATTGCATGAATACTGCAGTTTATGTAGTTCATCTTAACCTACAGTTGTCTTTATTCTAATGAAATCTGACTTTATTGAAGCTCTATATTGCATTTTCCTATCCTAAATTTATTTTTATTATTGTAAGCATTGTGCGTGTGCCTGTGTTTCATGGTGTGGGTTTGTGCACCTTACTGCAGGTCCCTATGGAAGTCAGAGGCCTTATATCTCCTGATGCAAAGTCGCATTAGCAAATACTGAAGTACCCAATATGGATGCGTGGAATTGTACTCTGATCCTCTATAAGTGCAGTATGTCCTTTCAACTGCTGAGCCATCTCTCCAGATACTGTTTTTTTTTTTTTCCCCTATTCTACTGATTTACGTGCAGGAAGAAAAGATTGCTTTCATAACTCATTCTTGATGTCTGCATTCTGTACCTACTACTGTCCAGACTGCCCCCCTCTCCCCTCTTCCCACTCTCACAATGTGATTTTTTTTCTGATTAATATTCTAACTCTTCCATATGTTGATGGGAAGGGTTAGAGTGGAGAAAAGGTCGTGAGTCCTGAGCTTTACTTCATGACTTTGGAGAAACATCTTTTGAGTTCCAGATCCTTCAATTAGAGTAGTGATATTTAGGGGCTTGGGAGATGGTTCAGCAGTTATGCACATACAATGTTCTTGCAGAGAACCAGAGTTCACTTCTCTCTACCACAGAGCATGCTTCACAACTACCTGTGAGTTCAGTCAAAGGGACCTATCTTGTGGCCTCTACAAACATGGCAGTGGGCAAAATTCATACTTACACTCCTCCCCCTGACACACATAATTAAAATTAAAAAGCTAAATAAAAGTTATCTTTGTGTCCTGTGATTATTAGTGAGCCTACAAGAAATACAGTTAATCTCTGGTATACACTGTAAGATCAATAAATATCCACTCTCTTAAAAAGTTTACGTGGTTTCTTGTTACACATGCAAAAATTTTCAAGTGATTTAGACTGCTAGTGGGAAAGAAAGAACTTTTACATTTTTATCGAAAAGATAGCCTTCTAGTTATTCCTCCAGGACACGGTAAAATGAACCTTGTATGCAATCGAGGTTAGGTCACTGTCCTAACAATATACTTTTACTCATCAATTTTGATTTATTACCAAATAAATTCTGTGATCTGTGGGATTTAAAACATATGTAGCTTCAGTTGTGCATTCAGGGTACCAAAAGCAAATTCATAAGAGAGGAAGCAGAAGTGAGAGGCAGGAAAGGAGGTGGGAGAGGGAAGGAAGAATGTGGGAAGGGGAGGGGACCGGGAGGCAGTAGACAAGGAGAGAAGAGTAGGAAGGGTGAAGGGCTTGGAGGAGAAAGAAAGGAACTGGGGAACCGAAGAGGCAAGTTGGAATGAAAGATTTTAAATACAGATTAGGCACAGATCACCGAGACAATCTGTGTCTCTTACCTCTTATTCCAGTGAATCTGCCTCTGCCCCCTCTTCAGGTCAACTAGCCACATCCTTTCCCTTTACTCTGCTATTCAAAGGCAGCTTCCTTTTGGCTCCTAAGTGTGGTTCCCTCTTTGATGGCTGCCATTTACAGTCTTCTATGAGGTTTTTCTTTCTTGGATTCTTCTGGTGTTTATTGTTAACACCCCTCATTTGTTCTGAATTACATATTGACTTACACCATAGCTTAAGTTGACATGCCTCGGTGAGTTTTTTCAAAATACCAAATTTGATTACCAATTCCCTGGGTATTGGCTTTATTGTAATCCTGCTCCCAGCCCACTGAATGTTTGTGTTTATAGATATTAAGTATTTCTTTGTTGATTCATATAAGAGATGGTATTTTAACCATTATTTTAGCTAAAAATAACTCAGATTTTATTGTCTTATTTAAATACAAATTGCCGCAATTATAATATCAAAGACTGAATTTATTCAAGCAAAATGAAATAAAAGTCCTTGTTCTGTACATCCCTGAAAAGTGTATTAAACTAAATCAAGTTCGTTTTTTTTTAAATAAAAATAGCTGCTATTAGAATTAGCGTAGAGAGTGTAGGTTGGATTTATTTATTTAGGAATATATATGTATATACATGTATGTATGTAACAACAGTTAATATAAAAAGATTATGAAATTAAAAAAAAAGGTATATGGAAGGGTTTGAAGGGAAGAAAGGGAAGAGTGATGATATCAAAAAATTTAAAAAACTATCAATTTTTGAATTCAACCATATTTTGACACTGGTCATAAAAAATAATTAACAACATCTATACCTCATACCTGGAATACTTTGACACAGGAATACAGAGCAGTTTTTAAATGGTGAAGTCCTTTATTAAAGAATAAGCTCACTATATTCTATACTTTGTTTCTTTGAAGAAGTCTAACTCTGAAATAGAAGGTTATACAAATGCAAGAGGCTGTATTTCTAAATGAAGTGTCATTAGAAGCAGGAAGAAGGAGAACATTTATACACCATGCCCCAAACCACCCTGCCTTCATTTGTACTGCTCTTGAAGGATATTTCTTAAGCCCTTGATGTGACTATATCGCAAAATATAATAAATTAACATGAATAATCCTCTACTTTTATTATACTCTATCTTTTCACATGAAAAGCATATAAGTAGGCATGAAATACCATGAATTTTCTACCCCTAACTGCATTCTGTAAAGAGCTGTCCTAGGCATATGAAGTGCTTTTAATCTGAATGAACTTCATTAGCTTTGGATTTAGTTGTGCATTCAGGGTACAAGTTGAAAGGCCTACCTGTTTGCTCTGGCTTTTCTTGGAGTTTGCCTGAGCGACACAGAAGGGATACAGTGAGATGGGATAGCAGTATTTTAAGAAATGATTATAAGAAACAGCACTTTTGAACATTTTTAGAGACCTACTGAACACATTTATACATTTCATTGAAAACTGATCAAGTGTTCAGCAGGAACTTATACTTACTAGGGAGACTCCATTAGAGAAACTTAAGTTACCTGGGGATCGTGAAGAGTCCAAGATGAGATCACATGCTCCAAATAGACCAGAAAAGCCCAAAACAAGAACTACTACTTATCAAGGATTTGTTCTAAAGCAGCAGCGTTTTAATTGTTAGATACATCTTATATTAGTCCCATAAGCCTGTGAAGCAAATATGGGTATTTTAATCTGTTTATAAATGTCATATAGAAACCAAAGATAGCAAAATACAGGCAGAAAGCAGCTAGGTTAGATTTGATAATTGTTGAGACTGAAAAACAGCTACTCTAGCTCTGGAATATTCTTTAGAAACATTGTATGCAGAAAATATGTACATGATAAAAAAGACAAATATTATAGAGCTGAGAAACTTTTATCCTGGAGAGATAATTTTTATGTAAAAGCAGAAGAATTCATTTTTTTAATTTTATTCGATATATTTTTTATTTACATTTCAAATGATTTCCCCTTTTCTGGTCCCCCACTCCCTGAAAATCACATAAGCCCCCTTCCCTCCCCCTGTTCTCCCAATCACCCCTTCCCACTTCCCTGTTCTGGTTTTGCCTTATACTGCTACACTGAGTCTTTCCAGAATCAGGGGCCACTCCTCCGTTCTTCTTGTACCTTATTTGATGTGTGGATTATGTTTTGGGTATTCCAGTTTTCCAGGCTAATATCCACTTATTAGTGAGTAAATACCATGATTGATCTTTTGAGACTGGGTTACCTCACTTAGTATGATGTTTTCCAGCTCCATCCATTTGCCTAAGAATTTCATGAATTCATTGTTTCTAATGGCTGAATAGTATTCCATTGTGTATATATACCACATATTTTTGCATCCACTCTTCTGTTGAGGGATACCTGGGTTCTTTCCAGCTTCTGGCGCTATTATAAATAGGGCTGCTATGAACATAGTGGAGCATGTATCCTTATTACATACTGGGGAATACTCTGGGTATATGCCCAGGAGTAGTATAGCAAGATCTTCCGGAAGTGAGGTGCCCAGTTTTCTGAGGAACCACCAGACTGATTTCCAAAGTTTTTGTACCATCTTACAGCCCCACCAGCAGTGGAGGAGTGTTCCTCTTTCTCCACATCCTCGCCCACACTTGCTGTCTCCTGAGTTTTTAATCTTAGCCAAGAAGAATTAATTCTAATACTGTAGTACTTAAACTTTTTTTAGAACTATGATAGAAAATTTAAAAGGCAAAATATGTGGGATATAAAATATATATAGAAAATAAAAATGAAAGTCATATTGTTGGTTAAAGCCCTGCTAATATGGGCTCTCTTAGGCTAATATGGGCTCTGTTAGGATGGGGTAGTGATGGTTGACTAAGAGAGGTGTGTGTGTTTGTCTGTGTCTGTCTATGTGTGTGTGTGTGTGTGTGTGTGTATCCTGTCCTCAAATAATTCCTAATTTGAAAATGAGACATTTATACCACACATAACAATAATATTGGGATTAACTAATTAACATATTTCTGACACATAGAAAATTAGTGTCATTTATTCATCATACAATATCATAAGTCAAAAACCTCATACATGCCATTAATATATATATATATATATATACATATATATATTAATTTATCACTATATAAAGTCATACTTTAAATATTAGGATTAAATATTGAGGTCATAAATATCAATTCAAAGATAACAGCATCATAAAAATACCCAAAATTCCAGATCATAAACAACTCAGATGTTGGTGAATATAATGTGAACCAGAAAGTGAACTGAGTGATATGAAGCCATCTTTGGTGAAATGAATCTCCAGTTACCATGATACACATGGAGAAAGGAAATAAAAATAGTCTATGAATTGATGAATAGGAAAGATGGCTGTTTCTAAAACAATGATGAAAGTGTCTGCACACCAGAAATAAGTTAGAGTCTATCATATTCAAAGAACGATGGAAGCATCCAGCATGAACAGCAAAACTAAGACTGATTCTTGGAAAGATTTCATGTGGAGATGATGATATTTTCCATATGGATGTCTAGGTCTTTCTCTTTCCATATATAACAATGAATGAGGAAAAATGACAAATGAAGTAGGAGCAGAAACAAAGTTGAAGTCAGAGGTAATTTGTCTGGGATAAATTCAGTGAATTCCATGTAGTTTGCTTCTGACGTCTTTAAGAATATCATGAGCAAATCAGGGATAAGAAAGGGTAGATACGGGTAGATGGAAATCCATATAGGTTAGTGAAGAAAGTGTTTGTGGGATGGGAGTTCAGCTCCGTTGGTACAGTGCCTGCCCAGTGTTTACAAAACCATGTGTGCGATGCCCATCACAACAGGAACCAAGCTCATGGCACATACGTGTAACTGCAGCTTTCAGGAAGCATGTAGAGAATACCTTTGGCTACGTAGTGAGTAAAACATCATCCTGGGATACATGAGAGCATGTCTGAGATAAAGGGGCCAGAGAGAGAAGGTGGAAAAAGAATTTCTAACAGCTTACGACAAATAAAATGTTCTAGGAAAGAAGCTCTGATTTTTTTAGCATAATATTTTTTATTGATTATACTGATTAGAGATTTCACATACTGCACTCCAATCACATCCACTTCTCAGTCCTCCCATGTCCTACCCCCACCTGTAAGACCTTCCCTGAAACAAAAGAAGAAAAAGAAAAAAAGAAAAGAAGAAAACAAGTCCATGCTGCAATCTTTAAATTCCCATCAGTAATCGTAAGGTAGGTTTGGGGCTCAGATAGTTGGTGATTTGTCCATGCATTTTAGTATAGTACCTTTGTGAACAACCAGACATATTTGTTAGAGGGTGGATACTGTGGCGACAAATAAGGACAAGCACAGCCTTGGATCCAAATGGAATTTACTGAGGTACTCCAGCCTCTCCTATCTGTGAGCTAATGACTACCTCTGTGATACAGACATCAACAAAATTGTTTAAGAAGTCAAATTTAACAGATGAACATTCACAAATACTACTTTAATTAGGAAAAACATGATAAGGGTGCTTTGCACCAGAATGCACAATGAAAGCAAATCCTGCTGTCTTTCAGCCAGTGGGTGTTATCCTTGTGTAAGAAGCCTAGGATCATGCCCTTAATTAGCTAATTATTTAGAAATTAGAAGGGAATCACTTAACAAGGAACACACACCCCATGAAACAAATGGCAAGACTAGTGAGGAAATTTACTTTCAAGAATTAATAAAGAGTGTCAATGAGCTACATGTGGTACTCATGTGTAATTAAAAACAAATTATAGTGTGGAGAAACATTAAACATGCTAGTAAATGAATTTCCTCAATTAAGACAAAAAACACCCAAATTTTAAAATGGAAAGCATATGTATTTTCCGCATGAAGTATGGAAATGATTTTCTTCTGTCTTACTTGATGTTTATTTAAAAGAGTCAACAAGACTGAAGAAATATACAGGGAACATTTCCCTGACACTATGGTAAATGAGACCCTGATCAACAAGAGCAGGAGAGTTCTCCTCCTCATTTGTTTTGGCAATTTTCCCTCTGTTAATTAAACTTTGTATATTTGAACAGTAAAAATAATCTATCATAAATAGATCTCTCTCCATTTTTATCATTGTTATGTAATAATAAATACAATATCCCACAAGGAAGACAGTAGACAGAGTTGCTTGAATTCAAGAAATTTTCTCCCAATTCTTGCAAAGGGAAAACTATGTACCCTGTTTTCACAGCAAAACAATCATTGCTTTTGTTCTGTGCAGCTTAGGGTCAACTGTAGTCAAATAATATACATAGAGCTAGTTGAATCTTAAAGAATAAGGGGGCATACTCCTGATAGGGAAGCAGGCAGACTAAGTGAAGATCTCAACTCTGCCTCAGCTCACCAAATCCAATCTTTCTGGTCTCAACTCTTAGCTCTGCAACAGACCGCATGGTGAGTGAGCCCTCCCGGTTCCCCCACACCCATTCTTGTGGATCACACATGTCTTGTACTACTAAATTCCTTCCCTCATTCATTGTTTATTGTAGCTCTCCACACCTGACAACCCTCAGAGCACTCCAACCAGGGAAGCACATGAGCTAGCTAACTACATAGCTTCACCATTCCACTGATTTCTCCACGTCCAATTTTCGAGGCTTGGCCCATCTTGGTAACAAACCACTGCTGTGGCACCTCCTCATTCTCTGCCTGATTTCCAGGAAAACTAAGCACATCCTGATAGAACACTGTGTTGTGCTTTGAATGAAAATGGTCCCCAGAGACTCACAGGTAATAGCACTATTGGGAGGTGGGACCTTGTTGGAAAAAAGTGTGTCCTTGGAGTGGGTTTGGGGGTTTCAGAAGCCCAAGCTAGGCCCAGTGGCAGTCTCTTCCTGCTGACTGCTGCTCTGGATATTGAACTTTAAGCTACTTCTCTAGCCATATCTGCCTGCGTGTCACTCTATTTCTTGCCATGATAATAATGGACTAAACATTTGAACTGTAAGCCTGCCTTAATTAAATGTTTTTCGTGATAAGAAATACCACGCTCATAGTGTCTATTCACAACAAGAACATCCTATGGCAAGCCTGGTGCCCACCCTCCTGTGGACACACTTAACTCTTACCATCCCATCCCTATCATAAATGCCAGCTTACAATACCCAGAAATATACTTTACCTGCAATCCCCAGTGACCACATTTATCAGGATCCCAGAATAATATCCTACCAGGTACTACACAGTTATGACATTCTTCTAAGAAACAGAGAGGGCAACAGAAACCAAGGAATAAAACATTTACCCAACAAAGACATGGTCAGCTTTCAGAACCCAAAATTATAATCTCCCTAAACTCAGATGCCTAGATGCTGGCATAAAAAGGCAATCAATAACATCTGGGACAATATGGTGCCACCAGAGCCCAACAAGCCTAGTAAAGCAGGGCCTGAGCATTAAAACATAGCTAAAAGACAAGGAAAAGATCTTATAAAACTATTCATGAATGTGAGAGTAAATTGACTAATGAGGAAATGAATAAATTAAAAAGTTCTATGCAAACACAAACAGTAGAAGGAAATAATTAAAACAGTTCAAGACCCAAAAGTAGAAATAGAATTAATAAAAAGGATCTGAATAGAAAATATTCTGGAAATGAATTTTAGAAACTGGAACAGGAACAGCAGAGGCAAATATTTCCAACAGAATCTACCAACAGGATTGGTAAGATTAATATAGGGAAAATGGTCATCCTGAAAAAGCAATCTAGATGTAATTCAATTCATGTCAAAATTACAACACAATTCTTCCCAGACCTGAAAAAGCCAATTTTCAATGCTATATGAAAACACACAACAACAGCAACAACAACTATAACAGCAACATCAACCAGCAAAGAATGGCTAAGACAGTTATAAATAACAAAAGAACAGGTAGAGATATCACCAAAACTGTTTTCAAATTGTACTACAGAGCTATAATAATAATGAAAAAGTAATATTAGCACAAAATCAGAGAAATGGATCAATGGAATATAATTAAAGGGGATAAATCCACACACCCATGGACAATAAATTTTTTGATAAAGAATCTAGAAATACATCCTGGAAAAAGACAACATTTTCAACAAATAGTGCTCTTGAAACTGAATGGCTACATGTAGACGATTCTTAATAGATCTACCATTATCACCCTGTATAAAACTCAACTCAAAATGTATCAAAGACCTCAACATAAAACCAGATAGACTGAGACTGAAAGAAGGGAATGTGGGGAACATCCTTGACCTCAATGGCACACTGTTATCACAAGAGCTAAAGCAACAATTAGAAAATGAGACGCCATGAAATTGTGAAATTCTGTATGCCAAAGGGTATTATCATTTGGACAAAGTGGCAGCTTACAGGTGAGAAATTTTTTAACTAAGACTACATCTGATAGAGGGCCAATTTCCTAAATATATACTCAATGATATATGAGTATATGAGCAAAATGATATATGAGATATGAACAAAAGAACCTACATAAAAGTTGGTGTATATATCTATAGAGAACTATCAAAAGAGGAAACCTAAATGGCTTACAAAGAAATGATCAACATCCTGAGTCATCAGAGCAATATAAATTAAAACTACCCTGAGATTTCACCCTACACTTGCCCAAATTCTAAATATGTGGAGTAAGGGGAACACTCGTTCATTGCTGATGGGAGTACAAATTTGGAAATCATTATGGAAGTTCTTAAGGAAGTTGGGAACTGATCTACTCAAAAATCCAGCTACACTACTTTGGACATAAACCCAATGGATGCTTCATCCTATGACAGAGACATTAGCTCACCTACATTTGTTGCTACTCTATTCATAATAGCCAGAGGTTGGGAAAAAACTAGATAAAAATGGATAAAGAAAATGTGGTCCATTTATACAATGGACTACTATGCAGCTGTTAAAAAATTAGTCATGAAATTCACAGATAAATGGATGGAACTAGAAAAAAATCATCATGAGGGAGGTAACCCAGACCAGAAAGACAAATATGGTATGTATTCACTTCTATGTGGATATTAGCTGTTAAGTCAATGATAAACAAGCTACAATCCATTGAACCATAGAGGTTAGGTATAAAGTCAGGGACTAAAGGTGTATTGTGGGAATAACATAGACCTCTTTAGGAATGGAAAAGAGAACAGTTGTGAATAGATAGTGGAGGAGAATGGAACTGGAAGATCCAGTGGGGAGACTGATAGAAGAGGAGAGGAGGGAAGGAATATGGATGAGACAGCTATTAGCAAACACAGAACTATTTGAGGGATAATGTGGAAATCTAATGTAAACTCTTTCAGTAATGTGTACATATCTGAAGGTGATTTAAATAAAATTGCCAAATAATGGGCAAAACAGACCCCTAACTAGGCATCTCTTATCATCAAATGAAGCTTCCAGTATCAGAGTCAACTTACATCTAATTAGTCAAAGAAGTCTCATGGGAATCCCTAGACAACCCATGATGTTACCAAAACTATAGGTACAGCAAGTTCCCATTGCTGAAGACAATGCCTACACAACTCAATGAACATGATGAAATCAACCTGGTGGCAACATAGAGCCATCACCCCTATGTTCCAGTGTCTTGAATACAGGATTGTTATCTGCATGCTACCAAAAGAGAAACACCAATACTAATCTAGCCATAAATCCTTTGATCTTCAGTGGTGTCCTTCCTGTAAGATACACTAGAGAAACGTTTGCCAAAAGCCCATGCAGAAACTAATCAATATCTGATGCAATTTCAGGCCTACTCCATCAGTTGCAACTGATAACTGATACTGCATAGGTGACCAAAAATCTGAGACATGATAGTTCAGAGATCTAGGGTAATACCAAACACTACTGCAATTTTTTTTAAAAAAATAAAAAGCAACAAATCTGAATGATATGCTACTGTGCTCATAGATATGAGCCTTGCTCATCCATTATCAGAGAAGCTTCCTCCTGCAACAGATGGAGGCAAATACAGAAGCTCACAGCTAGATATTATTCAGAGAGTAAAAGACCTTGGAATACTCAACCCTAAGTGGGTTGTCTCCATTGAATCCCTCTCCTCAGTGCTCAGGAAACCCTGTGAAAGAAGAGACAGAAAAAGTGTAAGAGCCACAGGAGATGGAGGACATCAAGAAAACACAGCCATCTAAATCAACATGAGCATCCCACGATGAAGTTGTAGATACTGATGCAGCATGTACAAGGCTTGTGAGAGTCAGTCCCTGGTCCTTAGCTTACATATTTTGGATTCTAGTTTAGTATTTTTATGAGACTCCTGAGTGTGCAGGAGTGAGTCTCTGTATCCTCACCTTCTGCTGGGATATTTTGCCTCTGGCTATTTGTTTTTTCCAATTCTGATGTGGTTATCTTTGCTTTTGCTTTTTGTTTTTAAATTATATTTTACTATTATCCCTTAAAACACTGTTCGGTTTTAAATGAGTGACAGAAAGGAAATGGGTCCAGATGGGAAGGGAGGTGGGGAGAACCTGAGGGGCAATAGAGAAAGAGAAAAATGGAATTGGTATATACTATGTGAGAAAAAATATCAATTTTCACCAATAGAAAAAATAAGTAGGAAGTATTGCCAGTTAATACATGTAACACTCCAGTAAAAAAAATAAAACCTTAAAATTCCTGGGTTTTTGTCCTGTTGTTGTTTTGTGTGTGTATGTATGTATGTGAATTTACTGGAAATTTGTTGGTTTGGAAATCATCATTGCTATATGCTTAGTTTTCTGATTTCTTCACCTATTCTCTTAGAAATAACTATACAGATCCTAGAAGAAATAAAATGAGCACAGCAAAAATTCATGTATTTTGATAAGGATTTCAGGTAATGGTGTAAGAGAAAAAAACATTGTAAAACTAACTAACAAGTGAATATATTCACTATAACATCCCATATAGCTTGTTAGCAGATAGTGGAAAGTTTCTGTGCTTCCTAGGAACCAAAGCAAAGAAAAAATGTGCTTACGTATGGACCCCATAATCCAAAAATCTTAAATTCCATGGCACATTCTTGTCTTTTAAGCTTTATGCATAGCTTATGTGCAGGTGGGCATGGGATGTGGTACCATGCAGCATGGTAGCCATGAATCAAGACTGCAAATTATCTAATCAATGTATGTAATGTGCTAACAGTGTTCATATCACAAATGCTACAAGTACTCTGTGACTTTCTAAACTTTTTCTTTATGGATTCCTGGCTTTTGTCACACCATAGGATTCTGTTCCTTTTGTTCAGTTTTTCATGAGCAGAATTAGGTAGATCATTTATTGTAGAGGGGTTAAAAAGATGATATGAAGTATTCTTAAATAGTATTGAACAGATCAGCACCCTAAAGACATCTTAGGAATGTACTAGGGATGTAGACTTGGGGGATGTGCTTCAGACCATCTACATCAGCACTTGCAACTCTAAGGGATGAAAGAGTGCTTTGGGGAAGGTGGTGAGTCCTGGGCATACTCAAGATTGGCCCCCCTCCCCGTAATCTTTCTATAAATCCCAGAGGAAGCAAGGGGCTAAAATTTTCTACAATCAGTTTGTCTGTTCAGGCACTTATCCAATGGTTTGGTTTCTAGTCTTTTTCTTTCTCAATCTGTTTTTCCAGCACTTTGACCTTTCTGCAGTAACAAGAAAGGAACAAAAGAAGAAGCAAGACAGACTCTCTGACCTGACTGTCTGCGGTGGTTAGTGTTGACTGTTAACATGACAGGATCAACAGTCCTGAGAAAAGGCAAGCCTCTGTGCATGTCACGGAACAACTGCCATACTCAGTTCATTGAGGTGGGAACACTCACCCCGAATAGCGGAAGCCTCATTCCACAGGCTGGGGTCCTGGGCTTAATGATAATAATAATACATTTTAGCCAGAAGCCTCTTGTCCTAAGGGCCATGTCTCAGTCATAATGGCGTGTACTCTCGGTGCTGCCTCAGATACTTTGCCATAGCAGTAAGACAAAGGATGTTAAGGTGTGAGTGAGTTAGGGACCTCACTTTGCAAGCATGTTCCCTACTGAAGTGCATAATCTCATAGAACCATGAAATTTCAGCATATCCACGGAAGTTACTTTAAGAATTGTAGTCCCATGGTTCCTGTTTTCTTATTAAGAGCAGTCAAATGGAATGCAACAATACTCTGTTTTGCTCATAAGTAAAAATACTGTGTACAGAATGGAACTGACATGATTTTAAGCAAGAGTTTATTTGGTTCCAGAATATATCTGAAAAAAAATATTTTTACCAAATAATTGAGTAGTTTTCTTTTATCAAGAACCTTAATATATTACTTGGGAAAAATGGATATTTTCTATATTTTTATATAAATCTGTATATCAATACATATATATGTTTGATATTTAGAGTCTGCATCAAATGATCCAAGGCCTTCATTGTACAGGTAAGGTACCTGAATTTTTATACCTAGTGATTCAAGTCCATTAGAAGCTTTTACATCCTTGAAATTCTCTGTTGATGACAACATTAGATCCTTGTTCTCTGTAGGTTTGTTTCCATTGCTGGGACTGGAAATCAGGACTGCATACAAGCTGGGCAACCACTTTATCACTGACAGACATCCCAGCCCATCTACAGACTGTTAACATTGTATTCTAATGGTTTCTCTTTCCAGAAGTTGAAAATTCCATCTATATTACTCCTTTTTATTTCCACAATATAATGGCAAAGATAGAAAAAAAATTTCTCTACAGACAACAAAATGTCAGCAATTACAATGTTTAAATACCATTAAAATTCACATTGTAAAATAATTTTTCTTGAAATAATTGAAAATGAATGTGAATACATTTATAATAAGTAATTCAATTATGTATTAGATAAAGATAAGCCTAATGTATGGTTGAAAATGAGCGCATGGATGTACAACACATAGCTTTAAGTGCTCCTGGAGTATCTGCTACAAAGTAGAAGGTTTGTTCAAAGAAAAATGAAAATGTAGAGGAGGAATTCAAACATAGGTGACATTGCAGTGAAGAATTGATATTTCAGGAAATTTTAAGTACTTGGTAAAGATCAGGGTGACAAAAATGGTTAAGAGACCAAGGCTCAGCTACAGAAGGAAAAATATATGATCCCAGTAGTAACTGACTCTGCCTCTAATATACATGTATGTAGGTGTGTATGCATACATACACATATCAGAATAGGACATACTGCTAGAATATCAGAGTAGGATATTCTAGCATATCAGAATAGGTCAAAACAAACAGAAAAGAAAACACAAGAAAGCCAAGAAAAGGCACAAGAGATGGGCACAGATACAGAGAATCACTAGTTCCACACTCTTAGAAATCACATAAAACGACTTAACTTGAAGCTAAAATACATATATAAAGGACTTAGTGGATATCTATGGCTGAACTTGCAGCCTACACATAAGAACCGCTTGTATTTCCAGTTATACGTTCTTGGAGAAAATTACGTTTTTATTTGCCAGTGGTTATCAATTGGAGATTGCCTCTGAGTTAGGGATGGAGGTATGTGATCACTTCTTCTTTCTGCTCTAGGACCCCATTTAATGCAAACCTGTGCAGGGTCTGTGCAGGCTTCCTCGGTCTCTGTGAGTTCATATGTGGGATGACCCTATGATTACAAGACCTTATTTTCGTGGTGTCCTCCATTTCCTCTGGCTCTTTTGCCCTTTCTGATTCCTCTTCTGGAGGGTTCCTGGAGTATGGAAGGGAGAGTTTTGGTGGAAATATCCTTTTTAAGGCTCAATGTTTCAAGGTCTCTCACTCTCTGTATAGTGTCTAGATGTGGGTCTCTTTGTTCCTAGATTATAATTAGGAAT
Organism: Apodemus sylvaticus; assembly: GCF_947179515.1. Taxonomy (NCBI): domain Eukaryota; kingdom Metazoa; phylum Chordata; class Mammalia; order Rodentia; family Muridae; genus Apodemus; species Apodemus sylvaticus. The sequence goes on along the minus strand of NC_067473.1, from coordinate 39,828,418 downwards.
CATTTTATTACTTCATTTCTAGTTTATTTACTTTATATTCAGACCACAGTTTCAACCCCTTTCCTCTCCTCCCAGTCTCTCTCACTCACTTCCCAATGTAATTGTACTCTATCCCTCCCCAGAGAAGGGGAGACTGCCCATGGATATCAACCAGCCCTAGGATATCAAGTTGCAGTAAAAGTAGGTACAGCCTCTGCAATTGAGCCTAGATGGAACATCCCAGTAAGAGGAAAGAGTGGCAAAGGATGGCGACAGAGTCAGAGACAGCACTGCTCTTGAGAGTAGGAGTCCCACGTGAAGACCAAGCTACACAACAGTAATATCTGTGCAGAGGGCCTAGATCGGTCCCATGTCAGTGCCCTGGCCATTCTCTGTGAACCTGTAAGGACACAGATTACTTGATTCTCTAGTTTTCTGTGATGTCCTTGATCCTCTGGTACCTACAACACTTCCTCCCTACTCTTCCACAGGACTCTCTAAGCACCATCTTTATTATTTATTTATTTATTTATTTATTTATTTATTTATTTATTTATTTATTTTTAAAATCACATTTCACTGTTAAGTTCTGTTCTTTAGAAGAACAGAAGTATTTGGTTTTACCCTAGGTCCCTGGTATTTCTAATCTGTTTTTTTTTTCTTACCCATACAGTGTTAGGCATAGGGTTCCATCTTATGGAGTAGCCCTTAAGTCAAACCAGATGTCGGTTGGTTGCTCCCCAAAGTTTTGTGGCAGCCATGCCCTGACATATCTTGTAGACTGGATACCATCCTAGATCAAAATGATTATTGATGGAATAATATTCACATTTTCCTTTGATAGTGTGCAGAGTACCTTCGTGTACCACGGATTCTCAAATATAGGAATGAAGGCTCTACTCTACATGACAATTATTCAACTCCCTCAGTTTCAGTTGTGTAGGTGTTTACTTTAGCAATGGAATTAAATACAGGGAGAGCCAGTTCAAATTCATGGTCCTTGGAGGAGTAGCATGAAAACAGTAGAAGCCATAAAGGGAATGTAAATAAAATTGCCAAGTGATGGAAGAGAAAGACGTCCACCTGACCATTACTAGCCACCAAATGAAGCTTCCAGTGCTGGTATTGGGTTACATATAATTGAGTTTTTGGCCAAAGGAGTCCCATGGGAACCATCAAATAACCTACATTGCTTCCAGGCCTATAGGAATTTCTTCAGAAATTGACATCAAAAAGATATTTTTAAAAAACGGTAGATCTAAATAACAAACTTGGAGTGAGTAATGAATGAAATATTGTGAAAAAAAACTTTATGATATAGTATGCATTTTCTGGGGGAGGCTAAATGATCAAAGAGACAATGATAAACCTCCAAATATTCAGACACATTGATACATGATTGAAGAGGAATGTTCTCTTTAAAATTTAGCCCTCAATGTCATCTTTTTCTGTAAACATTTGGGAGGTAAATTGATAGTGATGAAGGAACAAAGGATGATAACATCTGAGAACCAAGTGAGAAGGCAACTTAACCATGAATTGCTTAAGAAGAACACTGTTGGGTGGTGGCTGCAGCAGTGGTGGTGGCAGCTGGTCCAGCAGAAGGGCCATCAGCAGTGGAACCAAGAAGCCACATCAGAACTCTGCCTCTTGCCAGTCATTTACGAGAGTCTCTCTGCCATCTTGGATCTCGGGCACCAGAGAAATCAGACAAACTGAGGTACGCAAATATAACCCAAGGCCAACATCGTGGGGGTCTAAGTCCGATGGATCTTGGCCTGCACCCAGTCCCTGGGCTGTTCGGGGGGTCATCGGTGTGCTAACCCAGCCAGGAGGTTGATTGCCCAGCCTGGTGAGCACTCTGCCATTTTGACTACAGGACACCAGCGAGTTCTAGCAGGCAAAGTCAGCTAAGAGTCATAGCCTGAGGCGAACATAGCCTGGGTCTAACACAGACAGGCCTTGGACTGCTCGCAGGCCATGGGCTGCTCAGTGGGGCATCTGTGTGCCAACCCAGCCAGGAGGTTGTTAGCCTAGCAGACTGTCCCAGCACTTTCAGGGAGCGTGCTCACGCCGCCATCCTGGCCACCTGACAGAACGAATTAACAGTCATAGCCCAAGGGGAACTTTGCTCAGGCCTTAGCCTGCCAGGCTTTTGCCTAGACTCAGGGCCTCAGCAGCTAGGCTAGCCTTGTGTGCACTAATCCGGTTAGGAAATAGGCTGCCCAGCAGAGTGACCAGCACTCGGAAAAGGTCCCCCAGCAGCATAGACCATCAGCACTCACTGAAGGAGCAAACGGGCACCGCCTGGTTCACACAGAAAACCTGGGGCAGGGCACACTAGGGCTGCAAGGACACCCAAGAGGAGGGCAGCGCATTAGCAATCTTTTCTATTAGCTTCAGAGTGTCTGGCTTTATGTGGAGGTCCTTGATCCATTTGGATTTGAGCTTAGTACAAGGGGACAAGGATGGATCAATTCGCATTCTTCTGCATGCTGACCTCCAGTTGAACCAGCACCATTTGTTGAAAAGGCTATCTCTTTTCCATTGGATGTTTTCAGCCTCTTTGTCGAGGATCAAGTGGCCATAGGTGTGTGGGTTCATTTCTGGATCTTCAATCCTGTTCCATTGATCCGCATGCCTGTCACTGTACCAATAGCATGCAGTTTTTAACACTATTGCTCTGTAGTATTGCTTGAGGTCAGGGATACTGATTCCCCCAGACTTTCTTTTGTTGCTGAGAATAGTTTTAGCTATCCTGGGTTTTTTGTTGTTCCAGATGAATTTGATAATTGCTCTTTCTAACTCTGTGAAGAATTGAGTTGGGATTTTGATGGGGACAAATCGGCAACTAACAAATTGGGAAAAGATCTTCACCAATCCTACATAAGATAGAGGGCTAATATCCAATATATGTAAAGAACTCAAGAAGTTAGACTCCAGAAAACCGAACAACCCTATTAAAAATGGGGTACAGAGTTAAACAAAGAATTCTCACCTGAAGAACTCTGGATGGCAGAGAAGCATCTTAAAAAATGCTCAACTTCATTAGTCATTAGGGAAATGCAAATCAAAACAACCCTGAGATTTCATCTTATACCAGTCAGAATGGCTAAGATTAAAAATTCAGGAGACAGCAGATGTTGGAGAGGGTGTGGAGAAAGAGGAACACTCCTCCACTGCTGGTGGGGTTGCAAATTGGTACAACCACTCTGGAAAGCAGTCTGGCGGTTCCTCCGAAAACTGGGCACCTCACTGCCAGAAGATCCTGCTATACCACTCCTGGGCATATACCCAGAGGATTCCCCACCATGTAATAAGGATACATGCTCTACTATGTTCATAGCAGCCCTATTTATAATTGCCAGATGCTGGAAAGAACCCAGGTATCCCTCAACAGAAGAGTGGATGCAAAAAATGTGGTATATCTACACAATGGAGTACTACTCAGCCATTAGAAACAATGAATTCATGAAATTCTTAGGCAAATGGATGGAGCTAGAGAACATCATACTAAGTGAGGTAACCCAGACTCAAAAGGTGAATCATGGTATGCACTCAGTAATAAGTAGATATTAACCTAGAAATCTGGAATACCCCAAACATAATCCACACATCAAATGAGGTACAAGAAGAAAGGAGGAGTGGCCCCTTGTTCTGGAAAGACTAAGTGAAGCAGTATTCGGCAAAACCAGAACGGGGAAGTGGGAAGGGGTGGGTGGGAGGACAGGGGAAGAGAAGGGGGCTTAAGGGACTTTTGGGGAGTGGGGGGCTAGAAAAGTGGAAATCACTTGAAATGTAAATAAATTATATTGAATAAAAAAATTAAAAAAAAAGAAATGCAGGAGAGAGTGAGTCAAACAGCAGAAGTCATGAAAGAGGAAACACAAAAATCTCTTAAAGAATTATAGGAAAACACAAACAAGCAAGTGAAGGAGCTAAGCAAAACCATCCAGGATCTAAAATCAGAAGTAGAAACAAATAAGAAATCACAAAGGGAGACAATTTTGGAGATAGAAAACCTTGAGAAGAAATCAGGGGCCATAGATGCAAATATCAACAACAGAATACAAGAGATGGAAGAAAGAATCTCAGTTGCAGAAGATACCATAGAAACCATTGACTCAACAGTCAAAAAAAAAATGCAAAATGCAAAAAGCTTGTCTCCCAGAACATCCAGGAAATCCAGGGCACAATGAGAAGACCAAACCTAAGGATTATAGGTATAGATGAGAGTGAAGATTTACAGCTGAAAGGGCCAGCAAATATCTTCAACAAAATTATGGAAGAAAACTTTCCCAACTTAAAGAGAGAGATGCCAATGAATATACAAGAAGCCTACAGAACTCCAAACAGACTGGATCTGAGCAGAAATACCTCTCGTCACATAATAATCAAAACCCCAAATGTACTAAACAAAGAAAGAATATTAAAGGCAGTAAGAGAAAAAGGCCAAGTAACATATAAATAAAAACCTATCAGAATCACACCAGACTTCTCACCAGAGACCATGAAAGCAGGAAGATCCTGGGCAGATCTCATGCAGACTCTAAGAGAACCCAAATGTCAGCAAAGACTACTATACCCAGCAAAACTCTCAATCATAATAGATGGAGAAACCAAGATAATCCATGACCAAACCGAATTTACACAATATTTTTCTACAAACCTGGCTCTACAAAGAATAATAGGAGGAAATTCCAATAAGAGGAGGGAAACGATACCCTGGAAAAAGCAAGATAGTTACCTTCTTTCATCAAACCCAAAAGAAGATAACCACTCAAATATAAAAATAACATTGAAAATGACAGGAAGTAGTAATCACTACTCCTTAATATCTCTTAATGTCAATGGACTCAACTCCCCAATAAAAAGACATAGAGTAACAGACTGGATAAGGAAACAGGACCCTACATTTTGTTGCATATAGGAAACACACCTCATTGTCAAAGACAAAAACTACCCTAGAGTAAAAGGCTGGAAGACAATTTTACAAGCCAATGGTCTCAGGAAACGAGCCGGAGTAGCCATTCTAATATCAGATAAAATTGATATTCAACTTAAAGTCATCAAAAGAGATACAGAAGGACACTTCTTGCTGGTCAAAGGAAAAATCCACCAAGAAGAACTTTCAATTCTGAACATCTATTTGCCAAATGCAAGGGCACCCTCATTCGTAAAAGAAACTTGACTAAAGCTCAAAGCACCCATTTCACCCAGCACAATAATTGTGGGTGACTTCAATACTCCACTCTCCTCAATGGACCGATCAGGAAAACAGAAAATAAATAGGGACACAATAAAACTAATTGAAGCTTTGGATCAATTGGACTTGACTGATATTTATAGAAAATTTCACCCTAAAACAAAAGAATATACCTTTTTCTCAGCACCTCATGGTACCTTCTCCAAAATCGACCATATAATTGGTCACAAGACAGTTCTCAACAAATATAAAAAGATCAAACTAGTGCCATGCCTCCTATTGTATCACTATGGAGTAAGAGTGGTCTTCAATGGCAAGAAAAATGACACAAGGCCCACATACACATGGCGGCTGAACAATAATCTACTCAATGACACCTTGGCCAAAGAAGAAATAAAGAAAGAAATCAGAGACTTTTTAGAATTTAATGAAAATGAAGGCACAACATACCCAAATCTTTGGGACAAAATGAAAGCAGTGCTAAGAGGAAAACTCTTGGCCTGAGGGCTTCCAAAAAGAAAATGGAGAGTGCATACATTAGCAGCTTAAGGACACACCTGAAAGCCCTGGAACAAAAAGAAGCCAATTCACCCAGGAGGAGTAGAAGACAGGAAATCAAACTCAGGGCTGAAATCAGTCAAGTGGAAACAAAGAGAACCATACAAAGAATCAATGAATCCAGAAGCTGGTTTTTTGAGAAAATCAACAAGATAGATAGACCCTTAGCCAGACTGATCAAAGGGCAGAGAGAAAGTATCCAAATTAACAAAATTAGAAATGAATAGGGGGATATAACAACAGAAAGTGAGGAAATTAAAAAAATCATCAGATCTTACTACAAAAGCCTATACTCAACACAACTGGAGAATCTGGAGGAAATGGACAATTTCCTAGACAGATATCAAATACCAAAATTAAATAAGGACGAAATAGATCATCTAAACAGTCCCCTAACCCCTAAAGAAATAGAAGGGGTCATAGAAAGCCTTCCAACCAAAAAAAGTCCAGGACCAGATGGCTTCAGTGTAGAATTCTATCAGACCTTTAAAGAAGACCTAACACCAATACTCTTCAAACTATTCCACAAAATAGAAACAGAAGGAACACTACCCAATTCCTTCTATGAAGTCACAATTACGCTGATACCAAAACCACACAAAGATCCAACAAAGAAAGAGAACTTCAGACCAATTTCCCTTATAAACATCGATGCAAAAATACTCAATAAAATTCTTGCCAACTGAATCCAAGAACACATCAAAACGATCATCCACCATGATCAGGTAGGCTTTATTCCAGGGATGCAGGGTTGGTTCAATATATGGAAATCCATCAATGCAATCCACTACACAAACAAACTCAAAGAAAAAAACCACATGGTCATTTTATTGGATGCTGAAAAAGCATTTGACAAAATTCAGCATCCTTTCATGCTTAAAGTCTTGGAAAGAACAGGAATTCAAGGCCCATACCTAAACATAGTAAAAGCAATATACAGCAAACCAGTAGCCAGTATCAAACTAAATGGACGGAAACTTCAAGCAATCCCACTAAAATCAGGGACTAGACAGGGCTGCCCACTTTCTCCTTATCTTTTCAATATTGTACTTGAGGTACTAGCTCGGGCAATTAGACAACATAAGGACGTCAAAGGGATACAAATTGGAAAGGAAGAAGTCAAACAATCATTATTTGCAGACGATATGATAGTCTACCTAAGTGATCCAAAAAACTCCACTAGAGAACTCCTAAAGCTGATAAACAACTTCAGCAAAGTGGCAGGTTATAAAATCAACTCAAGCAAATCAGTAGCCTTCCTATACTCAAAGGATAAGCAGGGTGAGAAAGAAATTAGGGAAATGACACCCTTCACAATAGCCACAAACGGTATAAAGTACCTTGGGGTGACTCTTATCTAACATGTGAAAGATCTGTATGACAAGAACTTCAAGACTCTGAAGAAGGAAATAGAAGACCTCAAAAAATGGAAAAACCTCCCATGCTCATGGATCGGCAGGATTAATATAGTAAAAATGGCCAATTTGCCAAAAGCAATATACAGATTCAAAGCAATACCCATCAAAATCCCAACTCAATTTTTCTTAGAGTAAGAAAGAGCAATTCTCAAATTCATCTGGAATAACAAAAAACCCAGGATGGCTAAAACTATTCTCAACAACAAACGAAATTCTAGGGGAATCAGTATCCCTGACCTCAAGCAATACTACAGAGCAATAGTGTTAAAAACTGCATGGTATTGGTACAGTGACAGGCAGGCGGATCAATGGAACAGGATTGAAGATCCAGAAATGAACCCACACACCTATGGCCACTTGATCCTCGACAAAGGGGCTGAAAACATCCAATGGAAAAAAGACAGCCTTTTCAACAAATGGTGCTGGTTCAACTGGAGGTCAGCATGCAGAAGAATGCGAATTGATCCATCCTTGTCTCCTTGTACTAAGTTCAACTCCAAATGGATCAAAGACCTCCACATAAAGCCAGACACTCTGAAGCTAATAGAAAAGAAACTGGGCAAGACTCTTGAGGACATCGGTACAGGGGGAAAGTTCCTGAACAGAACACCAATAGCTTATGCTCTAAGATCAAGAATTGACAAATGGGACCTCATAAAATTACAAAGTTTCTGTAAGGCAAAGGACACCATCAAAACGACAAATCTGCAACCAACAAATTGGGAAAAGATCTTCACCAACCCTACATCAGATAGAGGGCTAATATCCAATATATACAAAAAACTCAAGAAGTTAGACCTCAGAAAACCAAATAACCTATTAAAAAATGGGGTAGAAAGTTAAACAAAGAATTCTCACCTGAAGAACTTCAGATGGCGGAGAAATGGCTTAAAAAATGCTCATCTTCACTAGTCATCAGGGAAATGCAAATCAAAACAACCCTGAGATTTCACCTTACACCAGTCAGAATGGCTAAGATTAAAAACTCAGGAGACAGCAGATGTTGCCGAGGATGTGGAGAAAGAGGAACACTCCTTCACTGATGGTGGAGTTGCAAATTAGAACAACCACTCTGAAAATCAGTCTGGTCGTTCCTCAGAAAACTGGGCATGTCACTCCTGAAAGATCCTGCTATACCACTTCTGGGCATATACCCAGAGGATTCCCCAGCATGTAATAAGGATATATGCTACACTAAGTTCATAGCAGCCCTATTTATAATATCCAGAAGCTGGAAAGAACCCAGGTATCCCTCAACAGAAGAATGGATGCAAAAAATGTGGTATATCTACACAATGGAGTACTATTCAGCCATTAGAAACAATGAATTCATGAAATTCTTAGGCAAATGGATGGAGCTGGAGAACATCATACTAAGTGAGGTAACTCAGTCTCAAAAGATCAATCATGGTATGCACTCACTAACAAGTGGATATTAGCCTGGAAAACTGGAATACCCAAAACATAATCCACACATCAAATGAGGCACAAGAAGAACAGATGAGTGGCCCCTGTTTCTGGAAAGACTCAGTGTAGCAGTATAAAAGAAAACCAGAACAGGGAAGTGGGAAGGGATGGGTGGGAGAACAGCGGGAGGGAAGGGGGCTTATGTGACTTTCGGGAAGTTTGGGACTAGAAAAGGGGAAATCATTTGAAATGTAAATAAAAAATATATCGAATAAAATTTAAAAGAAAAAAAAAAGAAAAAGAAGAACACTGTTGCCAGAAACCAACTGCTCTAGCTGGAGAACTGTCCCTACAGGTTTTATGCATCAGATGCTTAGTCCTGAGCCTGGAGCTATCAGGAGCCAGTGAACACACTAAGTATTATTTAAAAGTGTCTTAGTCACTAGAATTGCCTTTAGTAGAGTCATGGAATGATACTTTTTCTCATTCTCTTCTTTCACAAACTATGGCATTAGTGAATTTCTCTGCATTGTATTCCAATCATAATTTGGTTACATGGTCAAAGCAGTAAGGTCATTTGATCTCAAATAGGATCCTATAAACTTGAGAACAAATTAGTCCTTTAGTATGTATAAGCTGACTACACCGTAAATCTGTCATATTAGTAGATCAGTGACTATCTTACCAACTAAATTTTTGTTTCCATAACTGTGAGGAAACTAATTTTGTTGCCTAAGGTACCAAGTGTAGTATTTTGTTTTAGCAAAGGACACAATCTGAAATGACTACTTTTTTTGGCCTTGGAATTTTGAAGAAAATTTGAACCTTCAGAATTAGATGGCATACTTTATACGAGTAGTCTCTAGTAGTTTTAAGATTTTCCAGAGGTTCTGTTTCAGAGAAGAAGACATGCTAGATCTTCTGTCAAGTGTTTCTCTCATCATAGACTACTAGACGGTGCATAAAATATATGTTTTTTATATTCCCCACTCATACCTAGACACATTGATATTCTCACAATTGTAACTGATCTCACTATGCAAACCTGAGGGCAGTTTTCACATAGTACAAATGTTACTGTTAATATTAAGGACTACAAGGGAATGGGGTGTGACTAAAAGTGAGATTCCAGAATTAATTCTGGAAACAATGATATATATACATTTCACTGTAAGAAGAAAAAAGCAAATTCATGATCCCCTTGAATTAAATTTCACCATGATTTTTCATAGATTAGCAAACACTAAATATGAGGTTTTGATTTTGTGCTGTGATTAGCAAGGGATTTGGACATGATAATTGAAGAAGAGAAGAACCATCAATGTGTCTAATATCCCAAGTCTTTGGAGATGGTCCTCTTATTTATATATGAATTATTTTAAATACATGCTATCACAGAAAATAAGTAATAATCTTCTTTTCAAAACAATGCAATCTTAAAATTAACTAACACAGAATATATGACTTTTAAACAAAATGGAATAACTACAGTGGGTGTGTTATGACCAGAAACATCTGTGTCAATTTCCTGTGTTTGAAATTTGAACTCCAGGGCAACATTTCTACTCATTTGTCATATAAAGATGTAAAAAAATAAAAAAAAAGATCCTTTATCATACTTCAGTATCCTGGTCTCAGACTTCCTCATTTTCATAAGTGTGAGAAGCATTTTTAATGAACTATTCAGTCTATAGTATTCTGTAGCAAAAACTAAGATAGGGTTAGAGTAAGGTATAATCAATGCTGATACAGTTGTATAGAGTCTTTGAACTTGAATATTTATCTGAGGAAATAACTAAGTGTTGCACAAAGAGAGAAGAAGATGGATATATGAAATGCAGAAACCACTAGAAGAGCTTTCTGTCTTTCATCGGCATTCAGCATATGATCTATGTTAACCAGCATCCTTAACTCGCTTGTTCTTTAAGTTTAATGCTTATATACTGATCTTTTGCTGCTGCACAGTGTGCAGAAGTCCATATATGTTGTGTGTGATTTTCTGTATGCTTATATCCTTTCTATTCCACTTGGAAGGCTCTAGGATGCTACATTTCAGAAAATGAAAACATCACAAATAAACCAGCCTTGGTTAGTCAGCATTACTTCTATACATAGTTCAGAAAGGCTACTCATCTAGAGGTACGCATAGTGTAAACTAAGCAAAATATTGATTTATATTGATGCATCACTGTAAAATTGGAATGTTTATAGTCACTTATGAAATGTAAAGGTTTGGCTGCAAGCTGACTGACCTGCTATGGATCCAACTTAACACCAAAACCTGAAACTATGGAGAGTGCAGATGAAAATAAATTGGTCCCTGGGCCCTTTGAAGTCAGTTGAGAACTGCTATATCCTGGGAAGCCTGGAGAAATGAAGGTAAAGGCAGACTGAAATGAATCCTTCCACAGGGGTACCATGTTGGCTTCCCAGGATATGGCCCAGGGGTGCAAGGATCTGGCCATCGCTGCCTTGCACATCAAACTATGTGTCAAAGACTCCTAAAACTGAAGCCCAGTCGCTTTTGCAGAAAGAAGGTTCACTGCTGCTTCTGTCTGTGAACAAGACTTCACATTATTTTCTGTCAATAAATTGTTTCATGTAAGCTTAATGATATAATAATAACAACAACAATAATAAATAATATTTCTTTCATATAAGATTAATAATAATAACAAATAAGTAAATAAATACAATTAGAAATTCTACAATCAAAATATATGCCCTCTTTTGAAGGAATATCAATAGAATGATAGTGGAATTCTAGATAACAGCAGCCCAAGCTGAAAGCACCCAAAAGGGACCACAGTATATTAAAGGGAAACAACCATCAACCTAAACATCTACACCCAATAAAAACATCCTTCCAGGAGAAGTAAAACACATATTTATCAGACAAAAGAAACTTGAGAAAATTCATTTGCTGTCAATGCCCAGTTAAAAACTCCATAATTATACTATAGGCACAAATAAATGATTTAAAATACAAAGTTTTAGGATACTGTAAAATGACAGTTAGTGAAGATGAACTTTGAGAAACAATTTCCTCCACAATACTGTGACTTCAAGGACTAAAAAGTCTGTCAATGACTACTTCTTCACCTCAGAACCAACTTGGAGATCCTAGCCCATGCTTTAGGCTGTAAAAAGAAAATGCAATTTTGAAGGAATAAGAAAAGTGAAGGAAAAACATAAGTAAGAAAAGAAAAAGAAATCTTCCAACCAAATGCAGGCTGCATTTCTTGAAAGACGAAAGTAAGAGACTGCCAACTATAACAAGCAGTCCTGAGCCCAGCCTTGGGAAATAAATTTTTGTTGAGATAAATCTGTCCCCGCTTGTTTAAATAAGCAAGGAAATGGAATTTAAGGTAATTCCCATTATTTTGGAGCTATGGTGTCTTAAATCAGTCTTATACTGAAGAATACTGGGTCAAACTCATTACATGGCTTTTAACCATAGAACTGCGTAGATGAGAAAGACAGTATGTTCTTCACAAAATATTCAGACATTCTGAACCAGCATTACTGATTAATTGTGTTAAACTCTTTACTATATACATAGGAAATATTGTAGTATTTGTTTGTTTATTTATTTGTTTGTTTTTTGTTCACAGTGACAAAAGAACTTTAAGGATGTGGTCAACTCCATGGTCAGGAATAGTACATTCTGGATATCCCACATAATACAGGCAGGCAAATTTTTCTGTGTAAGTTCTTATGGCATCAGGGGAGTACCACAGACAGTTTCTGCAAAGGACAGATATTATGTAGTCTAAACCTTTGGTATTTATGTTTTCTTACCTTTCCCAAATACTAAAATTTTTCTCATTTTGCAGTCCTTACTAGAATGCATGAGCATCTAGATTTAGATTGAGATTAGGCCGTGGCTGTACAGTACCCGGCCCTGTAAGTAGGACGGTGAAAGCTAACCACACTGCATCATTCCTGGAAAGCACAGAAGAAACACATCTAACACATTTTGTGATAAGATTATTTTTAAAAGAATTAGAGAAATAAGCAAAATTGCATTAATAATGGTTTTCTCTGGAACAGAAAGAGAAATGAGAGTTCCCAAATAGTTGAAATGGTCATCAGTAACATTTTGTTCTAAAAGTACATGATAGAATGGTGGAGATCTATTCTCATGTTTTATAGCAAGCACAGTTTTCACACATTTTGTTTTACATTGAAATTTTTGCACAGCTAAAACTTTGCTGCAATCCGAATGATCTAATTGTGATAATTTTTATAGTGTGATTTTTTTTCTATGTAGTAGTCAGGCTTATGGCTCACCATGACACTCTGATCCTCTACACTGAGGAGAAGCCATGGAGGCTTTCAATGAAATACATAAATAAATTTAAACAAACTTACATAGGCAGCTATGCATTATTTCACAAATGCATAGAATACATGCATGTGGCAACGAAGTTTGAAATTCGAAATACCGGAGAGTGTGATCTATTTCCTAACACTTAAAACAGTTCATAAAATCACGTTTATGTGACTCACAGACAAAGGCTCAATAGCAATATTGTAACCCAAGTGTCTATATAATGTCTGCCCACTGTATGCATATATTTTCTAAACATACACATTATACAAAGAAATTATAAAACCTTAAGACTAGAGCTTGCTTAAAATAAATATTATATGGTATACAGGGTGTTGCCTGGTGCTAACTAATCATGGAGAATAACGTGAATGTGAGCCTTAAGCTGTACAGGCTTATATCAGGTTTCTGAAGAAAAAAAAACCACATGAAATTCCTCTTTCTAAAGGTCTGTAGGGAGAATGCAGAATATTAATTTTCATGGTGCTCCATTCCAGCATTCTGAAAGAATTATATGTCTGGGCAAGGCAGTTACTACATCCTGGCACTAATGCAGCCAAAAACATTCTGTGAACTGAATGAGAATATTTCCACCCAATATGTGCCAAATAACAGGTCAGCTCAAGTGAATGGGGAAAGGTGTAATTATAGTTACATTTAATACCTGTAATGAACTCAGCCTAGAAAGATTTCCATTGTTTGCATGCCATATACTAGTTATAAATACATTTTAAAAGGTGCAGCACAAAGTGAATATTAAAACTTCAAGGTTGTTTTACACACACATCATATCTGTTGCCGCGATGGCGGACTGCACGACTCAGTTACGTGTGAGCTTCACTGCCAAGCAAAATACATTTAGCCGATTTGAAATTAGGGATTTTTATTTTCTTTCCTGCTCATATTATTTGGATTTAAGCTAACATGTATAACTATCTGAACCTGATGGATGACTGGATAAAGACTTAAGGAAAATATTCACATGCTCTAAATTTAAATATAAGCTCCTAGAGATGGTGAAAAATCAGTACTCTGTAAAAAGAAAAGATGATTAAAAAAAAAGAATGTCCGTCAAGATTTCATGGAAGGACAGAAGTAAAGTGTTACTTCTCTTTGACTTTTATGTTTTTCAAATAAACTGAAAATATTTTGTGAGCAGTATTTTATATTTTCAAAGATTATTAAAATATGAACCTGGGGTAGTGATGGAGATCCCTGAAGATAAATTATTAGAAATTTAAAGGCCATTGATACTTAAGAGCAGTCATGACCATTGTTTGTGTCTCTGGGGCTAAAGGTTGGACCTGTGAAAGACTCTGTGTTCCTGGAATGCTCAACTGACCGTGATTATTCGGTCATGTTGGTCGTGACTGAGAATATCAAAGCAAATACACAGCCTAGGCTCGGCTTCCCCACCCAGCAGTATGAACTTCTGTGATCCCAACTGTTGGGTCCTGAGAAGGAGAGTGAGGAGGGACAGCCAGGAGCTAAGTGATCCCAGGCAGAGGTGAGCATGCTATAAAGACAGCTCATTTTAATGGTGGTCGAGCAGGAGCAGGGAGAGGGAAGGCAAAGGCTTTTTAATCATTTGGAGGGTAAGAGATATTGGGGTGTTGGCTGGACCAGGGTGCTGCGGATGCCTCGTTTGCATAAGGAAAAGTTCCAGGTGCTGCTGTATATGACCTTGAAAAGGCTATGGTAACCTCTTTTGGCGGGACACAAGTTCGGGCACAGGACTATGTTCACTAGGACATGTAGGCGGGGTCAGGGGATTATCAATCCTACTCCTACCAATCTCAGAATAAGATTTCCCGGGTTTGGACATCTTGCTCGGGGGCAGCTCGCATGGCTTGCCACGGCTCCATGACTGCCCAACCCCCACACAAATAAGCTATGTAGTTTATGTATTCATCAACTCACTATGAACTAGGGCTGTCAATTACATAACAATATGCACATGTATTGATCACAACAGATGAAAAGTCTAGTCACATAACTGGATCGCATTGTCCACTGGAACCTGTTTTCAAAACTTGATTGGCTTTGGGGTGATAATTACACAGGCTGAGTTTTATTATGTCTTTTATATTAAAATGATACATTTCTTAACAGCTAAGTATCATGGTTCTCCTATTTAGAGCATTAATCTTCAAAATGTCCTTTTCTATTTTTTATTTAATTTTAATTAGTATAAAAGGTAACGGGTTCCTGGTGGCATTTCTATACACACTTAATTTTGGGAGATTTTGTGTATGTCTGTGTACTTCTCTCTGGCATCTGCTTGGCCAGGGTCCCTTCCTTAGCTTGCTGCCGTGGTTACCTTCTCTCTACTGTCATATCACTTGTCTTCTCTTACCCTCCACACACTGCTGCCTCAAGGTCTCTTCTCCCACACACGCATCATGAGCCTCTTTCTAGTTCCCTTAACTCCCTCCTCCTGCCACTCATCCCCCTCAACATTTAATGAAGAACCTGTGACCTGTGGCATTTGCCTTTTGATCTTGGACTACTTTATATAGTATTTTTCAGTTTACATCCATTTTCCTGTTAATTTTATGATTTAATTTTTCTAGTTTTTCTAATATTTAATTCATATTTTCTTTATTTACATTTCAAATGTTATCCCCTTTCCTATTCACTTTTCTCTATGACTGAACAAAATTACATCATGTATATATACTTAATTATTCTTCTACCTGTTGACGGATGATTAAGCTGATTACATTTTCTTACAGTTGTAAAAGGGAAAAGCAATAAATATGGATGTGCAAGAATCTCTGTGGTGGGATTCAAAGTCCATGGACACAAGGCCAGGAATGGTACAGCTGGGTCCTTTGGCATTTGTATTTTTGAGTTTTTGAGGAGCGTTTCACTGTTTTTAATAGTGGCCATAACTATACCGAATTAATTTCCTCTTCCTTCACACTCTCCACCAATTTGTCCTTAATTGTTTTTGTGATGATAGGGGGGAAAAGACTCATTAAAAAATACTTAGTCATTCTTTGTACTCATGGATATATTTAAATTGAACATTTTTAAAAAATGTTTCTCATCTAGAGCATTTTAGTTAGAGCCTGGAGAGATTTTTCAGTGGTTAAGAGCACTAACTATTATCCTCCAGAGGACCAGTTCTCAGTTCCCAGCTCCCACCTCAGGCTGCTTCTAACCACTGTAACAGCAGCCTCAAAGGACCCAGTGATCGCATCAGATCTCTCTGAGTCCTTGTACTTATGTGCATATACCCACAAAGAGATATGCACGATTAAAAAGAAAACAAATCATTTTTAAAAAGATTAGTCTAGTTAGAAAATTGAAATGTATTCAATGAAAAGCTTCTGAGTGGTGACTCAATTAGTATTGATGGTAAATGCCATTCAGATATCTATCACACGTAAAAACATGCATTTAATCTTAGCCATTCTGACTGGTGTAAGGTGAAATCTTGGGGTTGTTTTGATTTGTATTTTCCTGATGACTAATGAAGTTGAGCATTTTTTAAAGATGTTTCTCTGCCATCCGAAGTTCTTCAGGTGAGAATTCTTTGTTTAACTCTGTACCCCAATTTTTAATAGGGTTATTTGGTTTTCTGGGGTCTAACTTCTTGAGTTCTTTGTATATATTGGATATTAGCCCTCTATCTGATGTAGGGTTGGTCAAGATCTTTTCCAAATTTGTTGGTTACCAATTTGTTCTTTTGATGATGTCCTTTGCCTTACAGAAACTTTGTAATTTTGTGAGGTCCCATTTGTCAATTTTTGATCTTAGAGCATACACTATTAGTGTTCTGTTCAAGAACTTTCTCCCTGTATCGATGTCCTCAAGGGTCTTCCCTAGTTTCCTTTCTATTAGCTTCAGAGTGTCTGGCTTTATGTGGAGGTCCTTGATCCATTTGGAGTTGAGCTTAGTACAAGGACACAAGGATGGGTCAATTCGCATTATTTTGCATGCTGACCTCCAGTTGAACCAGAACCATTTGTTGAAAAGGCTATCTTCTTTCCATTGGATGTTTTCAGTCCCTTTGTTGAGGATCAAGTGGCCATAGGTGTTTTGGTTCATTTCTGGATCTTCAATCCTGTTCCATTGATCCGCCTGCTTGTCACTGTACCAATACCATGCAGTTTGTAACACTATTGCTCGGATATTAGCCTGGAAAACTGGAATACCCAAAACATAATCCACACATCAAATGAGGTACAAGAAGACCGGAGGAGTGGCCTCTGGTTTTGGAAAGTCTCAGTGTAGCAGTATAAGGCAAAACCAGAACAGGGAAGTGGGAAGTGGTGGGTGGGAGAACAGGGGGAGGGAAGGGGGCTTATGTGAATTTTGGGGAGTGGGGGACCAGAAAAAGGGAAATCATTTGAAATGTAAATAAAAAAATATATCGAATAAAAGAAAAGAAAGAAAAAACATGTATTTATGGGCGTTTTGGCAAATTCTATTTTGATTCAAGATACAGCATGAATTTAGGTCAGGTGGTAGGTAGACATGTGAAATCTTGTTATTCTTGCATGTTGGAAAAGACAGGACAGCATTTACCGGCAGCAATCAAAGAAAAGGAAGGATGGTCAGTTGTAACAAATGATTCTGAGTTCGTGGTAACTATGACGACTATCTAACATCATCTATGACATGCTCTACACACCAGTTATCAGAGTTGCCTATGAAGCTGTCAGAAATGCAGCATATCAGGTTACTTGCTGAATTACAATCTGAATTTTAGCAATAGTCCACTGATTTGCATGTGCATTAAAATTTAAGAAGCAACACCTTAGATGCATTGTGAGTTTGCAGAGTCTAGACAAGTGAGGAGTCAGAGCTGAGGAACTGATTCCCACAATTGGCCAGATGTTGTACCAAATGTTGAAAGTCCTAGGAAATTGTTTTATTCATGTTAAAATTTAAAATTAAACTTGGGAGCTGGAGAGATGGTTCGGTGGCAGAGTCCTATCTAAGCTGACAAAAACCCTGGGCTCCATCTCGAGCTTCACAAAACAAATAAATGGGATGAAACAAGATAACCTATATGGGAAAATATTTGCAAAAATGATCTTAGTATGGTTTCAGCATCATCCTAGACAAGACTAAGACATAGGATACCGTGTGGGCTACAGAGAAGAGGTAACCCATCATGAGAACAGAGCACAATGTCCCATGGTAGCCATAACGACACTGAGTGACAGTGACATCCTCCAAAAAGAAGACTGGACAGCAGCTTCAGTCAAAAGCATCACCTCCTTCCCTGCTATGAGCTAATGTATCTGTTTCTCAGGAAGGTCTGGAGAGTTCTCTGGAAACTTGACAGGAACCACCCACCTGTGCACAGTATGTCCACCTATATCCCCAAGTATCATTTGAAAAGGACATCTATTTTATTTACTTCTCATATTTTAAAAGTGAGACTAGGAGCACAGGAATTTCCCCATGCTCACTGATACTTTTTTAAACACCAAATTTTAGTAATTGTGTGGGAGTCTGTTCTACAACATAACAATTCTAGTATATGTATTTACTTCCCATTTACTGCCACTGTTACATTATGATAACTACTTTTTTGCTGCAAAGGTATGATTATTTCCTTCAAAGAAATTGCTAAAGTAAAATTATTTACCCCTTTCTTCATGTTTGTTCATTGACAACCTTTAATTTTGATAGTTGCAGGATGTATACAAAGAATTCCTCTGGCCCTGGTTTAGAGACCTGACACCGCTTGTCTTCCACTGGCGGTGTGACAGTCATTCTTTCTGATTCTCATTTTCTCTTCTCATCTTTACATGTTTGCTTCTCATCTTATTTCTTCTCTTTTTCCTCTCTTCTCTCTTGCTTTAAAAAAATCTATCTATCTATCTATCTATCTATCTATCCATTGATCTATTGGTCTATTTATTTATTTTTGCACATGTGCAATTAAATAGACAGCTTAGAGAAGTCAGTACTCTCCTTCTGTCTTATGGATCCCTGTGATGGGACTCCATTATCAGACTTGGCTGTAATCACCATTACCCAACCCATCATTCACCAGCCCGACCTACAGCCATTTAAAAGTAAATAAAAAATTGCTTTTAATTTGTTCGTTGTTTTGTTTTGGTTTTATTTGTATGGCTCTGTGTAGTCCTGGCTGTCCTGGAACTCTCTTTTCTGACTGCTAGGATTGAAAGTGTGCTCCACCACAGCCAAGAAGCTCAGATATTAAGAGCACTGACTGCTTTTTGAGAGGTCCTAAGTTCAATTCCCAGCAACTACAAGGTAGTTTACAAATATCTATAACAGGATCTGATGCTCTATTCTGTCTTGCAGGAATATAAGCAAATAGAGAACTCATTCATAATATATATATAATGAATCTTTAAAATTCTATCCCTTTATCAGGAAGTACTTTGATACACTTTTCCAAAGAGTAAGATTTTTTTTTTAGTGTTTTTGTTTTGTTTTTTTTGTCACATGATCATAATTGCAGTAGACAAAAATCAATGAGTGGTCATTCCCATCAATTACGGCAATTACATAAAATACTGAACCAGCTTATAACAAGACTGGGTGTTTTAGAAGAAAACGTTTAATAAAATTTAAAATTGAATAAGGTAAGGAAGCAATACACTAATGGGCATAAAAGAAAATACAATGGTCTATTGATTAAAAATAGATAATATTCCATTTCTAAATGGAACCTAACTGTCCCCCTAGTAAGGTAGCACAGTAACACATAATCCTAGTCCTGAGCCAGGAGGGAGATAGAGACAAGAGGATTAGAAGTTCAAGGCCAGCTTGAGCTAATGGTCCTACTACAGACTATAAGGACTTGCTATCTCTAAAGAGAAAAAGAAAGAACAAAAAAGTAAGCCATGCAGACACACACACACACACACACACACACACACACAGAGAGAGAGAGAGAGAGAGAGAGAGAGAGAGAGAGAGAGAGAGAGAAAGATTGCTTTTTGTCTTCTTATTTGTTCTAAACTTATTATTTTAAGCTGAGACCTCACAAAAACACATTGAGAAATCTGAGCAGCTTGAGAATGGTTTTAGTAGTTACATTATTAGAATCAGCAGAGAATTCTTAATATTGCCCCTTTGTGTCTTAATAGGCAATATAGCAATTTAGCTTATTTATTCAACAGTTTTTTCCCTCAAAATCCCAACTTTTACTACGGAAGGGGAGACATTCAGCAGCACCCATCCAACCTGCTCAGACGTAACCATTGTACCCTCCGCACTGCATGAGACTGCAAGCGCATTGCCAAATACACATCTTAGTCATTAAGTGAATTTTAGTGTAAAGTTATTTAATGAAACTAGCAAATCTAGACTTGTTTAAGTGTCAGTAAGTACCATATGATCTGTGCCAAGTAGTTTAAAATTGGTGTGGGAAGCATGGGAAATTAATTGTTAAAAAGAGAATTTATCAACTTAAAGTACTTTCACAATCAATGATATCATTTAATGCATCTTTTGGCAATGATTATACCCTAGAGAAACACATGAATATCCTTCTCCAGTCTGCGGAGACGCTAATGGGGAGGAGGATGGACTGATGCTTGCATTTGCATGTTTGCCTGAGCCCAGAGGAAGGGGAGAAGCAAAACCATAAAACTCCCCGAAGGCTCTATGCCTCAGGCACATCTGTGACACAGCCACCAAGCTCTCCAGCAGGACCAGTCTCTTCATTCATTTGATCTTTCTTTCCTGTTTTACCTCTTGTGCTTTTGCATACTTTCCATTTTTTTAGGAAAATTGTATTAAAGAAAATCATATCTACATGCATTATTTACATTTTAGGTTATTAATGCAAATTCATATTTAATTATTGGAAGTCAGACAGCACACTTATTTTGGTCAGGGAGTTGTAATAGGATAATCAATTAGCAGCATAGTACTTTGAAGACTTTACTATGGCCAGAAATGTGTTGAGATGTTAGAGCTGATTAGGCCTGTAAGTTATTAATGATAATAATAGAAGAAAGGCAATTATGAATAGTTCATTTCTCTAATCATGGTAATGTTTTGAGCATTTTACAATCATGTTTTATTCAGATTTGTTTTTCATTTCTTTGTAAATTCATTTTTTTAGTCTTCCATGACATCATGCTAGGTTTCTTGTTCATGTTACAGATGAGGAGACAGGCATGATTAAGCTTAATAGCCACCTTAGTTGTAAAACTCAATGAGCAAAACTCTAAAACATCCACTTTTCTGACATGGAAATGAATCTTTTAACCCCTTTATCATAAATGCTTCCATTTAAAATATATTCGCAATGATTGAACTAAAGCATCAAAATGGAAGGACATAAAATTGGCTCTTTTGTTTCAATTTTGTTTATCTTTAATGTTTCCAGTGGATACATGATTGGGTAGGCAGGTTAAAGTTTTGATTACAATACATCATTGACCTATTCACTTTCCTTACTTCAAAACCATATTCCTCCTTTCTCTCTTTCCTTGAGGTTTCTGATTCTAAGGCACCCTGTGAAGGCTAAAGGGTGTGAGGGTATGGAGGGAAAGGAGAAAGGCTACCGTGGACAGCACAGACTGGACCAGACACCGTGAATATTGCTATACATCTATCTAATAACTTACAGAGATAACATCATGATCTCTATTTAAGAGATGAGGAAAATAAATCTTATTGAATCAGTCATAAGTTCACAGAAAATAAACTCTGGATGTACTACGTAGAGTGTGGTTCTTGTAAGGCTTGGAAAAACTGCCAGACTTTCAGAATATCAGATCTGCACTTGCTTGTCTGTCTGTTTTTGGTTTTGTTTTGTTTTATTTAAGCAGCCCAGACTTCCCGTAGCAAATCTAAATTTGCTGAATGATTCAGAACATTCCAGATTAGTCCTATCAAAAATGAAATAATCAATACTACATATATAACAAAATTTTGGTACCAGGTGTGTTGGCTCACACCTTTAATCTCAGGTGCTGAGGGAGGCAGATCTCTATCAGTTTAAAATTTACCTAGTATACATAGGGAGTTTAGGCTAACCAAGACTACATACTCTGTATCGAAATCAAAAGGAAATTGTAAAGAAAGTTAGCCACTATATTGAAAATGTAAAACAACTCATTCTTAGTAACCCAGTTTACTAGGAGTAAGACTTTATGCTTGGTTTAAACTCCATTTCGATCCATATTCATCATGGAGTATGGCCACAAAAGGGCTGTGGCTCCTGTCTTGGACATTGCAACACTAGATCTCTGTCCTGTTTCAGCATTAATTGGAGAGAAGACTCTGGATTTATCCTTAGTACACTTGGGGTAACTTACACTACTTGTAAGTCCTGCACCTTTAGCTCTTCAGAGATGATTCTGTTCTGGGTTTTCTTTCACTTCAGAGAGGGAGAGAGAGAGAGAGAGAGAGAGAGAGAGAGAGAGAGAGAGAGAGAGAGAGAGAGAGAGAGAGAGAGAGAGAGAGAGAGAGAGAGAGAGAGAGAGAGAAAGAAACACAGAGAGACACAGAAACACAGAGAAAAGGACAGAGAGACAGAGACACAGAAAGAAAGAGAAATGGAGGGACAGAGAGACAGAGGGACAGCGAGCGAGAGAGAGACAGAGAGACAAAGATACTGAGAGAAGGACTAAAGTTGGCTCACGGATATCATTATACAAATTTTCTCAATAACTCAATTCTATGCATTTATTTTATTCATAATTTATTTTGTGCTATGCAAATCCATTTTTCTTTCAAAATTATCTTCCTTGTAGAAATGAAAAATTGAATTGGACTACTTCGGATAAGTGATTCTAAGGTTCTAATCTTGCAAGAGCAGAAGATGCTCCCAATGTCCTCTATTCTAAACAGGAAGACTATACCAGTCTACCAGCTTAATTACAAAGTCCATTTAAAGAAAACTCCCTATGGGGTTGCAGAGTTTGGATCTTTACTCTGCACAATTATCATCACCCAGTCCATGCATAAAATTACTCTGTTCTGGGTTCTCAGTTTAAAATTGTTTTTAATGTTGGTGGAGATAAATACAGCATGTGAGCAAACACAGTTTGCTGCTCAATTGTTCAAAAATGTACTCATATAAACAACTGTGGTACTTATTAATGCTAAAAATATGTGAAGTTGCAGTGACTCTGCATTTGAAGTCTAGTATGTGCCATTTGTTTTATTCATGATAAACAGATCATTTAGTTGGAAAAATCCCATCTGCTTAGATATATCTCTTATTATTTATGAGAACCATGTTTAGGAATGCAGGAGGCACATGTGCATAATTAATCCTGAAGAGAATTAGACATTGTTTGATTCACAGCTGAATGCAATTAGCATTAGGAAGTTTACATATGTTGGCAATAACACAGATTAGCAACTAAAGTGCTTGTTAAAAAATTTAACCTGAGGCTGCTGGAGCAGACCTCTCTTAATGATGCTTTGAATGTTGTTGATGAAGTAATAATCAATTTTGTTTTATAAATAGTAAATCAAGAATTTAGGTCTAATTAACAGTGCTACAGATCACTTCACTTACATATCAGATGTACTTGTGATGTGTGCTATGAACTTTCTTTGAGGCTTGTATGCAAACAGTTGCTATGAGGAAGGCATAATCCTTTCCATTATAGAGGAAAAAGAAACTATTTGCCGGCCAGGGAAGAGTGAAGGGTCTACCATTTGGAAAGACTCATCCAGAGGTATGGAGTAGGAAAACTCTGTCTTTGTCCCAGTGCCTTTAATTGCAGGAAAGAGAAACAATGCCTTCTTGTCTCAAGCAGAGTCATTAGCCAGCTTTACAGACTGTGAAGCAGAGGCATCTAATAGGGAGGGAGGGGAGAAGGAAAGTGATGAAAATGAGGCCGAAGGTAAAATTGAGCTGTAATTGTTTGCACTTCAACTTTGAGAAGTTCACCATTAATTAAAATGTTTCTGCACCACTCACCACCAGAGTGGCAAGAAAGGAGGTTGGGCTGATCAAGAGGCAACCCGGGAGCCCTCCAGAAAGCATTGCAAGGTCTCTGATGAGGGAATATCTCCCATGTACAAATATGGCGCAGTCACAGGGTGCAGTCAGGCACACCCTCCTGTGACATGGTTCAAACAGCCCTTATTTGTGGTTTCCATTTTTCCTGGACCTCATTATAAAGCAAGATCATAGGTTTTCATAATGCATGGAAATAAAGAAATGGCATATTCAGGAAATATTGAGTGTATTTCACAAAGTCTAATCCTTCATTTGTTTTTTTTTTAAATGTATATCTTAAGAAACCTGAGTTATAGATGCCTGAGATATAGATTGCTAGAGAAAAGACCCAAGGAGCTGAAGGGGCTTGCAGCCCTATAGGAGGATCAATGTTATGAACCAACCAGTATCCCTAGAGCTCCCAGGGACTAAACCACTAACCAAAGAGTACGCATGGAGGGACCCATGGCTCCAACTGCATGGGTAGCAGTGGATGGACATGTCAGACCAGACATCAATGAGAGGAGAGGCCCTTGGACCTGTGAAGGCTCATTGCCCCAGTGTAGGGGAATGCCAGGTCAGAGAAGCAGGAGTGGGCGGGTTAGGGAGCAGGGGTGGGGGTGGTATAGGGGGTTTTCAGAGGGTAACCATAGAAAGGGGACAACATTTGAAATGTAACTAAAGAAAATATCTTACAGAAACTTTGTAATTTTATGAGGTCCCATTTGTCAATTCTTGATCTTAAAGCATAAGCTATTGGTGATCTGTTCAGGAACTTTTCCCCTGTGCCCATGTCCTCAAGGGTCTTCCCCAGTTTCTTTATTATTAGTTTCAGCGTGTCTGGTTTTACATGGAGGTCCTTGATCCACTTGGAGTGAAGTTTAGTACATGGAGATAAGAATGGATCAATTCGCATTCTTCTGCATGCTGACCTCCAATTGATCCAGCACCATTTGTTGAAAAGGCCATCTTTTTTCCACTGGATGTTTTTGGCTCCTTTGTCGAAGATCAAGTGACCATAGGTGAGTGGATTCATTTCTGGATCTTCAATTCTATTCCATTGGTCCACTTGTCTGTCAATGTGTCAATACCATGCAGTTTTTAACACTATTGCTCTGTAGTATTGTTTGAATGAAGTCAGAGATACTGATTCCCCCCAGAATTTCTTTTGTTGTTGAGAATAGTTTTAGCTATCCTGGGTTTCTTGTTATTCCAGATGAGTTTGAGAATTGCTTTTTCTAACTCTGAAGAACTGAGTTGGGATTTTGATGAGGATTGCACTGAATCTGTAGATCACTTTTGGCAAGATGGCCATTTTAACTATATTAATCCTGCCAATCGACGAGCATGGCAGATTTTTCCATTTTCTGAGGTCTTCTTCGATTTCCTTCTTCAGAGACCTGAAGTTCTTGTCATATAGATCTTTCACTTGTTTGGTTAGAGTCACACCATGATACTTTATATTGTTTGTGGCTATTTTGAAGGGTGTCGTTTCCCTAACTTCTTTCTCAGCTTGCTTATCCTTTGAGTATAGGAAGGCAACTGATTTGCTTGAGTTGATTTTATAACCAGCTACTTTGCTGAAGTTGTTTATCAGCTGTAGGAGTTCTCTGGTGGAGGTTTTCGGGTCACTTAAGTAGACTATCATGTCATCTGCAAATAGTGATAATTTGACTTCTTCCTTTCCAATTTGTATCCCCTTGACCTCCTTATAATGTCTAATTGCTCTAGCTAGAACTTCAAGTACTATATTGAAAAGATATGGAGAGAGAGGACAGCCTTGTCTAGTTCCTGATTTTAGTGGGATTGCTTCAAGTTTCACTCTATTTAGTTTGATGTTGTCTACCGGTTTGCTGTATATTGCTTTAACGATGTTTAGGTATGGGCCTTGAATTCCTGTTCTTTCCAATACACAAAAGAATGCACATGGAATGTAATCTCTGATAAGTGGATATTAATTAGCCCAGAAGCCCTGAATACCCAAGGCACAAATTGCATAACAAATGACTCCCATGAAGAAGTATGGAGAGGGTCCTGATCCTGGAAAGGATTGATCTAGCATGGGAAGGGAATATAAGGACAGAGAAAAAGGAGGGAGGTGATTGGAGAAGGGATGGAGAGAAGAAGGTTTATGGGACATATGGGGAGGGGGGATCCGGGAAAGGGTAAATCATTTGGAATGTAAACAAAGAATATAGAAAATAAAAATATTTAAAAAAGAAAATATCTTAAAAAAACATTAGTTTCTGATTAAATATTGAATCAGGATTTGCATTATTATGTAGCATTAGTCCTCACAACTCTACTGTGACAGTTATTGTGGTACTGATGAGGGATGAATCTGTGAGTGCTTTCCTGTAGGAGTGAAATGCAGGCATGACCTGGCAGTCAGCCAGCCTATCCTGGCATACCGCTCTTCTGAATAAGAAGCATGGCACCACATGTGCCTGAGTATTTCCAGAAGTTAGAAGACTGAGCTCTGCAGCAGCCTTGGCTAATAACTGGCATGATTGCTGAGTCTTCATCTTCATGTCTCTTTTTATGTGCATCTTCAGCATAGAGATCCTTGTGATATGAGCACTCACTGGCTAATCTGAGGTAATGTACTAACCAATCACAGTCCACAGTTGATAGACTTCCCCTATACAAGGAGCTACTCACTTTCAGTAAAGTAGACTGAAACCTGAAACCATCTCTGAAGTGATTCATCTCCTTCCTTTACTGACCTAAGACATTGTAGTCTTTTGGAGGGTTGGGGAGGAGGACTCCTCAGTAATGATGCCACTCTGCTAAGAGGACTGAATGAGGGTATGAGGAAGGAACATGTCTGTCTTTGATCCTGCAGACCTCTCTCTTCACCGTGCAGAGCACATAAATGAAGATTTATAACATGATGTGACTTACAATGAATCTTTGTTTTAGTGACACTTCTAGGACACAGCCAATGGCAGTTGACTGGTCTGGAAAGTTCCTTTTGAGCAGACAGGGACTGTTTCTCTGTTTATTCTTTGCTGGTTTCCAGAACTGAGAACAATACCTGAGACAGACATGGAAGCCACTCATAACACACTCGTTGAACAAAGAAGTGAGTTAGAAAAATATTACAGCTGGGAAAACACCAAAACAAGAGGAAGAAATCTGATCTGTTATGCTTTGGAGATGAAATGTCCCCCATATGTCTATGTTTGAACTCTTAGTCTGACTTGATGGTGCTTTGAGAAGCTTTGAGAACGTTAAGAGATAGGCCTTGCTGGAGAAAAATCTCCACTGGAGTAGGACTTTGAATCTTATAGCCAACTCCTACTTTCTGTTTTTTTCTATTTCCTAGGTATAGATGAAATGTGGTGACTCTATTTCTAGACTGCCAGATCTTCACGGCCCTGCTTCTGGGCCTCTTCCACTGGGATGGACTGTCGCTACCCCTAGAACCATAAACAAAAAGAAACCTTTTCTTCCAGTGGTGGTTGTTGGCACTGTTGTTGAGCACATTTTCCCACAGCAAGAGAAAGTACCTAATATAAGGACATACTGAAATTACATAAATTCAAATATCCACAGGTATAAATAAAAATTTGCTGTTAGATACCTACTTTCATTCATTCATTTCAACACACCAGCATGTTTAGTGCCTGTGATACTGACCTTGTGGCCTTTTACAAACATGTTTCTGACCACAAAACAATACATTTTACACAGCCCAGTTCTTTACCCTCGCCAGCTCTCTTACTGTAGAACTGGCCTTTGTTCCATCCTTTCCCATACCCAGACGCTTATATATCATCACTGGTCACATACTGAATGACAGGGCAGCTAAGCCCCACACTGTGGCCCCTCACATCCTTTGCAATTGTCCCTTGACCCTCATAATGTTAAATTAATTTGGCTCTCCTGGTACAACTGCAGAGACTGAATTGTATATATTAAATCTTAATGATAATACCTCCTGGTACATGATCAAATCTGGTACAACGTTAATCCATTTGGCTTCTATCCAAGAAGACCCATTAAAGAGAGAAAGTGCCAGCTGAATTTCATTAAAAGTACTTCCTGTGTACTGCAGGTCCTAAGACAGGAAGCTAGAGAGTATTTTTTCTTTAACAGTTATGCATTGGAAGGATCCCATTCATATTTATATCTTCTACATACCAGTTGTTTTCACTGGTTCATGAGGCGTGCAATCACTGTAAGATACTCAAGACTGCAGATGGTAAGCAGGGAGCTAATCAGGACTGAGGGAAGCTGAGACCCCAGCAGTGTTGAAAAGGAATGGGCCATTCAATCTCAGCTGTT
Source organism: Apodemus sylvaticus (assembly GCF_947179515.1). Lineage (NCBI taxonomy): Eukaryota > Metazoa > Chordata > Mammalia > Rodentia > Muridae > Apodemus > Apodemus sylvaticus. The sequence continues at coordinate 39,800,318 of NC_067473.1, read as the reverse complement.
CTATGTTCTATGTTCAATACTTAACAACACCCCAAAAGTAACCTTTCAAGGAAAAACAAAGAGGAATGGAGGGAGAAAAATCTGTGGATTTTCTTTAATTTTAAGAGTTCTCTTGCCCACTTTTCTCCTGAAAAAAAAAAAAACTGCTAGAAATAGGATTTGATTCTTCTGTATGCAAAATATTTTTTACTGTGGCTTAGTAATCTCTAAAGAGCACGATGTTAGGTGAGAGGGCCAACTTACTCTTGGCTTTCCATCTTCCTAGAACTCCAATTTAATGCTTTGTCCTTCAGTTTAGTATTTAAACAAAGAATGCTCCATATACCCATACAAACATATCAAAAGAAATATTCTTTCCACAAGGAATAAAAAAGGAAATAAGAGAGCCTTAAAAGGAGGGGCTTGATAAAGACATCCCATGTAGTGTTGAATTCTCCAATGTCTCGTATTCTTACATGGTCCCGTCAGTATGTAGTATGAGGAGAAATTTCTTCCATAAAGGTTGAGTAGTATACTGATCTATGCATATAGTAGAATGTCATTGGGTACCATTTTATCGCTATGTTCCTTTGGCAGAATAAAAGCAGCAGATTTTTTTCTAGGACCATGATCTATCTAGTATCATGTTCTTGGTCACATTAGCAGTGTTAGGTATAGTTTTTTGCCTCATGAAGAGGGCCTTAAAACCAATCAAACATGACTGGTTATCTCATACATTTGTGCCTCTATTACACCATTATATCTTGCAGGCATGTTGCTGGTAGAGATTAGAGTTGATGCTTTCTGGGAAAAGGAAAATTGCTGTCTCCAATAAAGTGTCACTGGTTATATTAACCATGCATCATAGCAGACCTAGTTGGGAAAAGGAATCAGGTCATCAGGAAGGGGACTAGAAGGGAGTGATGAAATGAATATGGTCAGAAAACATGATATACATGCATGAAAATGTCATGATAATCCTACATATCTATGAACATCTTCTGATATCTTCTTCAATTTCTTCAAAGACTTGAAATTCTTGTTATACAGATCTTGATTAAAGTTAGAAATGAACCGTCACATATATGGTCATTTGATCTTTGACAAAGGAGCTAAAACCAGCCAGTGGAAAAAAGATAGCATTTTCAGCAAATGGTGCTGGGTCAACTGGCAGTCAACATGTAGGAAGATGCAAATTGATCCATTCTTATCTCCCTGTACAAAGCTCAAGTCCAAGTGGATGAAGGAACTCGACATAAAACCAGATACACTGAATCTAATAGAAGAGAAAGTGGGGAAGAACCTGGAGCACATGAGCACAGGGGGAAATTTCCTGAATAGAACACTAATAGCTTATTCTTTAAGATCAAAAATTGACAATTGGGACCTTAAAAAATTGCAAAGCTTCTGAAAGGCAAAGGATACTGTCATTAGGACAAAATGGCAACCAATAGAATGGGAAAAGATTTTTACCAATCCTACACCCAATAGATGGCTAATATCCAATATATACAAAAAAACTCAAGAAATTAGACTCCAGAGAACCAAATAACCCTATTAAAAATGGGGTACAGAGCTAAGCAAAGATTGCTCAACTGAGGAATACCAGATGGCTCAGAAACCCCGAAAGAAATGTTCAACATTCTTAATCATCAGGGAAATACAAATCAAAACAACCCTGAAATTCTACCTCATACCAGTTAGAATGGCCAAGATCAAAATATCATGGAACAGAAAATGCTGGACAGGATGTGGAGAAAGAGGAACACTCCTCCATTGCTGGTGAGATTACAAGCTGGTAAAACCACTCTGGAAATCAGTTTGACAGTTCCTCAGAAAACTGAACATAGCAGTACCTGAGGACCCAGCTATACCACTCCTGGGCATATACCCAGAACATTTTCCAACATGTAATAAGGACACATGCTCCACTATTTTCATAGCAGCCTTATTTATAATAGCCAGAAGCTGGAAAGAATAGATGTAGCTCAACAGAGGAATGGATACAGAAAATGTGGTACATTTACACAATGGAGTACTACTCAGCTATTAAAAACAATGAATTCATGAAATTCTTAGGTAAATGGATGGAGTTAGAAAATACCATCCTGAGTGAGATAACCCAATCACAAAAGAACACACACACAGTATTAACTCGCTGATAAGTGTATATTAGCCCAAAAGCTTGGAATATTCACAGACCACGTGAAGCTCTTTGATCCTTATTGGAAAGTGGATCAAAACACCCACGGCTCACAGCCAACCAATAGTATGAATATAAGGTCCCCAATGGAGCAGCTAGAGAGAGGAACCAAAGAGCTGAAAAGGTTTGCAGCCCTGTAGGAGGAACAATAATATGTACCAACCAGTACTCCCCAGAGCTCCCAGGAACTAAACCACTAACTAAAGAGTACACATGGAGCAACCCATGGCTCCAGCTATGTATGTAGCAGAAGACGACCACTTCAGACATCAATGAGAGGAGAGGTCATTGGTCCTCTGAAGGCTCAATTCCCTAGAATAGGGGAATGCATGTCAGGAAGTTGGGGGAGGTGAGCAAGGGGAGCGGGATGGGATAGGGGTTTTTTGGAGGGGTAACTCGGAAAGGGGATACTATTTGAAATGTAAGTAAAGAAAATATCTAATAATAAAATAAATAAATAAATATTTCTGCAGGGATGACATGAAAGCTGCATTCTTTCTAGCTCTTTTATTTTGAACTTTGAAGGAAAAATAAAAATCGGCACTAAATGCAGCCATTTTGTTGAAGGTGTTTATTAGCTGTAGATATTCCTTGGTAGACATTTGGGAGACACTTATATATACTACCATATCATCAGTAAATGGAGATACACTGTCTTCCTCCTTTCCAATTTATATCTCCTCAGCCTATAGTTTATTTATTGTTCTAACTAAAACTTATGTACTATACTGTATAGATACAGAGAAAGTGGACAACCTTGTCTTGTCCATAATTTTATTGACTTATGTTTCTCTCCATTTAAATTGATATTGGCTATCAGCTTGCTGTATATTGTCTTAATTGTGTTTAGATATGCACCTTGTATCTGGGATCTCACCATTACATTTTTTTTATCATGAAGAGCTTGGATATTCTCAAAGGCCTTTTCAGCTTCTAACATAGTAAAATGGCCATCTTAACACAAGCAATCTACATATTCAATGATATTCCCACCAAAATTCCAACACAATTCTTTCTAGATCTAGAAATAGCAATTCTTAACTTCACATATAAAAGCAAAAACCCCAGCACACCTGAAGCTATCCTGTATAATTAAATAACTTCAGAAGGAATCACCATCCTGAAGTTCAAGCTGTATTAGAGAGCAATTGTACTAAACATGCACAGTACTGGAATAAAAATAGACATGTTGATCAATGGCATAGAACTGAAGACCCAGAAGTAAACACACACAGGAAAAGACATATGATATTTGATGAAGAAGCCAAAACCATACAATGGATAAAAGAAAGCATCTTCAACAAATGTTTGTCAGTCTTACTGGATTAGGAGAATGAAAGTAGATCTATATTTGCCACTCTGCACAAAACTTGGGTACAAGTCTTGTTCAACTATGTTCATAACAGTTTTATTTATAACAGCAAGGCACGGGAAACTACCTAGATTTCCCTCCACAGAAGAATGGATAAAGAAAATGTAGTACATTTATACAATGGAATATTACCAAGCTATTAAAAACAATGACATCATAAAATTTGCATGCAAATCATGAAACTAGAAAAGACCATTCTGAGTAAGGTAACCCCGAAAGGTAGACATGGTATATACTCACTTAAAAGGGGATATGGATAATAGCCATAAAGTACAAGATAACCATGGTACAATCTGTAGATTTAAAGAAACTAAGTAATAAAGAGGTCCCAAGTAGAGGGGTGGTTCTTGAATCTCACAGAGAATGAGAAATAGAATATACACTGTGCCTGGATTTTCAGAGGAGACTGGATGGGGAGATGATTGAGAGGGAAACAGGTGGGATCAGGTAGGGGAAGGGCAGAGGGATAGAGTGTTGGGAGAGAGAACTGGAATCTGGAAGTGGGGCGGAGAGGATCTCTGGGACTTGCTAGAAATCTAGGACAATAGAAACTCCAGGAATCTATGAGGGATACCCTAGCTAAGACTCCTAGCAATGGAGGATATGGACCATGAAATGGCCATCTCCTGTGACCAGGAAAGATGTCCAATGGAGGGATTGGGACATCAACCCAGGCACAAAACCTTTGACCCAAAATTTGTCCTGCTTACATGATGTGAAGGGGTGAAGATGGAACAGAAATCAAGGAAATAGCCAACTAAAGACTGACCCAACTTGAAACCCATGCCGTGAGAGGGAGCCCACCCCCGATAATATTGATAGCATCATTCTGGTACCCTTGCGGATAGGAAGCTAGCATAACTGTTATCTGAGAAGCTTTACCAACCGCTAATGGAAACAGATGCAGAGGCCTGCAACCAAACATTAGGAGGAACTTGGAAAATTGTGGAAGGAAACAGAGGAAGAGTTGAAGGAGTCAGAGAGTTCAAGGACACCACAAGAAATCCAACAAAATCAACTAACCTGGCCCCATAGAGGGCCACATAAACTAAACTCCCAGCCAGAAAACATGCCTAAAACAGACCTAGCCCCCCACATAGATAACAGATATGTATCTTGTTCTTCACACGGGTCCCCAAACAGCAGGGACTGCCTCTGACTCTTGACTGCCTTTGGATCCATTTCCCTTAACTGGCTGCCTTGTCTAGCCTCAATAGAAGAAGATGTGCCTAATCCTACTGTAACTTGATATATGTCAAGGTGGGTTGATATCCATGGGAGGCCTCTGTTTTTCTGAGGAGAAAGGGAGGAGGGAGATATAGGGGAGGGGAAGGGAGAAAAAGGGACTTGGAGGAGAGGAGGGAGAGAAACCTGCAATCCGGATATAAAGTAAAAGTAAGTAAATCAGTTAATAAAAAAAGGAAAAAAGGAAATTTTCTAATAAAATCATTATTATATGTAATGGGTACGTATAATAAAACTCCATACATGCAAAATACATATATAGAGAGATAAAACATGTATACAAGCTCAGAGTATAAGACTCTGTCAAAAATAGATCAAATGTACAACTGTAGCGTAACCAAATGGTATTAATTAGAGATGAGAACTGAAACTGGGAAGGAGACAGCTAGTTTTTAGAAAGTGTTTAAAACCCACAGTTCTATTCACTTCTCTTTTCTTTCGGGGAGTGGGGAACCAGAAAAGGGGAAATCATTTGAAATGTAAATAAAAAGTATATCGAATAAAATAAAAAAAATACACATTTGCGTACACACACACAAACACACACACATATATCAACACACCGACACAAACACACAGACACACACACACACACACACACACTCACTTTTAGCCCAAAACAATTCAAATCACTAGGCATTTTCCACCTGCATCGCTTCATAATTTTAGCCCTACATACATCTAACTAAATTCTGGCCAATGAGAGGCAAGCATTGTCAATATTTGTAATATGTCAGTTATCTTGAACACAGTGTGCTCATCTTCTACCACTGCTTGTTTCTTCTTCTTCTGTGGGAGATCAAGGGCACAGTGAAGGTCCTCTAATACAGTCATCTGCTAAGACTGTCATGAAAAATTGTCACAGGCTAAGTAGCATCAATAATAGAAATTTATCTTTTCATAGTTTAAAAGGGTAGAAATCTGAGTCAAGGAGCCACTGGGTTTGTGTTGGCTGCAACCCTCTTCCTGACTTGTAAGTAGCCTTTTAGCTATGCCCACATACAATACCTTCTGCTGTCTTTCTCTTCTTACAAGGACACTGGTTTTACAACAGGAGGCCCCACTCTTCTGAACGGATTAAACCATTTTTGGATCCTTAAATGACTGGTAAGGAGCATTAGATGTCTAACTTAAAGTACAACTGGTTATGTCCACACAACTCTAAAATACTGATTTTCCAAGTTCTTGAAACCGTTTAACCTTGATTCATACTCAGTGAACTTTGGGGCAGAGATCTTTGTTAAGACACAAGGAACAAAAGCACTCAACCTCTGCTGGGGAAAGGTCAGGGCTGGCACAGCAACCCAGGAAGTTCCTCAGGCCGACTCCAACTTATGGCTACTCTGAGCTTGGAGGAAAGACTCTGCCCAGTGCTTTAAAGAGCCAAGTGTCTCTTGCCCTGCCCTGCCCTGCCCTGCCCTGCCCTGCCCTGCCCTGCCCTGCCCTGCCCTGCTCTCTATTAGCAAAGAAGTTTCCTCTCAAGTCCCTTTGCATGGAGTTCTGTCACAAGTGATCTCTCGTCACTTAAAAACAGACTGAGAAATCATAGAATTTAGACTGTAATTTAATAGAGAGGGGATAATTGTGAACAGCTTTGGGTTTTAATTCAACATCTGCAAGGCCATCCTTTTACCTGACTTACGTGTATGTCTCTCTATGCCTCTCTGTCTCTGTCTCTCTGTCTGTGTCTCTGTGTCTCTGTCTCTGTCTCTGTCTCTGTCTCTCTCTCTCTCTCTCTCTCTCTCTGAGTATCCTTTCAACAGAATTTTTGTCTTCTTATAGGAAGCTACTCTACTCAGCTGTTTTTCATGTCAAACACGGTAACTGTGGCCATCCTGAATTCTACATTCCATGTGACAAATAGCCCTTAGCCATGGGGCCTCCTACATTCCTCTTAAAGATGGACAAGCTGCTAAATTTGTGATTTATCCTTCACTAGTTCCCAACAATCCTCCCTCACTGGCTAATCCTCTATTCCCTATCAGATAGAGTATAGTTATGCAAATGGGAATTCCTATAAGGCATCTTTGAAAACATAAATTGAATATTGAATGCCATAGGTACAACACACACACACACACACACACACACACACACAAAGAGAGGGGGCAGAGGGAGAGATTGAGACAGAGAGAGTTTATGTTTTGTGTTTCATTTCCATTATTTAAAAATGGAGATGAATATTGTTAAACAATTTTGTGAAAACACTGGAATTAATTGGACGCTCCAGAACTTTTTCGACTTTGATGTGCCCAAATAAGAGTTTAATATTGAGGAGGAATTCTGTGGAAGTCCATTGATAGGGATTGTTATAATTCAGTGTGCCTTAACTTCAAAGTTTATTCCGTTTTAAGTTCTGCAAAGTGCAGGAGAAATGGAGTTGGGGTATTTTAAACATCCATCATATCTACATTTCCCTCAACTGTTCTTCTGTCTTCTCTAGATATGGAGGAGTACGGCTCATTGTATTTCTGTGCTGTCCTTGACCCGTGGGTGCTGTTAACAATTTTCTCTGAGTACCTTTGCCTAAACATCCCCATTTGTCAACCTTTGAAAGGCTCGCATTGAGCTTCTCAGTTGGGGCAAATAGTCATTTTCACTTTCCCTCTGCCAGATTATTTCAAACAGTACTTCCAAGAAAAATTTAACATAACTCTAAATGGCTTTACACTATGTGCTTTGCAGGGGCTAAAGAAATATATTCCTGGGATTGAAAAAGGCTAGTGATTACTCTTGAAAACTTGGGCTAAACTATGTAACTCCAGAACAGAGCACAAAGTAAAACATGTGGGTCTTATTTGTCAGGACAAAAAGATTTGCCATGATAATTATAATTTAGTAGTCTATTGTGAGGGCCCCTGGAGTGGGGTAAAAATGCCCCTGCTGCCTATCTGGGATAAAGATTTAAGAGCAATAAGCAGCATGAGATTTTACAGGAGAAAAAGTCACTCTAAAGCCTGCAACTCTCCTTTCTTTAACAAAATTACCAAATTAGCAGATGAAGGAAATGCATTGAGTTTAATGTACTTGGTCAGCTATAAAGCTTTCAATAAAGTTTTACCTCAAAATGCAATTCAAATTATCTCAGGAACAAGGAAATAGAAGTTTCCAGAGAACTGAAAACTTTTGACGGGTAAAATGCCCATCAACCCTTTTGAAGATGAAGGCCCAGCTTAGAAACTTGAGTGAAATTAATCTGGTGTTTAAAGTGTAAGCAGCCCCCACTAGAATAGGAGAGTTCTATTCACAGACTCGTGTTAGCGTCCAGACCCAAATGACATGCGTGTGTTACGGTGTGGTTCACTCATCTTCCCGTGGGCGCCTGGTTTGAATGCTCCTGTCTACCTTACCATATAATCTGAAGACTGCGGGGCTTTCCTCTGTGGCACCTGCTGGAGGAGGTAGATTGACAAGGGCAGGCTTTGGAGACAAGCCCCACCCCTGACTCTTGTCATACCTTTGCTTCCTGTCTTCTAGTATGTGAATAAGCGGCTGCCTCTTCCCCCACCCTCGTCATCGTACATGGAGCCACACTACTGTGACTTCCCTGACAGCACGGAATAAAGAGAAACAAAAAGCTTTGCTTTAAAAGGAATCTCTGTGCCAGAGGTGAAAAATATCTATGCAACAGCGTTCCTGTAAATTCTCATAATTCTCTTAACTCAGACACTGTCCCTTATTTACACCAAAAGAGTAGGAAGAAGGAAGGAGATAGAAATTCAACCCTTGCTGTTCTGTTTTGTTTGGGCATTTCGAGACAGGATTTCTCTGTGTGTAGCCCTGGCTGTTCTGGAACTTGCTCTGTAGACCATGCTGTCCTTAAACTCAGAGATCTGCCTGTGTCCACCTCCACAGTGCTGAGAAAAAGACATGAGCCACTCTGCCCACTTTATTAACACACATATATGTATATGTATATATACATATATATGTATATATACACATAATTTTTCTAACTTAAAATCAAGGAGTGTGAAGTATGGAGGTGATTAACAGAAGAATCACCTTGAAGAAATAATTGAAAGCAGTTGCATTTTGAATATGTATTGTGGTGTAAGGTTTTCATTTCTGTATACATGTACAATTTAACACTTACACATGCTGACAGGAAAAATTCCCAGTTGAGAATATTGCTGAATTCTTCCCTAATTAGCTAAGCTAACTGTGTAGATTAAGTCATGACCTTTATTTTTGATTGGTTCCTGTGTATTCCCATTTTGATAATGGGCACTCATTAGAGTCATGTGGACAATTTATACTTATGTGATGTCACAATAGGGACCTAGATTAGCTCACAATGTATAAGATACTATTGGAACATGATATCATTTTATTAGTCCTAAGCACAAAAGTTTTTTCTTTAACTTGGGTTTCTGCAATGGTTTTGGTTGGAATATATAGAAATACAAACCTTACTGAAAATTAAAATCGTGTAAAATTTCTGAAGGTGTAAAAATACTGTACCTCTCACCTAAAACTTGTGTTTATATATTTTAGTGCTTTTGAACATCTACCCAAGATTTTCTCACATTTCTTCCTCGTTTCTTCCCATGATTGTTTCTATTCTCTTAAACTCGTTGGGGTCACTGAGGGCAACTGCTCTAACAACAGCTAACTGGAGGTGCTGAGAGAGTTGGCAATCTGCACAACAGTGTTGGCTAGTCAGGCAGACTCAGGTAAACCTACCAGGAATAAAGAAAGAAAACATTCTTCATGGACCAAGACAACTCTGGATGGACAGATATCTGCCGAAGAAAAATATCTTTAATTTAAAAAAAAGTGCATGGAAGTGCATGTTAATGTTTTCATAAGTAGTCACTCATTTTAAATCTCTTTCCCAGAAAATTTTCATCGAGAATTAAAAAGATGAAGTGTGGAATTCATATACCATATGATCAGCTCAGTCTATTTACACAGTTCGAAAGGAGAAAACCCAAATTGTTTGTTTGGCAAAGATAGTTAAAGAGTGACAAGTCTCCTCACCGTCCCGAAAAAAAGATAAAAAATAGATGGCCCAATTCTTTTGTTCAGACATCATAAAAATAAACCACCTTACCTCATTTTCTAGAACTTTCTGTTTTTGATGACTTAAAAGGGAGCGACCCATTCTGAATTTCACAATGACAGAAGGATTTGTAGCACAGCACTACTCTTTTATTTCAGGAAGCAGCCAAGTGTAATTAGGGAAGTCTGTCTTCATCACAAGAGAATATTGCCTGTTAAACTAATGGGAACATCAGCTGCTACAATCTTGGCAAAATGCACCAACTCTGAAGAGATGTCACCATCTTAATAATTCTGTGATGGCCATAGGAAGACAAACAGTTGTTGTTGACACGTGTTTGATCTTCATAGGCCTGCTGCTGTGACAAGCTACAAACTATATTTTATCCTCCACTTCTGTGATCCTTCACCCAGATAAGAACCAACACCTGGCATCTTTTCAAATTTCCTTTTCCCTTTTTTTTTTTCCTTTTACATCAGTGGCAAAAGTTAAAAAGGTAACATGAAAAGAAAGATGAAAAAGGAATACTGTTCAAATTGAAGGACTGTAGTTTCAAGTTTCAATCCTGTATCAAAACATCTCCGCCTTGCCTTCCCTCCCAGTCATCACAGATGAAGAGTACAAAGAGGTACACAAGGCCCAGCACAATGCTGCCTGTGTACTGCAATCCGGAAATCACAGCCACGAAATTATCCCTGACATATCAAAAACTGACAGTCACAGCCCCAGCATCTCCTCCCCTCATTCCCATGGACCTGCGTGATTAATAAATCTGACACATAAAAAGCCTCCATATGACTAAAGTGTCAGTTACCGGGAAGACTGTTTTGATCTATTTCTTAACTTTTAGAAGAAATATTCTCTTTTTCATGAATATGGGATCTGCTCATGGACTGCCAGCTTTCAAATGACCACCTCTTGAAGTTTAATTTTAAGTTTTAAATAAATATTGTATGCATGCAGAATAATTACGATGCTCTAGAGAGATACCATATAATGGCATTCATTCTTTTTTATGTGAAAATGCCAGGCCCTTCAGGCAGCTCAGTCTCGGTTTGCCACAGACTTATGCGGGTCCTTCAGTGGGTTATGTCTCAGAAGTGGCCTGTACAGGGTTGTCATCAAGATGCTGGTCCTGTTTCCCGAGTAAACTCCAATTTGCATGAGTTGGAAACTTCCCTTTAGACTCAGCTGTTCGAAGCCACCGAAACAATGTCACTGGCTTTCAAATTATTATTTTTCATATATTTTTTAGATGAATAAAACCTCCCTGTAGTCTGTATAAGATAAAAACTTAATAGCATCTATGTTGTTGATATACAAAAATCCTCTTGACAATCATTCATCATGTTGTGTATTTTACAAATGAGACTCATGTTCTTTACTTAAAACAGAAATGGTGTTTAAATTTATGTCTATATAAAACTTATCACAGTTTTCTATAAATTTGCATCACTACCATGTGGCCATGTGATGTAAATTACAGACACTACTATGCACATTTTATTAAATTCATAAATATGATTAGAACCATCCCATTTATCATTTGTGTCTTCTATTAGTGCCCTTGAGAAAATAGACTCTTCATTTAAGTAAATACTATCTACTAAGAGTCACATGTATTATGTATAATAAGGCTGTTTTCAAGATTTGGAGTCCTAATTAATTCACCAAAATAGTACCAAAAATTAGTTTGTCAATTTTATTTGTTTGTTTGTTTGTTTTTTTTATATTACACTTCTAACACAGTCTTTGCAGTCCCTGAACTCTCAGCAATTCTGTTTTAGCTTTCGGAGAGTGGGAGTTGAAGGCATGAGCCACCAGTGGGGTTAAAATAAGCTTTGGTATTTGTCTCACCGAGATGCAGATTTTGCTAACAGGTTGTTAGTGCTGACTGTTGAATGCCTGGGGAATCTCATGGCTTTGCTTCTAATGCTTATGCCCATTCCTGGTCCAGCCCAACTTACCCAGTTGGACTCTAAACTTTAGCTTTTCCTTGAATCTATTTCCAACTTTTCTCCACTGCAGTGATTGTTTGAAACAGCAGCTAAAATGTCTTTGCTTCTCTTTATTATTTATTAATAGATACTGACCCCAGAACCTCATGGATGACAGGCAAATACATCCCCAAACACAGAACCCATTTTTGTAATACAAACCAGATACTCTCAATCTCTATGCGAAAAGTGTCCGTGAGTTCAGATTATAGTCAGACTAGAATAAAACCCACAGTGCTGGGGCTGAAGAGGTGCTTCAACAGTTAAGAGCACTGGCTGCTCGGCTGGAGACCTGCTTGGTCTCCCAGTAGCCGCAGGGCAGCACACAACTCTCTGCTCTCCAGTTCCAGGGGACCCCACACTGTTTCTTGACCTCCGTAGGTACCAGGAATACATGTGGTGAACCTGTCATAGGTACCAGGAATACCTGTGATGAGCATACATGCTTACCAACAAGACATCTATACAAATAAACAAATCTGTTTAAAGCAAAACCGAATGGAACAAAAGACCCAACCAAGCATCACTACTGTCCAAAATCTCTTAGGCCCTAAAATATCCACACCTGGCGTGAATATCCAACCTTCCCCGCTCCAAGCTTCCCTCCCTGTTCTCACCGTGTGGTAACCTGGGCTGTGTGTATTTCTTCAGCAACCTGAAGGCAATTCCTACCTCAGGGTCTTTGAACCTGGCAGATTTTCTGATGAGAACATTTTCCTCTCACACTCTTCCATGACTTTCCCTTCTCTCTGCCTTCATAGGGACTTCTTCTGTGACCACTTTTCTTAAAATAATGATTCTTCACATTTTGCTACATTAACCCATTTTATTTTTCTTGATTGTGTTTATTATTTTAATTGTCACCATGACTTCCCTCAGTATGGATAGTAGTCTGGGAGTTGTAAGCTAAGATAAACTGTTTTGTCCTCCATGTTGCTTATGGTTATGGTGTTTTATCATAGCAATAAAAACTCAAACTAGGAATCCAGTCTAACTCCTGATTAACAGGACTCACTGTCTTATATCTGAGTATATGGATTGCTACAATAATTTCTATTGCATTGAATACAGTTGAAAAACTATGAGCATCTCAGGATTAAGCCTATCAGCAAATTGAGAGGAGGTAGCATACATTATTATTTTGACATTTTTTGCACAATAGTACTGGAAGATATAATAGCTGAGTTATTGGGATGAAAAAATAAATATATATTCTGCTTTCAGTGAATTTGAAATTTTTGCAAGTTGTAAAATTATACATTTTAAAGAAAATCTAAATAAAATATATGACCTATGAGCCTTTAAATTCCCTTTGTTTCTTTAACAAAGATAAATGTGCTATTATTACTTATATCCAAGCTTTCTCCTTTTAATATTTTTTCTTTTAAATAACCTCTTTTCTCATTCATCTTATATTCATTGAGTTAGTGCTGATTATAATTAATTGTTTTGATCTTCATGTAGATGTTACATGGATTTTTATAGACGTTCCATTATGATTAAACATACATTAATGGTCATTTAAAACATGCCACCATTTTCTAATAAAGCTTATATCTGTGGTCCACTGCCAGTGAAATGACCCAATAATATATCAGAACAGTAGTTTGTAATTTTGATAGAGGACACATTTGGCTTTCGAGTTTTTAAATCAAGGCCTTTTTCCAGTTAGTTGAGTACCAAATGCATTGCACAGATTCTCTTTGCATGTACGCGTATTATCTATTGTCATAGGCAGGCTTAACCATGCTGCTAAGGGCAGCCTCAGCAAACTGCATCTGGAAATTTGCCCAGGCACATATTTTAAACCTCATGCTAACCTGATGCTGAATAATGTGATATAGTATTATAAAGTCAATCAAGGTTCTTTTAACAATTGCCTTCTTGCTGTACCTGTGAGTATACTCATTTGACAGTATTCAGAACATCTTTTCATATTCCAATTTAGGGTTTCCCCTGAGTGCTCAGAAAGGCCTAAAGATCTTACAAGGTGAGGGAACAACATTGCAGAGTTTGACCATTGTGGCATTATTTGTGCCTTATCAGTCTGTTGTGTTCGATACTTAAGATATTGGTTTAGGAATTCATTACAGGGGGATGGGGGGAGGTAAGTGTGGCATCCTGAAGGCACACTGAGTTGTCAGCCCATTGCTCTACTATTGGAGAATGGCTTTGGACATTATTATAGGAAAATTTGGAAGGTACAGATTGGTTTGTTATGGTTATATATGTTATATATGTGGAAAAGTGTGACAAATTCAACTTTCACTTGGTAAAAAATATGTATATCTTTCATTTTAGGCATCTGATTTTCCATGCTCAGTGAAGCAATAAACTGCATGGTAGGAAAAATAGGGATGCTGAGGGTAGACAGATCGACCTGGGAATATAAACTGTGTTGTGCATCTGGACAGTTTGTTTTACTCTCCAAGTGTTACCTTACTCATCCATGAAGCAATAAGAATAAAGCATTATTGTAAGAAGGACCAAATAGGTTAGATTCCAGTTAAGGACGCTGTTATGCCTGAGCCTGAATCAAGTGTCAGTTATATGAGTGATGTCATCGTGTTGTTGCGACTTGTTATTTCCACAGTGTAAAGAATAGGAGTGTCTAGAAAGAACAAAAAGTGCTGCAACTCATGGGTCAGAACTTCAATCCTCTATTGAGCTGGAAGTAGAAAACCATACTGTCTTTACAAAGCATCTTGAGATAATAAACCAAATGTTTTTCTTTGTTTAAGATGCTATATGTATATACATCTTTCTTTAAAATATAACCAAATGTCTAAAAGTAAGTTTTATTAAAGAAGGTGGCTGTGATGGTTTGAAAAAGAATGGCCCTCATTTTGGCTCACAAAGAGTAGCACTGTTAGGCTGTGTAGCCTTGATGGAGAAAATGTGTCACTAGGGCAGGCTTTGAGCATGCCAAGTATAGCATCCTTTTCCTTCAGCCTGCAGATCCAGATGTAGAACTCTTAGCTTCTTCTCCAGCATAAAGTCTGCCTGCACACTTCCATGATGATGTTGGACTAAACCTCTAAAACTGAAGCCAGCCACCATTAGATGTTTTCATTTTTAAGAGTTGCCAAGGCCATGGTGTCTCTTTGTAAAAAAATAGAAATTCCAACTAAGACAGTGGCCAACTAAAAAAAATTAGTATATTTGGCTTAATGTATTTTATAATTTTTATAAACTGAGGTAGTAATGTTCATAATTATTCAATTATTGAGATCTTGGCAAAGTTGAAACATTTCCACAATCTCAACCAAAAAATTGTAATCTTCGCTATCATGGTGATTTTGATTTTTTTTTTAAATTGTACACTGTTCCTGGTTGATCTGTAGTGTTTACTCTTCTTCTTCTTCTTTTTTTTTTTTTTGAATTTGTTTTTTTTTTTCTGAGACAGGGTTTCTATGTATAGTCCTGGCTATCCTGGAACTCATTCTGTAGACCAGGCCTTGAACTCAGAAATCTGCCTGCCTCTGCCTCCCAGAGTGCTGGGATTACAGGCGTGCGCCACCACTGCCTGTTTTGTAGTGTTTACTCTTAAAGATAGAAGCTACCCAAAGAATGCCTAATTATTAGCAAGATTACTTGGAAAAGAAAAGAGACATTGTGATCAATCAGAACATGTTCTCAGTTCTTGTTCAAAACTGGCTGACCTTTTCAAAGTCAATGATTGTCTTTCCACGGGTGTTTAGGGCCCACCCCACCTTGAAGTACAGAATATCTTTTCAAGTCATATTCTTAATGCTAGCTTGTAGCCATCTATACTTCTCCTTTACCTGCTATTATACAACCTAATTCTGCCAGGCTTTATTTTTCCTGGATTTGTGTAGGATATTGTTAATAACTGTCTTAAACCTAAACTGGTTTATGATGCCTTATCCACATAAAACATCATGATATGATGAATTTAGTCTGTGATTCTGATTTTTATTTTCATTTGCTAAGATAACTTGGAGTATGACAAAAAAGCTGAAAAGTTAGGTCTTTGATAACATCAGTCATGCCTTGAATTTGATGATTTCCTGTCTTCTACTCCTCCTGGGTGAATAAGTTTCTTTTTGTTCCAGGGCTGTCAGGTGTTCCATTAAGCTGCTAGTGTATGCTCTCTCCATTTTCTTTTTCTTTTTTTTTTTTTGGAGGCACTCAGGGCTATGAGTTTTCCTCTTAGTACTGCTTTCATTGTGTCCCATAAGTTTGGATATGTTGTGCCTTCATTTTCATTAAATTCTAAAAAGTCTTTGATTTCTTTCCTTATTTCTTCCTTGACCAAGGTATCATTGAGTAGAGCACTGGTCAGTACACTTGGAGTTACCCATGGCCCCAGACACATCAGCAGCTGAGGATGATCTTCTTGGACACCAAATGGGGGAGAGGCCCTTGGTCCTGGAAAGACATAATCTTGTTGTACAGAGGAATACCAGGACAGGGGGCTGGGTTGATTGGGGAAGGGGAGATGGCTTATGGGATTTTTGGGGAAGGGGGAAACCAGGAAAGGGGACAACATTTAAAGTGTAACTAAAGAATATACCTAATTAAAAGAAAAATCAGTCACTTCTTGCTAGAATCCATCTGATTTATACATGTGGGTCTTCTCCCATATGTCAGGAAACTTTTGTTCCATAAGACTCACTGAAAATTCTTTCACCTGCCCCTCTATGTTGTAATTGTTTCTGGTAGTCTGGAAAGTGTTTTAAGAATGATTATCAGGGGACTGAAGTCACATTCCTCTAGTTCTGGCACACTGAATTCGAGGCTAGCCTGCTCTATAGAGTGAGATCCAGGACAGAGTATGTAAAGAAACATTATTGTGAAAAAAAATAAAAGGAGAGAGGGGGAAATGACAGAAGTTACAATCAAGGGACATAATCTTAAGCCTGGGCAACACATTTAAAGATGATTGAGATATTCATAGTATTTGAAAGGTTTATGCAGGATTTCATGACTTATTTCTCTATGCTTCTTCCATACTTCAATAAGGTTTTTTGAAATTACTACCTCATCTCCAGGTAGATCTTAATGAGCTTATTCAGTGACTGCTTCATGTTTTTTTTTTTTTTTTTTTGTGGGTCAGTTTTTTTTAATTCGATATAGTTTTTATTTACATTTCAAATGATTTCCCCTTTTCTGGCCCCCCACTCCCCGAAAGTCCCATAAGCCCCCTTCCCTCCCTCTGTTCTCCCACCCACCCCTTCCCACTTCCCCGTTCTGGTTTTGCCGAATACTGCTACACTGAGTCTTTCCAGAACAAGGGGCCACTCGTCTGTTCTTCTTGTACCTCATTTGATGTGTGGATTATGTTTTGGGTATTCCAGTTTCCTAGGTTAATATCCACTTATTAGTGAGTGCATACCATGATTGATCTTTTGAGACTGGGTTACCTCACTTAGTATGATGTTCTCTAGCTCCATCCATTTGCCTAAGAATTTCATGAATTCATTCTTTCTGGCTGAATAGTACTCCATTGTGTATATACACCACATTTTTTGCATCCATTATTCTGTTGAGGGATACCTGGGTTCTTTCAAACTTCTGGCTATTATAAATAGGGCTGCTATGAACATAGTGGAGCATGTATCCTTATTACATGCTGGGGAATCCTCTGGGTATATGCTCAGGATTGCATCATATTTTGACTCCGTAAGAATTAATCCATGGGACCAGTGAGATGGCTTAAAGATAAAGACCTTGGGCTCCAAGTCTGAAGGTCTGAGTATTATTCCCGGCACCAAAAGGTGGAACAAGAGAACAGGCTCTGCAAGTTGTCCTCTCGCCTGCATTCATGCACCTGGTCACATGTGCTTATACACATCTGTGTGGCACAAAACAATAAATGAAAATGTAATAAGTTTTAAATTAATTCCACCATTTTTCAATAGAATAAATGCCTAAATAATATATTTCCTACAACTCATCTGTTAGATTTCCATGTTTGCCTGTCATTGAGATAACACTTGGGATGGCTCATGAGAGGACAAAGAAAATAAGGAAATACGGAAGTTGATTCAAAGAAAGGAGTTTTAGTATTGTGTCACTTTCAAAAGAAGTTATGTTTTTAGGGTTTTTTTGTGTTTTCTTTTTTTTGGTTGTTGTTGTTCCTTGTCTGTTTAACCCACCCACTCTGTTTTCTCACATATTCTACACATGTGTGTAAATAACCTCATGCCTAGTGTTACCTATACACAGAAGCACACACACTGAACACTGCTCAATGTGTTTGTCAATATCATTGTTGAAGGGGTTTCCTTGTGAAGAACCCTTTTTTGCCATATATGACTATATCCACCATTCTATTTCTGTCCACAATACATTTCCCTATGTTGTGTCAATTTTACTGTTTACCAAGGTTTCACGTTGAGGTTCAGGTATGCTTTAAAATGAACTTTTTCTTCATTGTTAACTTCAGACAAAATACATGAAAAAGAAAACAATTGTCTAAATTGAATAAATACCTAAAGCAGGCTGATTCTGGAGGAAGATTCACAATGTGGGAGAGGTTCCATGACTTTCTTATTAGGAGATTTGCCTGTCAGAAAATAGACTCCAGCGTGCACCAAGTTATGCCAAAACTCTTAAGGGGGACTATCATTTCCTGGTGTCTGCACAGGATTGTTTCCAGGAGCTTCTGTACACACCAAAATCCATTGATACTCAATGTGTCTTATAACATGCATGTGAAAATGCCATAGTACTTGCATGCTATCTACATGTGTCCTCTCATGTAATTTGAATTTCTAGCATTACTCATAATATCTAACGCAATGTCAATGTTAGTAAACGAGAAGGGATATGTGCACATGACCAATAAAAACACATATTTTTTAAAAAAGAAAACAGAAAATGCATGTTATGGTGTGAAGAGCCACAAAATGGAACACAGGAGAAACACACTTACTATACCAAGTGGGCACCCAGAACAAGAACATTCCATGGCAGAGAAATCTAAATTCATTCACTGGGCAGAACTGAGGTGCCTAAGCAAGCTAAAGGAAGCTGAGATCTGAACTGATGCCCAAGTATCTGCACTGTTCAAACAAATGCAGCCAAGTTCATTGCTTGCAACCAGACAAAGGCATACCAGAAATATAAGAAATACCAGAATCATATACAATCAGTCATTTATAAAACATAATTTCACTGTGCCCTGAATATAATCACAAATGGTTGGCATGTAAAACCTTAGAAAACAAATCTTGTTCTCAAAAGAAGAGATGTTTCACAGTGTCTAACCAGGAAGCTACACACACAATGAAGTTCAGAAAGGCTATTGATGCAGCAACAGAAGCCTCTACTATAAACTAAATAGGGGTATTTTTAAAGCTTTGCAGCAGAGAGAATTTTTAAAAATAATGGAGGCTGGGGATATAGTTTAGTAGGAAAATACAATTTCTTTGCATATAGTAGATTTTGATTTCATCCATAATATCAGAAAATAAAAAAAGACAGAAAATGAAAATGAAAGTTTCCAACTATGTAATATTTAAAATCAATTTACTCTTCTAGAAAACTTTCAGTGATCTCCACTTTTTAAATAATGTTAAACTTCTCACTCTTGGGTGCTTTTATTTCTAGAACAACATTTGTACTTCTCCGAGGTCTTGTATCCACCTCTATTCCTCTCCCAGACTGTAAATTCCTGCATTGTCCTTGAAGACTGTTGTTTATCAATAGAAACCTTATCCAAACTCTGAGTTAAAAACACTGTGAGATTTCTATCTTGGAATTATATTACACCTCTGAAAATCTACCTTCATACATATAACATTCAATTTCCATATCTGTAAAATGGTCATAGTAATCTGACTAATTTAGATACATGCATGTTTCGATACCTCACACTGTGTCTGAGATACTGCTTGGAGCTTGTGAGATCTTACTTTACAAATGATAGAAAGAGGAAGACAGGAAATGAGTAAGGAAATAAAATTATTCTCCATTTTGCAAGTGCTCTAAAGAAAGTAAACACTAATTTTGTATTGGGAGATACACATTGAACTGAATGGTGGTCATTTTCACTATTCCTATGCCATTTTATAAGTTCCTCCCAGAACTGCAATCACATTTTATGAGCAATTAATTATCCCAAATAATCAAGAGATATCATGAGAGAAAGAGCAGGATAAGAACTCAGTATTATACCCATAACTAGTTACCACATACAACATATGCCATTCCTTTTTTTTAGCTTATCTTTTTATTCTATCCTTTCTTTGTGCATGTGTGTGTGTATGTGTGTGTATGCGTGCGTGTATGATTGTATGTTTGTGTATGTGTGTATATATTTATGTTTATATTTTTATATGTGTATATATTCATGTGTGTAATATATATATATGTGTATACATGTGTGAATGTTTGTTATGTGTCCGGATTATATATTTGTGTATATGTTGTTGTTAATATGTCGTAGGTATGATATATGCATGTTTGTGTATTATGTGTGGATCTATATGCAGGTTGTTTATTGTGTGTAATGTGTATATGTATATAATCATGTTGTATGCCTGATATATGTTGGCATGTATGTTTATCTATAACTATATCATCTCTCCTTTATCTCTATCTATATGTATGTGATATGTGTATTGTGTGTATTACTATGTGTTTATACATGATATATATTACACATTTTGTGTGTATGTATACATGATATATGTGTATATATGTATGTATATATATATATATATATATATATATGAGTGTGTGTGTGTGTGTGTATTGTGTGTATGTGTTTGCATATGGGATGTATGGGGCACACCTTTGTATGAGTGCCCACACCTGTGTACATTCAGAATCCTAAAGAAAGCATGTGGCACTGTCCTCTATCACTCTCTGCCTTATTGCTTGCAGAAAGATTATCTCACTGAATGTGATGTTTACCTCTGCGAGGGGCGGTGGCTGGCAAGCACCTTCTCAGGATCTCCTTCTCATGCTTCAATGCAGGGGTATGGCTGCGCACAACTGTGTCAGGCTTTGTGCATGGGTTCTGGGATCCACAGTCAGGTCCTTGTGCGTGAACAAGTCCTCTTACCCATTGAGTCATCTTTCCCGGTCCTCATCGTTCCTCTTAATGACCTTAACCACTTTGGGAGCAAATATAAATCTTACTTGTTGAAATACAAATGCAATAATGTCACAAATTAAACCTAAGGTATGTATGCAACACCTGAAGAAATGAGAGATTGAATGTGACTCTCCATGGTGTTTTTCCTAGGCGAAGCCTTGGCAACTCTTCTAGAGAGGGGAATTTGTTTTTAAACGCAAACACTAGAATATAACAACTAAACAAGGGATTTGCTTGTGGGGCATTAATTGCAATAATTATGGGTTGAGAAGAGGTAGCTCTCACACTGTTAAGCACTGATTACAAGCTGGAAATTACTGCGCAGGAATTGAGATTTTGTGTTTCAGCCAAAGAGTTTTTATTTTCATTTAAAACTGTTTGGGTAAGGGTGGAGAAGCACTCCTAGGAAAACAATTCCCTTAGTTTTGCAACACTAGACCCCTGAGGACAAGTTTTAAAGGTATACTGTGAAGAAGCCTTTGCCCAAAATTTCAAACACCCAACAGAAGCCTCTGATACCACCCCCATAAGATGTACATACAAGCTGATAACAAATGCAGAGACAGAAGGGGTTTTTATTCTTGGTTTTGTTTTTTTAAAAATCTATGATATGCACAAAACCTGTTCATTGTTGGAAATCAAAGGCATGAACAACATTCATGAATAACAGTGACAAACCACACTGCTTAAAAAAAAATCTGAATTATTTCTGCCTTACTTCCGTGAGGGCAGAAGGACTTCTCAGGTCTGAAGGGCTCTTTGTTGAATGTTAGTTTTTCTCCTCAGAGGTCAGAAAATTTCAGAAAATATCCAGTGTATGCCTGTGTCTAAAGACTGTAACTTCATAATGGGCATCAAGTTTCCCTGAGTTTGTAAGTGGCCCTATCTGATCCCTGTCCACAGACACATCTATTGTTCTAAGGGTTAAAAAACCGCAGGATCACAACGAGAAGCCTTATTACCCAGTCAAAGTAAATGGATCACCACATAACCTTTCAGAAATGTTCTTCCTTAAGCTATTAAAACATCCCCTGCCCTTAGATGACAACAATTTCTCTGCCTTTTGAAATTTCTTTTCTACCCTGCAGGGTTCATAGAGATATGCTTGGTTAAAATCAACTTATATAAAACTATGCACTGTAAATTCTGACACTTCTGTTTGAATCTCTTTTCAAACACTTGTCTTTGCTCACCATAATAGATGTCAGTTCTTCTGATGTAGTTCAAGCAAGAGCTTCGTATGAAGACTCAGCGATGTCTATCACATTTCTGAAGCTACTACTCACTGAAGTTTTGTGCTGTTTGACATCAAAGATAGGCAAGAATCACCTGCTGAGTTCACATGCATGAAGCAAAACAGCTTCAAATCACTTTTGCTAGACAAAAAGTTTTTTTTTTTTTAATACTAAGCTTTTACTATTGTGGACTTAAAGACAAATGCAGTCTCCTCGTTAATATCTCATAATCCTGTGTTACTAAAATATGCATCGGAAAGCTCTGAATTTAGTTAACTTTTAAACTGAAGGTAATTTGTGTAGTTGCTCTAGATTTGAACTTAGCTGCAAAGAATCGGGAATCATTCAGACGTTCAAAATGTGATTTTTATTCAATGTGCCCGTTATTTTGCTCAAAGGTAAAAAGCACTTTGAACATCGTCAAATCAAAAAGAAATCTTCTTCTAGCATTTTTGACTTTAATAGATGTCCTTGACATCAATTTGAGACATAATTTCCTTCAAAATAAATGCATCCAGATTATGTGGAAATTATAGATTTTTATTTTTTGAAGATCTTCAGGGTTATTATAAATATGTGTAGGTTTTTGTGGAAAAACAATATAAATATTTGAGAAATGTTATTGCATGGTGTAATTAGGTATAGTGTGCTATTAAAAATGTTACCATGAAGATTGTTTTTCATGCTTGGGATGTTTCAGATGACACTTTAAAATTTGAACTTCCAATAACCCAGCAATTTGCATACAATAAAAATAAATGAATATCAGTTTTTTTTTAAAAAGGCATATTTTAAGTTTAGTCACAGGCCCTTTTGGCCATTTTCCATTTGGGGCTATTACAGGACACAGGTGTTTTTTTAAATTTAGGAGGATATCAAATATGTTTATATTTGCTATATTTGGGATATAGTTTTTATTTTCACATGCCTTTTAATTATTTTAAATGTATATTTAATTTAAAAAGTATTATATCACATTCAACCTCCTTTTCCCCCCTCTACCTTCTTTGATCCCTTCCAAATTAAAAGCTATTTTTTCATATATATGTGCTTGTGAGCACATAACTGCACAAATATATCAGCACAATCTGGTGAGTCTGGTTTGTGTGCATGTGTGGTATCATTCAATGTGAACCACTGGGCATTGTTCAATGGGAAAAGCATCCTCATACCCAGCAAAGGTTAATTCTCAAGTCCCAGCAGTCATTGGTTTCTCACAGGTCTTTGTCTAAAAGTGGGACTCTGCAAAAATTCCCCTCCTTTCCATATTAATATTTTCTTATATTCCAATGTTCCAGACTTCTATCTCCAGCAATTTAGAATGTCAACATGCTTTCTAGTGACCATAATCTATAAAAACAATGATGCCTCAATTTTTTTTTAAAAAGCCAAAATTAAAGTATTATTTCTACAAAATTTGCTAGATTACTTTGATCTGAATCAATATCTAGAAATTCATGCTTATATTTTTACATGTAAAAATATACTAATTTTCATTGTATATTTATGTTTTAAAACAAAATGTTAGTATACTGGCCTATACTAATTTGAGGTCACAAATGTCATTCAATCCCAATTGTCTCATTCACAATTATTGTGAACACAGGATAAAGACAGGATGGAAATAAGCAGGGAATTATTTTCAATCTATAAAAAAAGTAAAACAGAGAAAGATTGAAATAAAATGTCACGTCACTATAATCCCCAAGCTACCTAGTGAGCCAGAGAATGGCCACTCAGGTCTGGAGAACTTACGCCTTTCCTCATTATAAGCACAGTTTGAGTTATCTTTCTATGCTATGAAGCACAGATTAGAGAAATGCGCTTCATTTTATATCTTGGCAAAGGTCTTCTTAGGAATAGAATCAACTCAGACACCCATTAATCATGAAGGGTCAAAAGCAACTGGAGAATTATGCCATGATACACAAGTTCTATTTGAATTTCCCGAGCAGTCACCAAGAGTGAACGTGCCACATGTCATACAGATCTTTGTATATTTGTTACACAGATCATATAGCACAAAAATTCATGTTCTCCATTTCATTCTAGTTAATCCACTGGATTAAGAGTCTTCCTTGAAAGTAAATAAGATGATTTTATTTCTAGCAAATAAAGAGTAACTGAAGAACCATTCTACTCACCGGCCCATATCTAGTCTATAAAACACCCCCATCGGCTTAGTCTCTGTAATCCTTTGTACTTCAATTTTCAAAGGTATATGTTGAAACCCTTAGTCTCTGGCAGTCTGGATGACTGCATGCAAAGGGCCACTCTCTCTTTTGGCTTAACAACTAGAATAGGAACACATGCATGTAACTTACTTATCATATTTGTAATATCTTACATTGGAGATTCCATTTGTTCCTTTTCTTTAGGTTTTAAACAGACAAAAGAATAATAACAAAGTTTCAAATGCTACATCACAAGAACTGTGTAAACAGCTACACAGACTCACAAATCAAGTTTATGCAATTGGGTTTCTCTCTGATAAAAGAAGAAAATTCATTGTGGAAGTTCTGCTTTTGTAAATCACTTTCTTAAGGTATGTGCACAAAGCAATGCCTTTCATTATGTTTTTTTTTTTAATTGTGGTTTGTTTCTTGCCTCTTTCCTCACTTTCTTCTATCTTCTCCATGACCCTCTCTGAGTGGTTCCTTGTTTCCTCTGCAGCAGACCTATTTTGCCTTCATCTCACATGTACTCCATTGCACTCTTATTCTTCCCCACTTCATGATTCCTCGCCTCATGATTCCTCTCCTAGTTTCAACACACACACACACACTCACAAACACACACACCTACCTCTGAGGTAGGACTTAAAAGTCCTTTGGATATATACCCAGGAATGGTAGATAGTTGTGTCAGACAATAATTGTTTTTCAATTTCTAAGGACACCCCAAACCAGTTCCCATATTGGGCCATGAATTTACATTCTCTCTGGGATGTAAACTCCTCTTCTGATCCACATTATTTAGCAGCATTTATTGTCTTGATTCTTCAAGTCATGAGTTCTGACCTTGGTGAGGTGGCATCTAAAAAAAAAAATTAGTTTGCATTTCCTTGATGACTAGGGCTGTGAGATATTTTTCTAACTATTCTTTGGTAGACTATTGTAGGTAATTAATCCCTATCTGGTTATGCTTTGTTTGATTTGGTTTTGACATTCCATTTTTAGTTATTTACATATTAGAATTAATAATAATTACCAACCCCATCTGTTTCCTTGATGGTAAAGTCATTTTCCTAATTCTGTGTCTTCCTCACTTTATTGTTGTTTCTTTTCCTGTGCATAAGCTTTTACAATTTATGAATCTAATTTGTCAATGCCTAGAATTATTCTCTGTGTTGGTAGAATCTTTTTTAGAAAGTCCTTGCATATGTCTATGTATGAAATATTTTCATAAGATTTTCCTATACAAGTTTCAAAGTCCTCTGACCTTCACAGGCATGAATGTGCCCATCCCCACACAAAGAAAAAATATTTAAAAATTTTGTGAGGCCTTTGGGTAGTAAGAATATCTATATATAGGTTTTATGTATATGTATATATATATATATATATATATATATATACATGTATGCACGAGCATATTACAGAAATGTATACACATGCATTTGTATATGTACACAAAATGTTTTTATTCATGAAAAAGCATTTCTTAAAATTGATAAGAATATAGTGTACATTATAAATTTTAATTAGACAAATGTAACAACACTTTAAATAATATCAAAATGATAAAAATGTAATCCTCATGCTAGGTGTGTTGGCACAGGCTTTTAATTCCAGCATTCAAGATGTAGAGGCAGGCCAGTCTCTGTGAGTTCAAGGCCAGCCTGGTCTACCAAGTGAGCTCCAGGACAGCTAAGGCTGCTACACAGAGAAACCCTGTCTTAAAAACCAAACCAACCGATCAACCAACCACACAAACAAACAAAAATAAAATAAAATAAAATAAAAACCCCAAAACTTAATCCTAGCAATTATTTTAAAAATAAAAATTAAAACCAAAATGATATATCATTCTATAATACCCCATAGAGTTAATCCTTTAAAGAATGACAGTATTAGTGTTGGTAGAATGTAGAGCAAATGACAGAGAAAGCGGTGGCCACTGCTTTTCCAAATCAAAAAATGAATGAGTTTTCATTTTATGGCAATACAAACTGAAAAGAAGCAGGCATATCCTATATTTAGAAATTTCTCTTATTGTGACATGCCTACTGAAATTCATGTATATTTTTATCAAAGAGATGCCAAATGATTATACACTGGACACAGCAGGAACAATTTGTAACCCCAGCCCTTCAGAAATTAAGGTTCAAGCACAACCATTAATCTGAGTCGAGCCATGGGTACAAAGTCAGTATTAGACCAGCCAGAGGCACATATCAAGACACTGTCTTAAAAAAATATCTGTATAAATATTGTCTATAAATGCAGAAATCTGTAGAAACAAACAAACAGATAACAAAAACCCTAAATATCAATCTGCAATGGATTGAAATCAGTTGTAGTATATCTATGTAATACACCATTTGGTTTGGGTTCTAGTTTTGAATTTTTTGCTTCCTATTAATATGTTGTAATATAAGAACCCTCCACCACCTGCTTCTCCCTCCATTAACCCTTCCACGGTTTCCTTACCATGATGGATTAAATTCTCTCTGAACTTGTGAGTTAAAATGAACCTTATCTTGTAACTGTTAGATATGTTGATGATCCCAATGAGAAAGTAGCACACCCTAAATGTGGTCACAAACAACAAGCGTCATACTGTCAGACTCATAAAGTTGATAACCTGAGGCCACACATTACAGAATTACAAATAATAATAACATGAAGTTCAGTATATGAAGCCCAGAATTATTGCTTTGACAAGCAGCTTGCATATCCACAAATCTCACAAAAATCTATGTTAATGAAAGTACAAATATGCTTACTTTTGGAAGGACTACTACTGCAGTTAAAAAAGGAGCTACTTCTCAAGTGTGGACAGTTTAGTCTCTCCCAGGAAGACATTATTTTGTAAGCTACTTTAAAGTTTCAAAGTTGAAGCTAGGTAATAAAGCAGGGTTTTGTTTTTTAATTTAAGTTTCACCTGCAGAGAGACATAGGAGTTAGATACTAAGAAAAGGCAGATATGTTTGGGTCAGAAAAGCATTATCGTCATCTGAAAGGTGCACGCGGCTCTTCTAGGCACTAGGTGCCTGATGACATGGTTTCTAATATATCTGAGAGGCAAGTCCATCAAAGCTACCCATTGTGAGAGGCCTGAGACAGTGATCTGCTTCTGGAAACTTGAAAAGTCGGACTTCTGCCTCCCTTCAAAGACATTTTTCCCAATCAGGAAACTATGCAGAATTATTGTATAAGAGCAAGTTGTAAAATAGCAGGTAATAAAAGGATAGTGAACAACTTAGAGACATAGATAGAAATACTAACCATGGGTCTTTGTGGTAGCCTAGTTTAGTATTTTCTCAAAATAGGACTGAAAGATAGAAAGATAATATTTATCAGCAGTGAGAAATAGTTCCATGATTAACAATAATGGCTTAGAGGACGAGAGTGTGTTTAATCTTTCCCTGAGACATTAGTTATCCAATAGAAGTACTTAGTGAGAAACGCAGAAAGTTAAAGAGATCTAATCCAAGTTTGGGTAGAATCAAGGATACAGTGGATTTTAAATTTACTATCCATCAAAGACATTCATTATTATGGGCATTTTGCTGTATTCAGTTCACATGGCCTGCATATATCTTTAATTAATTAATTAATTTATTCATTCATTCATCTGTCCATTCACTTACAAATGTACTCCATATAATATGTTGGAAATAAAGGTAAAAATACAGATAATGCTGCCTGGTCACAGGGTTTAACTTTTACTTGCAAAGGTAGATGTTAACAACACAGAAACATCACTAAATGGTAAAATGATGAAAGAGGGAAGCACAACCAGAAGAGAGGTACGGAGTCCTGGACTGCAGATACAGTGTCAGTGTTTGTATTAGTGAGGTAACCATTGAACTGAAAGAACTGAAGTTCACATAATGAACTGAAATTCAAGGGTGCAGTTCACATAGTCACTCTGCTTAACAGTAAGCTCCTCTCACACACTCATCTGCGTTTATAGTTTATAAGTGTATAAGTTTATAGTGTATAAGATGCGAGATATTTTGGTTTAAGAAAGTTCCAGTTCTGTAGTCTGTATTTCGCTATTGCTCCTTTAAAGATAGTCTCACACATTTATGCGTGCATTTGCAATAACAAACAGTGAAAGGAGAAGCTTTGGATGTGAAGGAGAATGGGGAGGGCCATACGGAAGGGTTTCAAGGTGTGAAAGGATAAAGGTTACGTAGTATAGTTATAATTATATTGTAGTCTAAAATATATGCATAGTGTCAAGGAAGAGCACCCGATTTAGTTATACAATACCAAGTGGTCAGTCCTGATGTCATATCCAGATACGAAGCATCATGTATTTCAAACACACACAGACACACACACACAAATACAGAAAAAATTAAAGAAAAAGAAGCCAATAATTTAAGAAAGCAAAGGAGTTTCACGGGAAGCATTGGGTTATAATATAATAAAAGTAAAATTTTTAAAAATTCAATAGAAAGAAATCTCGTAAATTTCATGCTGCTTTCTTTTAAAGTGCTATGTGGTTTTGGCCGGGCCCTTGGTTGGTGAAACAACAACAAAACAGAATAAAAACAAACCCCCACAGCAATAACAAAATAATTCTTCTATATTAGTATCTTAATTTCTCTGAAAACTCAATTTTATCACTGAAAAGGGGGCAGGGTCAAAAATAAAATGAGTTATTGCCTCTTGCTGAGATCACAGGAATCAAGTGAGAAGGGAATCGTCAAACTCCTGTCCAATATTGTCAATAGGATTTTTTAAATGTATTTTTATTCATTCATAAGAGTACGCGCCTAGGCATATGCCCTTGGCCCACACATCTATTCATGATTAGTATCCAGGATCAGGGCATTAGGGTGCCCAGAAGGAGAGCTACAGATGGCTGAAAGCCATGATGTGGGTGCTGGGAAGCAAAGCTGGATCCTCTGTAAGAGCAACAAGTGCCCTTAACCTGCTGAAGCATCTATTTCAAAATGGCTCCCCCCATTAATAATAAGGTTACATTAGTATCATTATTCATAAAGATGAGTAAATCAGGGACTACTGCATGAAATGGAGACACTTATAACTGACATAAAATTATTTGTTTTATGGCATAATGAAACGACATAAAATTATTTGTTCCCCGAGGCTGACAGTTTACACAGTGTCCTCACAAGAGTTTGAAGGGCCAGATTTCACTGTCTGCCTATTATCCACAATCCATAATTTATCAACAAAACACAATCTGTTCTTCTATCACAAGGGTCAAATGGATATAAAATCTACTTCCTAAAATCAATTTCTCAAGCAGTTTAGTAAATAGTATCGATGGGGATTTGAGTTACACTACCATTTTATTTTTAATGGGTTTTCTCTATTGTTACACTACTGTCCAGATGTGGACAGTATCATTCAAACATTTTACCCATTTCTTCCTATCTTTGATATTCTCCAACATTCCTGCCATATGCTATGTAGTCTTTTTGTTTTATCACATATACTTGTGCATTAGTTAATCTTCTCGTTGCTGTGATAAAATCCCCAACAAACATAATTTATGGAAGGAAGAGTATATTTAAACTCACAATTTGAGGGTATATGCTATCATGGCAGAGACATGTATCAGGAGCTTGAAGATGCAATTTCTTGCATCATTACAAGAAAGCAGAGAAATGAATACTTGTGATTGGTTAGTTTTCCCCTTTCAAGTAAGTGATTCCAGCTCGAGGAAAGAAATGGTTTTACCCATGTTTAGGGTGGCTCTTCACCCTTCTACTAATCTAATCTACATGATCACTTACAGGCATACCACAAATATTTTTCTAGATTTTATGAAGTTAACAATCAAATTAACCATTCTAGTTCTATCCTTTGTCAATTTCTCACTGAAATGTATTGCTTTTAAACCCATGCCAAACAGAATGGATGTTTGGGAGTGAGAGGAGACCGATTCATGTAAGAACTCTCAGGAATCAGACTCCAGAGACCAGCCTTAGGGTGTAGATCTGAGTTTATTACTCAGTGCATAAGCTTATATATAGTGTTTGAGCCAACCCCAACCCTCTAAATCCTTGGCAAATCATATCTCACCACAAGGTCACCTTACCTAATGAAAGCCTTCATGAGGCAACTAGGAAGGAACAGAAGGGGGCAGGACATTATCACCTGTCGGGGCCTCTGGGAAAATCAGGAAACAGTCACTACTCTGACCCCCATTCCATTTTGCAGTCTTACTGTGTCCAGGGAGCCATCTTAGATCAGGACTCTTTGAAGAGGTGTTGTAGGAGCTTGTGGAGAACCTACTTTTTCTTTTACCTGGTCAACCTCCACATCCCCCACACTTACTCCCCACCTTTTATACCCCATTGTGTCATTATCTCATGACCATCTTACAGTGAAAAATGGAATCAGTACAACTTCAAAATACTCTATAGTCTCAATAATTCCAATATTTTATACAACTCAAAAGTCTGCTTGGGCTGTCTTTTAGCTGTAAGACCCTAAAACATCTGAAAACAAAGAGCATAATAGTTTTAAACTACAATGGCACAAAATAAACCTTCCTGTCCCAAAAGGAAGGGGTATGTACATAGAAAAGAAAAATCAGGCCAAAATAAGACCAAAATATAGCATGGCAAGCCCTGAATCCTGTAGCTCCATGCAGAGTGGCAAGAGCTCATGATGGGATCATCTGCACGTCAAAGGACCTGGAAATTCCTTACTTTCAACTCTATTGCCTACAACATGCATAGCCAATCTTAGGTGAGCCTCACTGATTTCCTCAGAAAACACATTATGGCTATGCTGGTCCCCAATACCCTGGTGTCTCTATAGCAACTGCAGCCTTTACATTTTCAGGCAGTGAACTCTAAGTGCCTCTGTGCAGGTACATGTATATTGCCTGGTCACAGGATACTCTGGAACCTAGTCTCCAGTCTCTCTTTTTTATTTTTTAAAGATTTACTTATGTATTGCTTGTAAGTATGCTGTAGCTATCTTCAGACAGACCAAAGAGGGCGTCAGATCTCATTCCGGATGGTTGTGAGCCACCATGTAGTTGCTGGGATTTGAACTCAGGACCTTCAGAAGAGATCTTAACTGCTGAGCCATCTCCCTAGCCTGATATTGAGTCTCTCAAAGCAGACTTTATCTTTCATGTTTATAAAATCAGGGAGTTTAGGTCAACCTGGTCAGGCCTCAGTGGGAGAAGATGTCCTTAATCATAGAGAGACTTGAGGCTCTGGGAAACGGGAAGGTCTGGAGGAGAAGGAGTACCCTCTCAGTGGCAAGGGGAAGGAAAAATGGGATGAAGAACTGTGGGAGGGGACACCAATGACTGGAATGTAAATAAAGAAAATAATAAAAATGTGGCATCTTAAGATGAAACCTGTGTTTCTTAGACACTCCTGAACCCCATACCACCAGCAACATTTTTAATTTAAGTTTTCTCTTTTGAAGCTGCAACTTCATTTTATTTATGTGGTTTTTCTGAATGACCATGTGTGTGTGGTGGTGGTCGGGGGAGGAGTGGCCAAGGAGGCTAGATCAGGGAATTGTCTCCTGTTCAGCTGGAGTTAGAGGTACTTGTGATCCACCCACATGTGTTCTGAGAACTAAGCTCTGAATCTATGGAAGAACAGCAATAACTTTTGACTGTTGGGTCTGCTCACCAGCTCCATGGCTCTCTCTTTTCAAATGAGTTTGTATTCGCACTAATGCAACCTTTCCTGATGTCTCAAGGTGGAGATCAGGTGTTGAAGGTGATAATCACAGATTTTTTTTTTTTTGCCAGAAAATGTAAACTCACTCACATACCTGTATTTCCTCAAAAAAAACGTTTCCTTTTTCCCTCTTTTTATTTTTTCATTTCTCTTCAGATCTGTAAGCATGAAACAGCTAAAATTAAATCTTGTCTTGAGATTTCCTCCAACAAATAAATTCATATATTACTATGAAATTCATCTTTATTCATGGGACATGAAAACAAATTCATATATTTTTATTTTTTTGCCAGAATATCAGGGACTGCTCCCTCCCCCATTTCCTCATAGAGTACTATTCTTTGCTTTCTGAAACCTCATGATTCTAACTTTTTCTTTATTTGTTTCTCTCAGCAGTTAACTCTTCCAAGCTTCCAACAAAATGACATGATATAGTCTACTTAGAGCATTTAATGGTTTCTCTAGGTCAAAGTTCCATTGTTTAATTCCCTCCTCATATCTGTCCCAAAGGTGTAAGAATCTCATAGTCATATTTATCGCAGCCAAGTCCCCACTTCTTGGTACCAATTTTCTATACTAATTAGTTGTCTTATTGCTATGACAAAAATGCCTGCCTGGAAAAAGGACCATTAGGAAGGATAGGCCTATTTTAACCCACAATTGGATGTTCTGGTTCATTGTGTTAGGAGTCTTAGAAAGCAGGGAAGTTAGGAAGCAATTGGTCATGTTGTACCCACTGTCAGAAAGCAAACAAATATAAATGCTGGTGCTCAACTCCATCCTTCCTGTGTGGTCCAGAACTCAAGCCCATGGCATGTTACCACACATCTTCAGAGTACGTCGTTCTGCTTCAGTAAACATAATCCACATTCCTTCACAGACATGCTTCCAGGGTTGTTTCTGTGGTAATCCCATATCTTTCCTCTTCTGTGAAGTCTTTCAGGTAGACTATGATTACAACTCCTTTTTATCCTATGAAATCTTGTGCTCTCTTTAATATTACACCCTTCATCGATCATAAACCTTTACATGTTTCTTTAAAAATATTTTATGTGGATGGGAGTTTTGTTTACACTGTGTATGCAACTGGTGCACAGGGAAGACAGAAGAAAACATTGAACCCCCTGGAACTGGAATTACGGACACTTGTGAGTAGTCATATGGGTGCTGGAAATTGAACCCATATCCTCTGGAGGAACAGCCAGTGATCTTAATCACTGAGTTCTCTCCAGCCCCAGAACTCTAATTTCTATTCTTTGGAGTATTCCAAAGGGCAAGCACTGCATATTCATGTCCTTATGTAATGGAAAATAAAAATTCTATACAGTTAAAAATAAATAAAGAGGAGATAGGAAGAATTAAGAAGTTTGTATGCATTTTTCAAGGTGCAAGACAGCTTATGGCTTGAGCTAAAAAATCTAAACACACGTCGGAAGCATGTCTCAGAAGAAACCTTTAAATATAAAAGTTTTCCTGTATGATTCACTGTAGAAATGTTGGCATAGAAAAAGTGTGCTATAGTTAACCATTTGACTATGTGGAGTATTTGGAAAAGTTTTGAAAGTCATGAAAGTGAATGTATTGATCTATATAGCTTTCATTTTAATTTCTCTTTAGTGGATTTTCAGATCACTCCCAAATATGGAATATTTGTAACATATCTTAATGTGAATTATTCTGCATTATGTTGGTTGCAGTGAGTATTTGGCACTGAAAAGATCTCCCAACTTTAAAAAACTTAAACTTCAGAGAACGATAAAATATCAAATGAATATTATTTCAATCAGTCATATTTAGAAGGAAGTAGTGGGACCTGAAGCTCTTGAGTGATAATTTTGTTTGAGGCAGAATATTAAGTATTGTTATCTCCATGTAATACCCACATAATTACACGCTATTCTATTGTAATTCTGTATCACAGATGAATCAACAGACAGAAAAATGTTCCTATGGAGAATACATTGATTCAGATTTGGATGCTACGTGATTTTATTGTCACGTTAACATCTCATACAGAGTCAACTCTGAAGTGTCCCAAGTGCATTTGCAAGTGTACTGTAAAATCAGAGCTGTATTCAAAACCAGTCTTTCTGCATTCCTTTTCTCCCACTCAGCGTGCATGCACCCTCTGCCATGAAAGGAGCTGAATAAGAACTTTTCCTCAGCCTTGAGCTTTCTTCATTTGTCTTCAAATATAAGTAAGTGCTCTGCTTCCTTAAGCTCTCTTCTACTATGCTTCCTTCATCCATTTTTAAATATAAAGACTGAGTCTGGCAGGTCCCAGAACCACCTGCAAAGGTATTACATGGAGGGCTGTATGGTCAGCTAAGAAGTATCAGCTTCCACAAATACTCCTGAAGGGTAAAGAGAGTGTTTGGTTGCCTTCCAGTGGCTGCTGAGAGCTACTTCAGTGAGAGTTGAGGCTGGCCAGCTGGTGAATTGAAGGCAGATTGTTGGCTAAGGACAAGTGGGTTGTAGCAATATCCAAATGTGTGTGTGTGTGTGTGTGTGTGTGTGTATGTGTGTGTTCTTGAAAGAATCCTTGAAGATTACTAAAATACATCACATTAAAACCAGTCTGATACTGTGGATTGTGAATGGATAATAAACAGCCTCTTATATAGTTAAAAAAAAAGGAAAAAAGATTTAGTTTAGTTTTAACAGTTCCAGGTACAATCAACCACAGTAGGAAAGCCATGGCCAGGACAACCTGAGGCAGTTGCTTCCATGGTATTCAGAGCTAGCAAGCAGAGAACAATGAATCCTCAGGCTCAGCTCACTGTCTTTCTTATGCTCATGCCAAGCCTCCATCCCAGGTTACGGTGCTCCCCACAAGGAAGTTGAGTCCTCCCACCTCATTTAACCTAATCTAAACACCCCATAGCCATGCTCAGACGCTATCTCAAGCTAGGTATGAGGCAAGCTAGGTATCTCACAGGCATGAGGCTTGCCTTCTAGGTTATTCTACAAGATATCAACAGTCATGTATAAGAGGCAGGTAATATAGGTGTCTTCAAGTGGTATTTTCAAAATTTGTGTGATTTAAAAAATTATGAAAGCAGGGTTACCAGAATTTTCAGTGAATAAGCCCAATTTCTCTTTTTCTTATAACTTTGCTAAATGCAAGACTTGTCAGACTGTCTGGATCATGTTTAATCATGCTAAATAACTGCCTGCTCTCTATCATGTATGTACTGCAAATGTGGCCATGTGTAGGTTTCCTGTGCTCAAGTGGATGTCCCAGCAGTCATGTGCATTTGGGCTGCCGAACTGTACTTAGTGACTGAAAACAAA
The DNA here is from genome assembly GCF_947179515.1 of Apodemus sylvaticus. NCBI lineage: Eukaryota > Metazoa > Chordata > Mammalia > Rodentia > Muridae > Apodemus > Apodemus sylvaticus. Next base: position 39,765,056 of record NC_067473.1, on the reverse strand, counting down.
CATATAAATAAACAAACAAAAAGACATGAAATTGGTAGAAGGTGTGTTGTAGAATATACAGAGGAAGTTGAATAGGAGATATGTGGATAGCTATGTTCATATTTCATTGTTCACGTACATCATAATCTCAAAAACTGAAAATTTAAAGTGGATAATTTTACTCTAAAATCTACTTTGCTCTTTTACAACTTTCTTCTTATTTACCATTGTAAGATACATAATGGGTTATCCAGACTATAGTAAGCTATAGTGGCCTCTTTAACAGAAGATCCAGCTCCTAAAAGATAACTGTTAGATATATGAAAAGACAATAATCTCACTCACAATTAAAAAAGTATAATTTTTCTTCTATAGGATTGGCAAAATATAAAACATTTGAAAATCAGTGCTAGTGGTGAGGATCAATGGCTGAGTAAAACAGGAACAGTTACAATTCCATGGAGTTATCATAGTTTAAATAATTATATTCTGTTTGACCAGAAAAATGGCCTCTAAGAAATCATCCTCAGTTTATATCTTTGTGAAGTTAAAAGTAATCTCAATACCCATCAGAACCCATTTAGCTAAATAAACTATGGTTTGTCATTTGCATGTAAAGTATGCAACATTATTGGATTGTAGATAAAAAGATCAAAATAAAAAGAATTTCTATTTATTGGCACAAGGTGATTTTTGATGTTATTGCTAGAGAAAAAATAAAAATATGGAACAACTAGTGTTTTATATTTTTCAGTGTGGTGAAAAAAATTAAAATTGTACAAAATATATCTTTGCTTCTATATATATGGGGAAAAGTAAAAATGTGAGCTCATTATTACAAGAAGAACCTATCTGACAGGATACTGACAGCAAAAGAACTAAGGGTAATACTAAATACTAAACTGGTGCCTCAAGAAGCTAAGAAGGATATGGTCATTTAAGCAACATGACAGCCCGCATCGTGGGAAAGTATCTTTACCAATCATGCATATGATAGAATATTAGTATCTAGATAAAAAAACAATATATTTAAAATGGGGTATAGAACCAAGGAATGAGATATAAAAAGATGGAACACAAATGGTGGAAACACACACACACATCCACACATACACACATACAACTGGTTGACATCCTTAGATGTATGGGAAAGGCAGATTAAAACTCTCTTTATTCCAGTTAGAATGGCCAAAATCCATAGAACAAATGGCAGCACATGCAGGCAGCAATTCAGGAAACGGGGAAACAGTCATTGTTGTGGGTGTGAAAACTAGTAAAGGTGCTCTGGAAATCAACGTGGGTGTTCAGCTAAAAGCCAAATTTGATTTACCTCAAGACCCACCCTATAACACTCTCAGTCATACACCCAGAGGACTCTACACATTACTACAGATATTCTTGCACATCTATGTTCCTGGTTCCTCTATTCACAATAGCTAGAAACCGAAGCAGCCTAAAAGTCCATAAGCTGATAAATAGACAATGAAAATGGGATGCATTTACATCATAAAATATTATTTAGCTTTTAAGAAATACAATCTTACGATTCCTGAAGAGCGGCGGCGGCAGCAGCTGCAACAGCAGCAGCAGTTTGTCCAGAAGAAGGGCCATCAGCAGTGGAACCTAGGTGACAGGGCCCAGGCAGGCTCTGTGCCCACAACCACTGACCTTCGCTGGCCAGCCGGGCTGCAAGCAGCAGCAGATTACGGAGCCTTTCAGCTCACAGAAGCCACTTCAGAACTCTGCCTCCCACCAGTCAGTCACGAGAGACTCGCCTCCATCTTGGTTCTCAGACGCCAGAGAGATCAGACAGCCTGAGGTACACAAACATAACACAGGGCCAATATCGCCAGGGTCTAAGCCTGACGGGCATTGGCCTGCACCCAGGCCCAGGGCTGTTCGAGGGGCCATCGGGGTGCCAACCCAGCCAGGAGGTTGTTTGCCCGGCCCAGCAGGTGCACGCCACCATTTTGACTACATTCTAGCAGAGAGTTCTAGCAGGCAAAGCAGGCTAACAGGCATATCCCAAGGCTAACATGGGGCGGGGAGGGGGGTCTAGGCCCCGATAGGCCCTGGACTGACCCCAAGACCTGGGCTGCTCAGTGGGCCTTCTGTGTGTCAACCCGGCCAGGAGGTTGTTAGCCCAGCAGACTCTCCTGGCACTTTCAGGGAGCACGCACTCGAACGCTGTCATCCTGGCCACCTGACAGAACCAATTAACACTCATAGCCCAATGGGGAACTTTGCTCAAAACGTGGACTGCCAGGCTTTTGGCTAGATGCAGGACCTGAGCAGCTAGGCTAGCCTTGTGTGCACCAACCCGGTTGGGAGTTCGGCTGCCCAGCAGAGTGATCAGCACTCGGGAAAGGTCCTGCAGCATACACCATCAGCACTCCCTGAAGGAGCAAACCGGCACCATCTGGTTCATAGACACAATCTGGGGCAAAGCACACTAGGGCTGCAAGGGCACCCAAGAGGAGGACAGCACATCAGCAATCTGCAACAAGGGAAACCCAGCCATCCAGTGTTGCTGAAATAGCCCTAGAGCTTCTCAGGAGGCTCAAACACCAGCCAGAGACAACACCACCCAGCGCCAGAGAACAAGATGGCAAAGGGCAAACACATGAACACTACTAACAGAAATCTAGGCAATATGGCAGCGCTGAACCAAACTCTCCAACATCAGCAAGTCCTTGTTATGTCAATACACCAGAGAAACAAGATTTGGACTTAAAATCCCTGGTAATGATGCTGCTAGAAGAACACAAAAAGGACATAAATGAATCTCTTAAAGAAATACAGGGGAACATGAATAAGCTAGAATCCCGTATAATGGAAACACAAAAATCTCTTAAAGAAATTCAGGAGAATAAGGCTCAAGAGATAGAAGCCAATAAAGAAGAAATGCAAAAAATACTTAAAGAAATGCAGGAGAACTTGAGTCAAGAGGCAGAAGTCATGAAAGAGGAAACACAAAAATCTCTTAAAGAATTAAAGGAAAACACAAACAAACAAATGATGGAACTGGGCAAAACCATCCTGGATCTAAAAACAGAAGTAGAAACAACTAAGAAATCACAAAGGGAGACAACTTTGGAGATAGAAAACCTTGAGAAGAAATCAGTGGCCATAGATGCAAATACCAACAACAAAATAAAAGAGATGGAAGAAAGAATCTCAGATGCCGAAGATACCATAGAAACCATTGACTCAACAGTCAAAGAAAATGCAAAATGCAAAAAGCTTGTATCCCTGAACATCCAGGAAATCCAGGATACAATGAGAAGACCAAACCTAAGGATGATAGGTATAGATAAGAGTGAAGATTTACAACTGAAAGGCCAGCAAATATCTTCAACAAAATTATGGAAGAAAACTTTCCCAACTTAAAGAGAGAGATGCCCATGAATATACAAGAAGCCTACAGAACTTCAAACAGACTGGACCTGAGCAGAAATACCTCCTGTCACATAATAATCAAAACCCCAAATGCACTAAACAAAGAAAGAATATTAAAGGCAGTAAGAGAAAAAGGCCAAGTAACATACAAAGGAAGACCTATCAGAATCACACCAGACTTCTCACCAGAGACCATGAAAGTTAGAAGATCCTGGGCAGATCTCATGCAGACTCTAAGAGAACACAAATGTCAGCCAAGATTACTATACCCAGCAAAATTCTCCTTCACCATAGATGGAAAAACCAAGATATTCCATGACAAAACCAAATTTACACAATATCTTTCCACAAACCCAGCTCTGCAAAGAATAATAGGAGGAAAACTCCAATACAAGGAGGAAAACTACACCCTGGAAAAAGCAAGATAGTTACCTTCCTTCATCAAACCCAAAAGAAGATAAGAACTCAAATATAAAATAACATCAAAAATGACAGGAAGTAATAATCACTATTCCTTAATATTTCTTAACATCAATGGACTCAATTCCCCAATAAAAAGACATAGACTAACAGACTGGATAAGGAAACAGGACCCTACATTTTGCTGTATACAGGAGACACACCTCAGTGTCAAAGACAAAAACTACCTTAGAGTAAAAGGACTACCTTAGAGTAAAAGTGGAAGGCAATTTTACAAGCCAATGGTCTCGGGAAACGAGCTGGAGTAGCCATTCTAATATCAGATAAAATTGACTTTCAACCTAAAGTCATCAAAAGAGACACAGAAGAACACTTCTTGCTGGTCAAAAGAAAAATCCACCAAGAAGGACTTGCAATTCTGAACATCTAGGCGCCAAATGCAAGGGCACCCTCATTCGTAAAAGAAACTTTACTAAAGCTCAAAGCACACAAAGCTCAAAGCACACATTGAACCTAACACAATAATTGTGGGAGACTTCAACACTCCACTCTCCTCAATGGACCGATCAGGAAAACAGAAACTAAACAGGGACACAGTATAACTAATTGAAGCTTTGGACCAATTGGATTCAACTGATATTTATAGAACATTTCACCCTAAAGCAAAAGAATATACCTTTACTCAGCACCTCATGGTTCCTTCTCCAAAATCGACCATATAATTGGTCACAAGACAGACCTCAACAAATATAAGAAGAAAAAACTAATCCCACGCCTCCTATCAGATCACTATGGAGTAAGAGTGGTTTTCAATAGCAACAAAAATAACAGAAAACCCACATACACATGGAGGCTGAACAATACTCTACTCAATGACACCTTGGCCAAAGAAGAAATAAAGAAAGAAATCAGAGACTTTTTAGAATTTAATGAAAATGAAGGCACAACATACCCAGATCTTTGGGACAAATTAAAGCAGTGCTAAGAGGAAAACTCAAAGCCCTGAGTGCCTCCAAAAAGAAAATGGAGAGAGCATACACTAGCAGCTTAACAACACACCTGAAAGCCCTGGAACAAAAAGAAGCCAATTCACCCAGGAAGAGTAGAAGGCAGGAAATCATCAAACTCAGGGCCGAAATCAATCAAGTGCAAACAAAGAGAACCATACAAAGAATCAACGAATCCAGGAGCTGGTTCTTTGAGAAAATCAACAAGATAGATAAACCCTTAGCCAGACTGACCAAAGGGCACAGAGAAAGTATCCAAATTCTATTTTTGATGTTTGCATCTATGACTCCTGATTTATTTCCAAGGTTTTCTATTTCCAGAGTTGTCTCCCTTTGTGATTTCTTAGTTGTTTCTACTTCTGATTTTAGATCTTGGATGGTTTTGTTCAGTTCCTTCACTTTTTTTTTCCTTCACTTGTTTGTTTGTGTTTTCCTGTAATTCTTTAAGGGATTTTTGTGTTCCCTCTTGAAGGGCTTCTGCCTTTTGACCCATGTTCTCCTGTACTTCTTTAAGGGAGTTATTTACGTCCGTCTTGAAATCTTCTATCAGCATCATGAGATGTGATTTTAAATCCAGATCTTGCTTTTCTGGTGTGTCGGGCTACCCAGGATTGCTGTTGTGGGAGAACTTGCTTCAAATGCTGCCATGTTGCCTTGGTTTCTGTTGGTAATATTCTGGCATTTGCCGTTTGCTATCTGGTCATCTCTGGTGTTAGCTGGTGTTTCTGTCTTTGACTGTGGCTTATCTGTCATGCAAGCCTCTGTATCTATGTCCCTGGGAGACCTATTCTGCATACACAGGTATGTAGATACTCCTGTAAGACCCGTTCTCTTGTGGTTGTATTTGGGAATGTAGCTCTGTGGCCATGATCAACTCAGTGCAGGCAGGCATTGCAAGACTCCTGTTCCAGGATGTTCCTAGGCTCTTGTGTCCTCGGGGTTTCTGGCTGCTTACTCTGAGCAGCAGGGGTGGTCCTACCTTTGCTGTCTGGCCAATCTGAACTCCTGAGTGGTTAGCTACCTCCGTGTGTCATTTGGATATGGCATACTGTGCCAGAGGTTGATCCCAAACTGGAGATAGAAACTGGAGGGCTTCTGCCAGAGGTTTCCAGGTGTGATCTTCTGAGTGGAAGGGATGGTGCTACCTGTGCAGTCAGGCCTCTCTGCATTCCAGGGTAGTTAATCTCCCTCCCTGAGCCACTTGGGTATGGTGAGCTGTGGCAGAGGATGGGCCCATACTGAAGACAGAAACTGGAGGGCTTCTGCCAGAGCGTTCTGGTTGTGATCCTCTGACTAAAATTTTAGATAACAGGAAACAATCTAAGGGCAATCATCCTGAGTTAACCCATACCCAGAAAGCCATGGTATGCTTGCTCTTCATATAGATCGTAGCTTTTAGACTCTAGATATGTGTATTTCAGTCAAAATAAACTCAGAGGTTAGGTAGTTAGTAAGGGATCAGGAAGGAAAGAGGATCTTCCAAGGAAGAAGACATAGAATATGGTTTTATAAAGAGATAAAGGGAAAACTAGAAAAGGGATATAAATGGAAAATAAATGGAAGATATATGTGAAAGAGAAAAAATAGGGAAACCAACTACTATCAATAGATGCGCGCACACACACACACACACACACACACACACACACACACACGCACATGCACATGCACACAAACATACCTACACACATATATATTATATATAATGTAGTGTTTTGGTTGTTTTCTCTTTTTGTTTTTATTTAGGGTTTTTATTGGAGTAAAAGAACATGAACTTGGGTAGATAGAGATGATGTAGAAGTTGGCAAAGAGGAAGAAGTATGATCAAATTATACTGAATGGATAACTTTTTCAAATGTTTAATAAATAGAAAAATCCCAAATAAAATAAATAAAAAGTATGTAAAAAATTATAATCTCCAGGGAAGATATTCCACAGCATCAGAAACATTGTATAACAGTACAATTCACTAATGAGTTGTTTATAATGTTTTCTTAGAATTATGTAAAAGTGAAAGCTAAGAAGCTGAAAATAGTTACTAAAATTACAAATGAAATCAATAATATGATCAAAACAAAAAACGGTTTTGTAAACATTTCCTAAAAAGAAGAATTTGGCACTATGTTAAGTGAGGTGTATTATAGAGGGAAAGTATCTTTAACTATAGAAAGAAAAATAAACATTTAAAGTATATATAGTAAATGTGTACAATTACTTAATGTGGAGTGAGAATATGTGAATATTTATTATCATGGTTCCTCTACTTTTCACTCTATTCAATTTTTTCCCACAATAAGCTGTTGAAAACAATCTATGACCACTAACTAAGACATGTTTGAGATTTATTGTATTACCACTTTATTCCAAAGAAGATCTTATTAAATAAAATTTTCTCATAATACATACCCAGAAACCTTGAAGATTACATATATAGAGGACAGTTTCTAATTTAAATATACAAAATTATGCAAACGCATTCAAGGGAGCTTTATTAAATACTCAATATATAACCATAAAAGCTCTTTACAGATGCTTATAATAAACGTAAAGGTATTTCCAATAACAAACAACAAAGTGTTGTTATGCAGGATGTAAGAAATTATTAATAATCAATAAAAAATTTCCACTGGAGAAAATGCACAAAAGAAGGGGAAAATCAAACAAAAGAAAGCCAGAAGATTCTATGGCTATAGATTGAATTATCCTCTATCTTCTCACCACAAAGATTGTGTCCTGGTTGTGTCTGCTTTTCTGCTACCATGCAATCTCAGGTCCCTTGGAGATAAGAAAGAATGTCTCATGGAATTCAGTTTTGGAAATGAATTTTTCCTCTCCAGAAGCATCTCAAATGCTTCTAGTTCATGGCACGTTTCTGTATGAATGACAGACCTTACCTGTACTGTTGCCATGATTGGCACTTGCCACATCTGTCGTAAAATCCCTGTGCCGGGATACAATTTTCTTCCTTCTTCTGGGTGCCTCTTGTTGAGGATGCAGCTGCCGTGAGTGTGCTGCCTTACACACAGCTTTTACAGGAAAAAATTTCAATTAATAAAGTCAAAGTAATTATTTTCCATCTAGCAGGGAGGATGCATTTGATATTAAAATGTAGAGATGGCATTTTCTTGATCCCGAGTCTCTTGGCAAGTGTTCTGTAACTTCAATTTTCACCTGTACACTTAGATGCATCCTCCTCGCTCCTTACACTAATTCTCTCCTGAGTTGTTTCTCTCCTTGGAAAGCTCTCATTTGAGTTATTGAATTCCATATAACTCCTTCAGAATGATATGTCATCACCTTCAGTGGAGCAAACCTGAACTCATTGTCTATCTCTAAGCCCTTTCAGGTCAGTTGTCACCAGGCTGCTATACTCATCCAGTGACACCACCAATTATATTCTGATCATCACAGTCCTAGATGGTGTTAGTTATTGTCTGCTCTTCCAGTCACTTGTCTTCCTCAACTAGCTGTTCTTCATTCTTCCCAGGAGCACAATCATAGTTTAAGCCATCTAAATAGAATGTTTATCTTATTTCTTAGGCTTTCATTTCTTAATAATCATTTTACTCATTTATATTTCAAATAACATCCCCTTTCCTTGTTACCCCTCCACGAAACCCCCATCCCATCCCTCTTCTTCCCCCTCCCATTTGCCTCTATGAGGGTGCTCCTCCACCAACTCTACCACTTTGGCCTTACTTCTCTAGCATCCCCCTACATTTGGGCATAGAGCCTCCAAAGGACCAAGGGCCTCCCTTTCCATTAATGTCAGATAAGGCCATCCTCTGCTACATATGTATTTGGAGCCATGGATTCTTCAATGTATACTCTTTGATTGGTTGTTCAGTCCCTAGGAGCTCTGTGTGGCATGATTAGTAGATATTTGTTCTTCCTATGGGGTTGCAATCCCCTTCAGGTACTTCAGTCCTTCCCCTGCCTCTTCCATTGGGGTTCCCAGGGAAGCCAGTGACTCCCAGTACCCAACAGAGATAACTGTAGCTGAAATAGCCAATGAAGGTGAGATAGAACCTGTAGAGACTACCCCCAATTGATAGGCATGGCCTCCAATTGAAGGATGGGGCCACCCACCCATCTCAAAATTGTTAACCCAGAAATGTTCCTGTCCAAAGGAAAGACAGAGACAAACAATGGAACAGAGACTGGAGGAAAGGTCATCCAGAGAACACCCCACCTAGGGCTACACCCCATCTGCTGACACCAAACCTCAACATTATTGCTGATGCCAAGAGTCACTTGCTGGCAAGAGCCTGATATGGCTGTTCCTTGAGAGGTTCTACCAGCACCCAACCAACACAGATGCAGATATAGCCAACCAATGGACTGAGCCCGGGATACCAGTGGCAGAGCTAGGGTGAGGACTAAGGGAGTTGAAGAGGATTTCTTAGGCTTTCTGCCTGATTTGAAGGTCCTGCTCTTTCTGAGATCTCAACAAAGGTAGTCAAATATGGTAGAAACAAGTGATGCAGGTCCAGAGGCTCAGATGACCACAGAAGCAGCACAGTAGGCAGACAAGCACAATCATAGCATAATGCTGTCCCATTTTGCACTTCCCTGTGATAGTACAATCTGGTAGATATATTATTTATAACAATTGATAAATTAAAAATAAAGAATATATTTAGATTTTCAAGGAATTCTTCTGATGTTAGAGAAAAGGACAGAGATTTAACAATTCAAGTATATTAATTAAAAACTCTATTTTCTCACACTGTTATTGTACCAAGAATGGCTATGGGATCAGCAATCATGTTTAAACCCTTTACTGTAATTTTCACAAGTTTATCTTTTACTACAATGAGTTGGTTTTCCTATTTTCCCATCTGATATTTTAGTTTCTAATTCCAAATCTGCTCATATCTCTTTCTGTAGGACATTATGGCGTTTTCTATATATAACTATATTCTACTTACATTGATCAATTCTTTTGTCTTTTCTTTTTATTTTTACTGATATATTTTTATTTACATTTCAAATGATTTCCCCTTTTTTGGGTCCCCACTCCCCACAAGTCACATAAGCCCTCTTCCGTCCCCCTGTTCTTCCATCCACCCCTTCCAATTTCCCTGTTCTGGAATTCCCCTATACTCTTGCACTGAGTCTTTCCAGAACCAGGGGCCAGTCCTCCATTCTTTTTGGACATCATTTAATTTGTGGATTATGTCCTGAGTATTCAAAGTTTCTAGGCTAATATCCACTTATCAGTGAGTGCATACCATGATTGATCTTTTGAGACTGGGTTACCTCACTTAGTATAATGTTCTCCAGCTCCATCCATTTGTCTAAGAATTTCATGAATTCATTGCTTCTAATGGCTGAATAGTACTCCATTGTGTAAATATACCACATTTTTTGTATCCATTCCTCCATTGAAGGACACCTAGGTTCTTTCCAGCTTCTGGCTACTACAATTAGGGCTGCTATGAACATAGTGGAGCATGTGTCCTTATTGCATGCTGAAGAATCCTCTGGATATATGCTAAGGAGTGGTATAACAGGGTCCTCAGGAAGTAACATGCCCAGTTTTCTGAGGAACCACCAGACTGATTTCCAAAGTGGTCGTACCATCTTGCAATCCCACCAGCAGTGGAGGAGTGTTCCTCTTTCTCCACATCCTCGCCAACACCTGCTGTCTCTTGAGTTTTTGACCTTAGCCATTCTGACTGGTGTGAGGTGAAATCTCAGGGTTGTTTTGATTTACATTTCCCTAATGATTAATGATGTTGAACATTTCTTAAGGTGTTTCTCAGCTCTCCGAAGTTCTTCATGTGAAAATTCTTTGTTTAGCTCCGTACCCCACTTTTTAATGGGGTTATTTGTTTCTCTGGGTTCTACTTTCTTGAGTTCTTTGTATATATTAGAAATTAGCCCTCTGTCGGATTTAGGGTTGGTGAATATCCTTTCCCAGTCTGTTGGTTGACATTTTGTCCTTTTGACAGTGTCCTTTGCCTTATAGAAACTTTGTAGTTTTATGAGGTCCCATTTGTCAATTCTTGATCTTAGAGCATAAGCTATTGATGTTCTATTCAGGAACTTTTCCCCTGTGCCCATGTCCTCCAGGGTCTTCCCCAGTTTCTTTTCGATTAGTTTCAGTGTGTCAGGTTTTATGTGGAGGTCCTTGATCCATTTGTAGTTGAGCTTGGTACAAGGAAATAAGAATGAATCGATGTGCATTCTTCTGCATGCTGACCTCCAATTGAACCAGCACCATTTGTTGAAAATACTATCTTTTTTCCAATGGATGCTTTCAGCTCCTTTGTCGAACACCAAGTGACCATAGGTGTGTTGGTTCATTTCTGGGTCTTCAATCCTATTCCATTGATCCGCTTGCCTGATATTGTATCAATACCATACAGTATTTATCACTATTGCTCTGTAGTAGAGTTTAAAGTCTGGGATACTGAATCCCCCTGATGTTCTTTTACTGTTGAGAATAGTTTTAGCTATCCTGGGTTTTTTGTTATTCCAGATGAATTTGAGAATTGCTCTTTCTAGCTCTATGAAGAACTGGATTGGGATTTTTATGGGGATTGCATTGAATCTGTAGATTGCCTTTGGCAAGATGGCCATTTTAACTATATTAATCCTGCCAATCCACGAGCATGGAAGATTTTTCCATTTTCTGAGATCTTCGATTTCCTTCTTTAGAGATCTGAAGTTCTTGTCATATAGGTCTTTCACTTGTTTGGTTAGAGTCACCCCAAGATACTTTATGCTGTTTGTAGCTATTGTGAAGGGGGTCATTTCCCTAATTTCTTTCTCAGTCTGCTTATTCTTTGAATATATAAAGGCTACTGATTTGCTTGCATTGATTTTGTAGCCAGCCACTTTGCTGAAGTTGTTTATCAGCTGTAGGAGTTCTCTAGTAGAGTTTTTGGGGTCACTTAAGTATACGATCATATCATCTGCAAATAGTGATAGTTTGACTTCTTCCTTTCTAATTTGTATCCCTTTGACTTCCTTCTGTTGTCTAATTGCTCTAGCTAGGACTTCAAGAACTATATTGAAAAGATATGGAGAGAGGGGGCAGCCTTGTCTAGTCCCTGATTTTTGTGGGATTGCTTCAAGTTTCTCTCCATTTAGTTTGATCTTGGCTACCGGTTTGCTGTATATTGCTTTTACTATGTTTAGATATGGGCCTTGGATTCCTGTCCTTTCCAAGACTTTTAGCATGAAAGGATGCTGAATTTTGTCAAATGCTTTTTCAGCATCTAATGAAATGATCATGTGATTTTTTTTCTTTGAGTTTGTTTATGTAGTGGATAGCATTTATGGATTTCCTTATATTGAACCATCCCTGCATCCCTGGGATGAAGCCTACTTAATCATGGTGGATGATCGTTTTGATGTGTTCTTGGATTTGGTGGGAAAGAATTTTATTTAGTATTTTTGCATCGATATTCATAAGGTAAATTGGCCTGAAATTCTCTTTCTTAGTTGGATCTTTGTGTGGTTTTGGTATCAGTGTAATACTGGCTTCGAAGAAGGAGTTGGGTAGTGTTCCTTCTGTTTCTATTTGGTGGAAAAGTTTGAAGAGTATTGGTGTTAAGTCTTCCTTGAAGGTTTGATAGAATTCTGCACTGAAACCATCTGGTCCTGTGCTTTTTTTGGTCGGAAGGCTTTCTATGATCCCTTCTATTTCTTTAGGGGTTATGAGTCTGTTTAGATGGTCTATTTGATCCTGGTTTAATTTTAGTAATTGGTATCTCTCTAAGAAAATGTCCATTTCCTCCAGATTCTCCAGTTGTGTTGAGTACAGGTTTTGTAGTAGGATCTGATAAATTTTTTGAATTTCCTCGGTTTCTGTTGTAATATCTCCGTTTTCATTTCTAATTTTGTTAATTTGGATACTTTCTGTGTGCCCTTTGGTTAGTCTGACTAAGGTTTTATCTATCTTGTTGATTTTTTCAAAGAACCAGCTTTTGGTCTTGTTGATTCTTTGTATGGTTCTCTTGGTTTCTACTTGATTGATTTCAGCCCTGAGTTTGATGATACCTGTCTTCTTCTCCTCCTGGGTGAATTAGCTTCTTCTTTTTCCAGGGCTTTCAGTTGTTCCGTTAATCTTCTAGTGTATGCTCTCTCGAATTTCTTTTTGGAGGCACTCAAAGCTATGAGTTTTCCTCTTAGCACTGCTTTTATTGTGTCCCATAGATTTGTGTATGTTGTGCCTTCATTTTCATTAAATTATAAGAAATCTTTGATTTCTTTCTTTATTTCTTCCTTGACCAAGGTATCATTGAGTAGAGTACTGTTCAGTTTCCATGTGTATGTGGGCCTTCTCTTGTTTTTACTGTTACTAAAGACCACTTTTACTCCATAGTGATCTGATCGGAGGCATGGGATTATTTCACTCTTCTTATATTTGTTGAGGTCTGTCTTGTGACCAACTATATGATCTATTTTGGAGAAGGTACCATGAGGTGCTGAGAAAAAGGTATATTCTTTTGCTTTGGGATGAAAAGTTCTATATATATCTGTTGACTCCAATTGGTTCAAAGCTTCAATTAGTTTCATTGTATCCCTGTTTACTTTCTGTTTTCCTGATCGGTCCATTGGTGAGAGTGGAGTGTTGAAGTCACCCACAATTATAGTGTTAGGTGCAATGTGTACTTTGAGGTTTAGTAAAGTTTCTTTTATGAATGAGGGCACCCTTGTGTTGAGGGCATATATGTTCAGGATTGAGATTTCTTCTTGTTGGATTTTTCCTTTGACCAGCAAGTAGTGACCTTCCATGTCTCTTTTGATGACATTAGGTTGGAAGTCAATTTTATCTGAAATTAGAATCGCAACTCCGGCTTGTTTCCTGGGACCATTTGCTTGTAGTATTGTCTTCCAGCCTTTTACTCTAACGTAGTTTTTGTCTTTGACACTGAGGTGTGTTTCCTGTAGGCAGCAAAATGCAGGGTCCTGTTTACGTAACCAGTCTGTTAGTCTATGTCTTTTTATTGGGGAATTGAGTCCATTGATGTTAAGAGATATCAAGGAGTAGTGGTTATTGCTTCCTATCATTTTTTATTTTAATTTTATACATGTGTGGTTATCATCTTTGGGTTTGATGAAAGAAGCTTAGTATCCTGCTCTTTCCAGGGTATAGTTTCTCTCGTTGTAATGGTGTTTTGCCCCTATTATCCTTTGTAGGGCTGGGTTTGTAGAAAGATATTGTATAAATTTGGTTTTGTCATGGAATATTTTGGTTTCTCCATCTATAGTAATTGAGAGTTTCGCTGGGTATAGTAGTCTAGGCTGGCATTTGTGTTCTCTTAGAGTCTGCATGAGCTCCACCCAGGATCTTCTAGCTGTCATGATCTCTGGTGAGAAATCTGGTGTAATTCCGATAGGTCTTCCTTTATATGTTACTTGCCCTTTTTCTCTTACTGCCCTAAGTATTCTTTCTTTGTTTAGTACATTTGGGGTTTTGATTATTATGTGATGGGAGGTATTTCTGTTCTGGTCCAGTCTGTTTGGAGTTCTGTAGGCTTCTTGTATATTCATGGGATTTAGGTTAGGGAAGTTTTCTTCCATAATTTTGTTGAAGATATTTGCTGGCCCTTTAAGTTGTAAATCTTCACTCTCATCAATGCCTATAATCTTTGGATTTGACTTTCTCATTGTGTCCTGGATTTCCTGGATATTTTGGGTTACAAGCTTTTTGCATTTTACATTATCTTTAACTGTTGAGTCCATAGTTTCTATGGTATCTTCGGCATCTGAGATTCTTTCTTCTATCTCTTTGTTCTGTTGTTGATATTTGTGTCTATGGTCCCTGATTTCTTCCCAAGGTTTTCTGTCTCCAAAGTTGTCTCCCTTTGTGCTTTATTAGTTGTTTCTACTTCTGTTTTTAGAACCTGGAAGTTTTTGCTCAGTTCTGTCATTTGCTTGTTTGTGTTTTCCTCTAATTAAGAGATTGTTGTGTTTCCTCTTTCATGACTTCTGCCTGTTGATCAAGGTTCTCCTGTATTTCTTTAAGTGATTTTTGCATTTCCTCCTCATTGGCTTTTGTATTCTCCTGAATTTCTTTCAATGATTTTTGAGTTTCCCTTGTAAGGGCTTCTAATTTTTGATCCATTTTCTCCTGAAGTATGTCCTTCATGTGTTCCTGTACCAGCATCATGACCAGTGATTTTAAATCCAAATCTTGTTTTTCTGGTGTGTTGGGGTATCCAGGACTTGCTAATGTTGGAGAATTGGGTTCAGATGCTGCCATAATGCCTTAGTTTCTGTTAGTAACATTCCTACGTTTGCCTTTAGCCATCTGGTTCTCCCAGGTGTTAGATGGTCTTATTGCCACTGGCTTGTGCTTCAACCTACTGTGGATTTTTAAGGTTATCTCTGCAACACTGGATGACTGGGTTTCTTCTGGCACAGATTACTGATATGCTCCCTTCCTCTTTTGTGCCTTTGGAGCCCTTCTCTGTCTTGCCTCAAGCAATGTTATACTTAGGTTGTCAAGGTTAACCAGGTGTTCTCCGTCTGCTCTATTATGGAGCGAAGATGTTGTGGTGGGGGTCAATTCCTCTGTTGATTCTCACATAGGACACATGTCCTGTGATGGACTGGCTTGCAGATGAACCGCCTATGTGCTTAGTTCCTGAGTGCAGGCAGACCCCTGGCAGTTTGCACCACCACCAGAAATCTAAAGCTCAGGGTGACACAGTATCTAGTGATCCTTTTCTGTCCCTGGCAGGCAGCAAATATGGCCGCGGGACTTCTCTCCTTCCAAGCTCCCTGGGCAGGACACAGGCCCCAAGCCCAGCAGGCTGGCAGACAAAACCTGCCTACGTGCTCAGTTCCTGAGTGCAGGCAGACCCCTGGCGGTTTGCACCACCAGAAATCTAAAGCTCAGGGTGGTCTTTTTTTCTTTTCTAATGAAACTTCTTTAACTGGTGCGTCCAATATTAATTTTTGACTGATGTGTAACAGCATTATAATCTGCATCTGTATTGAATATTGTTATGGCCCAAACACCCCATATTCATTTTATAAATATTTTGGGTATGATTTCTGTTTTCAAGGAACTAACTATATCTTTCATGAATGTCTGAGCATCTTTAGTTTTCTTTTCTCTATACTAGAATATTAAAACAAAACAGTAAATTATGACTTAATGAAGAAAGGCTTCATTTTAGTTTATAATTCAAGGTGAGACCATTATGAACTAGAATTCAAAATGCAGGGACTTGATTACATCACCTCTGAGGTCAGGAAAGAACAGTGAATGAAAATACCAGTCTTACTTCCCCTTCTCCAATAATACAGTCCAGAATTTTAGCCAGTGCATGACAACACCTAGAGTGAGTCTTTGAATCTGGATGAAGGAAATCCAGATAAACCTACACAGACATACGCCAAACCCCATCTCCCATATGATTGTTAATTGGGGTAAGTTGACAAAACTCACCTTCAGAATGATGATTTTAATTGTATTAATAATAATACCAACAATTTTACTAACTCATCAACCATTTGTGGAAATATTTATTTTCTTTTTTTTCTCCTTTTTTTTATTCGATATCTTTCTTATTTACATTTCAAATGATTTCCCCTTTCCTAGCCCCCCCACTCCCAGAAAGTCCCATAAGCCCCCTTCTCTCCCCCTGTCCTCCCACCCACCTCTTCCCACTTCCCTGTTCTGGTTTTGCTGAATACTGCTTCACTGAGTCTTTCCAGAACAAGGAGCCACTTTTTCTTTCTTCTTGTACATCATTTGATGTGTAGATTATGTTTTGGGTATTCCAGGTTTCTAGGTTAATATCCACTTATTAGTGAGTGTATACCATGATTCACCTTTTGAGTCTGGGTTACCTCACTTAGTATGATGTTCTCCAGCTCCATCCATTTGCCTAAGAATTTCATGAATTCATTGTTTCTAATGGCTGAATAGTACTCCATTGTGTAGATGTACCACATTTTTTGCATCCACTCTTCTGTTGAGGGATACCTGGGTTCTTTCCAGCAACTGGCAATTATAAATAGGGCTGCTATGAACATAGTAGAACATGTATCCTTATTACATGGTGGGGAATCCTCTGGGAATATGCCCAGGAGTGGTATAGCAGGATCTTCTGGAAGTGAGGTGCCCAGTTTTCAGAGGAACCGCCAGACTGATTTCCAGAGTGGTTGTACCAATTTGCAACCCCACCAGCAGTGGAGGAGTGTTCCTCTTTCTCCACACCCTCTCCAACACCTGCTATCTCCTGAATTTTTAATCTTAGCCATTCTGACTGGTGTAAGGTGAAATCTCAGGGTTGTTTTGATTTGCATTTCCCTAATGACTAATGAAGTTGAGCATTTTTTAAGATGCTTCTGCACCATCCGAAGTTCTTCAGGTGAAATTCTTTGTTTAACTCTGTACCCCATTTTTTAATAGGGTTGTTTGGTTTTCTGGAGTCTAACTTCTTGAGTTCTTTATATATATTGGATATTAGCCCTCTATCTGATGTAGGATTGGTGAAGATCTTTTCCCAATTTGTTGGCTGCCGATTTGTCCTCTTGATGGTGTCCTTTGCCTTACAGAAACTTTGTAATTTTATAAGGTCCCATTTGTCAATTCTTGCTCTTAGAGCACATGCTATTGGTGTTCTGTTCATAAACTTTCTCCCTGTACCGATGTCCTCAAGGGTCTTCCCCAGTTTCTTTTCTATTAGCTTCACAGTGTCTGGCTTTATGTGGAGGTCCTTGATCCATTTGGATTTGAGCTTAGTACAAGGAGACAAGGATGGATCAATTCGCATTCTTCTGCATGCTGACCTCCAGTTGAACCAGCACCATTTGTTGAAAAGGCTATCTTTTTTCCATTGGATGTTTTTGTCGAGGATCAAGTGGCCATAGGTGTGTGGGTTCATTTCTGGATCTTCAATCCTGTTCCATTGATCCTCCTGCCTGTCACTGTACCAATACCATGCAGTTTTTAACACTATTGCTCTGTAGTATTGCTTGAAGTCAGAGATACTGATTCCCCCAGACTTTCTTTTGTTGCTGAGAATAGCTTTAGCTATCCTGGGTTTTTTGTTATTCCAGATGAATTTGATAATTGCTCTTTCTAACTCCGTGAAGAATTGAGTTGGGATTTTGATGGGTATTGCATTGAATCTGTAGATTACTTTTGGCAAAATGGCCATTTTAACTATATTGATTCTACCGATCCATGAGCATGGGAGGTTTTCCCATTTTTTGAGGTCTTCTTCCATTTCCTTCTTCAGAGTCTTGAAGTTCTTGTCATACAGAACTTTCACATGTTTGGTAAGAGTCAGGAAATATTTATTTTCAAACTGCATAATAAAGAGTGACTATTATGTTGGACCAGAAAGGAAACAGTTTTGCAGGATTAAGGTGTCATGATTTGAATAGCCATGGCCCAAGGAGTGGCACTATTTGGAGGTGTGGCCTTGTTGGAGGTGTGTCACTGTGGGTGTTGGGCTTAAAAGCTTCATCCTAGCTGCTTGTAAGCAGTCTTCAGATAAAATGTAGAACTCTCAGCTCCTCTTGTACCATGCTTGCCTGGGTGTGGCCATGTTCTTGCCTTGGTGATAATGCACTGAAACTCTGAACCTGCAAACCCACTGCAATTAATTTTTTTTTTTAATAAGAGCTGCCTTGGTCATGGTATCTGTTCACAGCAGTTAAATCCTAACTAAAATATAAGATATTTTTTATTTTGATACACATTACCTATCATTTATTTTTCCTTGCACATTTATATATGTCCAGTGGATGTGCATGTTTGTATATATGTTCACATGTATGTGGGTATGCTTCTGTGTGCAGAGATCTGAGGTTGATGTTGGATGCCTTTTTCTTTTTTTTTCTTTATTGATATATTTTTTATTTATATTTCAAATGATTTCCCATTTTCTGGGTCCCCACTACCCGCAAGTCCCATAACCCCTCTTCCCTACCCCCTGTTCCTCCATCTACCCCTTCCCACGTCCCTGTTCTGGTATTCCCCTATACTGTTGCATTGAGTATTTCCAGAACCAGGGGCCACTCCTCCATTCTTTTTGGACATCATTTAATATGTGGATTATGTCTTGGGTATTCCAAGTTTTTAGGCTAATATCCACTTACCAGTGAGTGCATACCATGATTGATCTTTTGAGACTGTGTTACCTCACTTAGTATGATGTTCTCCAGCTCCATCCATTTGTCTAAGAATTTCATGCATATATTGTTTCTGATGGCTGAATAGTATTCCATTGTGTAAATATACCACATTTTTTGTATCCATTCCACTGCTGAAGGACACCTGGGCTCTTTTCAGCTTCTGGTTACTACAAATAGGGCTGCTGTGAACTTAGTGGAGCATGTGTCCTATTGCATGCTGAAGAATCCTCTGGGTATATGCCCAGGAGTGGTATAGCAGGATCTTTCAGAAGTGACGTGCCCAGTTGTCTGAGGAACCGCCAGACTGATTCAACTGTCTTCATGTGTTTATGCTGAGTCCCTCATTGAACTTAGAGCTCAATTTTTGGCTAGCCGCTGGCCAAACTACTTCTAGGATTCCTGGTCTCCTCTTTCCAACTGCTCAGGTTACAGGCTGATATGCATCCAAACTGGCATTGTGTGGGTTCTGGGATCTGAATCCAGATCCTCTCTTTTGTGTGGAAAAATGCACTGAACTAAACAGAAAATCCACTTGTGTATACCAACAACTGAAGCTAAAGTCTGGATTCTGGAGCATGCCTTGGGATTCTGTGGGACATGGAGAAGATGCTTTCTTAGAGAGAAGTTGTGAGGAATTTCATTAGACTATTTCATCAAAGATTGGCTTGTCTGGCAGCTCATTTGGCGGACGAGTGGTATTTGAATGCAGAGACTTGAGGATAACAACTACATAATTTCATTGCTTTTGATAACACATTCTCATAGAAAATAGCAAAAGGCTGAGATGAATGTTCTACTAGCTTCCATATGTTAGCTAGATATCATCTTCCAACGGTGCAGCATGAATGCAGGAAGAGTGCGCAGCATGAAAGATGAGTTAATCACAAAATGTGTGGGCTAGAACCTGATCCAACATGACAAAGAGGATGGACTATAGAGCAAGAGTTGCAGATATTCAGAGAGGAAGGACATGGGCAGCCCCTGGAATAGTTTTTTTTCAAGCTAATTTATTCAACAACAAAAATTGGAAATGTTTTTTCTTAATATTCTGATCTATATATATATCTGCTTGACTAAAAATAAGCTTTTGAATCCATCCTCTTCCAGTTAATGAGCTGGTAACTGAGTGGGCCATATGTTTTAGGGATTAGGTTCCGAAGTCCCTAGAACTCTTGAGAGTCGAGAAATTTGTCTGATGCTTATATAGGAAAATTGATTTTCAGAAACACTACAGGGGCTAGAGAGATGGCTCATCAGTTAAGAGGTCTACTGTCCTTTTAGAAGATTAGAATTCATTTCCTGTCACCCATGTTGGCAGCTTCCAGTTATTGTAACTCCAGTTCCAAGAAATATGAGGCATACTTCTGGCCTCCAGAGGCATCTGAACACAGGGGTCTGGGTATGTGTGTATGTGTGTGAGCATACACATATAGAGAGAAACACATACATGTAGGAAAAAAAACTTAAAAAATGCTTCAACAGTGTTTGTGTGTTTGGGAAGAATATTAAGAGCTTTCAAATGAAGGCCAAGTGGCTATTTGAAGACAATCCCACTGTATTATCAGGGCTAAGGGAACAAGCAATAGAGGAAGCTGTGCCACATCTGAACAGTCTGTGAATAGTGAGCTCAGATGTAATGTAAACATCATTGGATTTGGGGGCTTGTTATTTCACACACTTCAAAGATCACTGAACTACTGTAAAAGAAGAAAAGACAGAGGAAAAAATAAGAAAGAAGAAATAAATGATTGAAGGAATAAAAGAATAAAAAAGGAAATCAACTAAATTAAGTTAAATCATAGCAAATAACATGTTTCTTGTGAAATAGTACCATGTTAAAGTATATGTATCCATTGGGACAGTAGTCTACAATTCTGCATTTTACTTGGTTATGTTGTTTTAATAGTTTCTGTTTGTTGTAAAGAGAACTGCTATCAATTAAAATTCATGAAACACAAGAGAAATATTCTTACCCAGAAAAAAGCAAACCAATGCTTATTTAACATCAAAAGATCAAGCCTGAAATCAAATATACAAATAACAAATAAGCAGATTGTATTTTTATATTTATCATATACATATATGTATGTATATGACATATATGTGGTAAAACAAATGATAAAAATAGAAGACATGAATTTGATGATAGTAATAAGGTTATAAAGGAGGATTTGGAGGAAAGAAACGGACAGGAAAATGATAGTTATATTATAATACAAAAAAGTAAATGATAGAAAACAATAATTTCCAAGATGCAAAGATTGAGAGCATTCACTATAATTTTTTTATTGAGAATATAAGATGGTAGATGAGAGAAACAGAGACGATAGATAGATAGATAGATAGATAGATAGATAGATAGATAGATAGATAGATAGATAGATAGATAGATGATGGATGGACATAGATAGATGATAGAGAGACAGATAGACAGATAGATAGACAGACATACGGACAGACAAACAGGTTGATTACAGCAAAGGTACATAACATGGAACCCAAATTAAATTTTCTCATCAAGCCATACATACTGTTTGGGACACAGACACTCTGTAGAAGTTTATAGGTACTCATTGTCTGGGCAGCTCATCCTGAATGGAACCCAAAATAAAATTATTGGATTGTGTGTTTGATTTTCCAATAATATCATTTAAATTTAAAGTCAGTTAGAATTTACACTAAAATGTCAACTTCATACTATAAATATTGATAATTTATTCAAATAATTGCAGGTTGTATAATGTTTGTCACACTGTCAAAAACATTGTTACAATTTATGGTAAAGATAACAGATTACTGGTTTAAAATAATCAACTTTGTATACCATTATTCATTGTGTATATGAGCACTGTGAATTGTCTAAATACAGCTTTAATTAATTAAAATTAAAATCACATTAATAAACACACAGTAATCCACTATGAATTAAAATAAGCTACAGAAGTGAAATTTATGGTTTGGCATCATCAACTAAAAAACTCAACATAAAATATAAACAATCATTTTCCAAACATCAGAAAGCAGCTGTTGGTATGATCCTCGAAGAGAAGGGCCACAATTAAATTAACTTGGATTTCACTAAGCATGTGCAGGGTGCGTTATTTCTACAGTACAATGTGGTGATTTGTCTGAGAATAACTTCGGGGCTCATATATTTGAATATTTGGTACCCAGTCAGTGGCACTGTTGGGAAGAGTTAATAAGTGTGGCCTTGAAGAAGGATGCGGTTCAGTTCACTGGAAGCAGGCATTCAAAAGGCCCGTGCTTTTCTATACAGTGTCTGAAAATCGCATTGCATGGAGGAAACAAAAGATTGACATTGGGAAAACAATATATCTTCAACTTGTAACACCAAGTGCTGGTGAGTAGAGACATATAGGAATGCTGCTTAATTCTTGTCCAAGGCTCAAATGCAAATATTAATGGGAATCTATCCATGGCTAAGGGATGAAAGAAGAAAGAAAGAAGCCCGTGTCGCAGAGCTTGAGACAGGTGATAAGGACAGTGCATATCTCCATGAGCATAAGTGAGAAGACCTCATCAAATGAAGCATCAGAACAAAATATCTTCAGAAGGGCACATGCTAAAAAACTGGAAGTTAGTTTGCATAAAACCAGAGAAAAATTAGTTCTTTTGAGAGAAAAAGTACTATGAAAAACACAATGGGTGACATTAGCAACCAAAAGCTGGTACAATATAGCAGGGGGAAAGAATCCTTAAATTCTAAAAAATAACAATGTAAATAATGCAAAATGAGCGGCAGGAAAGATCTGTGAAAAATAACCAAATACTGATATTCTGTGAGACAATAATAAGTATTATGCCTATTTCAGATAAAGAAAAGACATTTGAAGAAATAATAGCTAAAAGTTTCCCAAATGGAATATGACTGTGCCATTTATAAATTAAAAGGACTCACCAGCCACAAGCCAACAAACATGAATAAAATGACTCCTAATATCATCCAACCAAGTTTCTGGAAATTGCATGATCTTACAGGAACATTTATTTGTTTCAGTAAATTTAAAACACACTGCCAAAGTTTTAGCAGAAGCTAAGCATAGAGAAGTCAGTGAATATCTCTCTTTCAAGATTTGATGAAAATTTAAAACAATGGGAAAACCTTCGTCAAGAGTTCTTGAGCCAGTAAAAAGCGATTGACAAATGAACTTTTCTAAGTCAGTACAGAAAAACAATTAATTACACTCATAATTCCATTAAAAGAAAGTTTCATCCATTTTTCAAAACAGAGAAATGTGGTACTCATTGGAAATTCAATCCTCCAGAATAAATAATTGGTTTGAGATTTGGTAAACATGTAGATGAGACTTTTTTTCATCTTGTATAGTATTGTTAAAAAGATAACTGGTGACAGAAAGATGTTGGTGATGCAATATAGGCTTTAAAACACTTTTTATCCACATAGATGAGTCTAAAAAGAATCTTACAACATATAGAAATCTGAAAGATGAGACTAAACATATTGTACATCTGTCTGCATCATATAATACAACAGAGAAGACAGCAGTGGAGACAGCAGTGAAGACAACACATTGCTGGTGGCCAGGATGAGCAGTGAGAAGATATAAGAGAAAGATGAGTATGCTCTCTGTCATGAGCTTGGGGTAACTGGCTTTCTACCAGGACTTACTGACCTAGTTGTGACCATTACAATCCATAAATATCATATGCAAAATATATGGTTGTAAAAAAATATTTTAAAAGAATGAATGAATAGATAAAACAGTTGAGATGTGAAAGCCAAAAGTCATATCATAGCTTTACATTTAAAAAGTACTTAGGAGTTTTTATTTTGACTGGCACATTTTTGACTGATGTCTGGCTTTTAGAATGATTTGACTGCAGATCAGTCAAATGATTCAAACAGATTTGTAAATTTGGATGTGACCTTCAAAGAGACTGATTTTCCTAATGTATGCTGAGGTTACTATGCCGTGAATGAACTATATAATAATGAAGAACATTTTTTAATCTGATCTAAGGCACTAAAATAAGAGAGAAAGTTAATTCCATGCTTGATTTACCTGATTCATTTGGTTACTAAGGACAGTAGAAATACTGATAATCAATGTATAAGTTTTAGTTGTAAACAGAGTTGTAATCATATGGACCCAGTTTTGAAAGCATTTTCTTATTTAAATATCAAAATTGATATTAGCATATGCAAAGTGTCAGATATATCCTTAAAAAGCTAGTCTTTGCAGTTACTAACCATGCTTTTAAGATTCCATTTTTTTCTTTCACATATAAGTAAATGTTTTATTTCTTTTCAGTATTGAGAATAATGTATTCCAGCACTAGTATAAACTGTAGCCCCACCACAGACTTTGCAAAGAATAGGTTATAAGAATTAATTCCTTTAAAATACCCTTGCTATTGAATTAGGGAAGGCTGAATGAAGCTGAGGGTGACCCTGTAGGAGGACCAGCAGTCTTAATTAATCTGGACCCCCACGATATCTCAAACACTGTATCACCAAACAGGAAGCACACACCAGCTGATATGGGGTCCCTAGCATACATACAGCAGAGAGCTGTCAGGTCTGTGTTCATTCAGAGATGATGCACTTAACCCTCAAGAGACTGGAGCAGCCAGGCAGTTTAGATGTCAGGTGGGGTGGGGGCAGGGGAAGGGGAGGAGATATGGGATGTGGAACAGTCAGAGGGTGGACAGGGGTTGGAGGGGTGGGGAATAAAATATGGAGTGTATAAAAATAATTAATTAATAAAAAAGTAACTAAAAATACCTAGTTTCTTCAAATTTACAGCAGCTTACCTTATCCAGTTTAGAGGTGGAAAAACTAGTACATTCATATGTGACTGGAATTCATGTACATTTGTGTAAACTATGTTTGTAAAGCGGTTCAGTATGTGTGCTCAAAAAGGATCACCTATTTTGATCCAGAAATCCTAAGTATCAGTCTGCCTTGCTTACAAGCACAAACCAACCCTAAATCCCACTGTTGGTCACGTAGGTGGATGGCCGTGTAGACTGCAGCTGCATTCCCATGGCAGGACTATTCCTCGAGATCACACTTAGTCTAGGATGCAGGATGCGAGAAGACCTGTTTTCTAGTGTTTCCTATTCTTCCAGCAGAAATGGGACCAAGGTGAAGTTCATCAGACTGTCCAGCCAGTTCATATTTTGTTGCCTCAACTGAGTCATTCAAGATCTCACAATAGAGCCCATTTATAAATTGCCTCTTTAAGTAATACAGTGAAGGTCATGGGAGTGTAATCATCATATATGGCAGTAGCAAACAGATGAGGGCCATCATGAACTTTGCCATACTTACCTTTATATTTTTTCTAAAAATTCAGGCAATTCTAAATAATTCAAATACTGGAAAATGCTATGTGCAGATTGTTTCATATCACATTAATTATATTCGTAAAATTTAGCACTTTAAAATTATGGTAAAGACTGTGCAAAGTTGAGTTTTTAATGAAGTACAGTATTATACAACTCTTACAATTACATCTCTGGAAGTAAAAGTCATTTAATTGTAGTCAAAAATAACATATTCTGCTCATAGGCAGAAAATAACTAGAAAAATCTTAAGAATGAAATAAAGGTTAGCTGGGTACATGCCTATACTCTTGAATACTTCAGAGATGGTGTGAGACATTGTTGAGAACCACATAAAGAGCACAAAGCACGAACACTAAGCATTAAAAAAGGTACATTGTAGAATTGTTTTACATTTAAATATCTCCCTTATTATTGATGAAGTGATAATTTTACAATGACAATAAATACAATATTTTTTATTTTTAAATATTTCTCAATTTACATATTTGTGTATGTGTATCTTTGTGAATGTGTGTACTCATATGTGTACAGGTGCCTACAGAGGCCAGAAAATTCAGAAAGGAGCTCTTGGAGCAAGAGTTACAGACATTTGTGAATTTCCATTATAGATTCCAAGATCTAAATGCCTTATGACAGAGCAACAAGTACACTTTTTTAAATTTATTTTAATTCATTCTTTTTTTTACAGTCCAGGCTTTACCCCCCTCTTAGTCAACCCTCTAACTGTTCCACATCCCATACCTCCTTCTCCTGTCTCCACGAGGGTGTCCCTAAACCAACTCCACCAGACCTCCCACTCTCTGAGGCCTCCAGTCTCTTGAGGGTTAGGTGCATCTTTTCTCACTGAGTCACTGAAATATTCTGTCTTTTAGCGGCACTACTTCCATCAGTAGGTAACGATGTGCTTTTAAGGTGAAATCTTAACAATGTCAATATTCTAAGTAGAGGATGCTAGAGAAGGAAAAAAATCATTGTTTAAGAGTCTATCCACTGGCTGATTACCTCTGCTTTGTTATATAACCCGACATTCTTGCACATTTAGCTTAGTGAGTTATTATCAAGAAGGAGAGGGAGGATGAAGGGTATTGGCAGGGAGGAGCAGGAGAAGGAGAAAGAGAAGGAGGAGGAGAAGGAAAAGGAGAAAACAGGAAAGGATATAAAGGTAAGGGGAATATACTCTGGGAACTGTCAAGAAGCTAAAGGATGGGAATGGAGAGCTGATATGATCATATTTCATTGTATACACATATCAAATCCTCAGAGTAAAAATAACTATAAAATTAATATTTACTAAAGAAAATATTTTGGCTTGCCAGATAGCCTGACAACCTTAGTTAGATCCATATGTTTGACATGATAAAAAAGAATGACTCTTACAAGTTGTTCTTTGACCTGCACAAAATGTCATGGCATAAGCATGTCCACACACACACACACATACACACAAACACACACACACATACACACATACACACACACATGAGCACATACACATGCACACACATATGTATGTGTATTTATGCACATACACAAACAAATACACACAAGAAAATTAGAAATGTAACTTATAAGTTTTAGGGAAAATATTATAGGTATTCCAGTTTAACATGAAATCAGAGATTATAAAATAGAAAAATTTAAAGTGAATTTGTTCTTAATAAAATAAATGAAAGTTACCTAAATGCATATACTATTTTCATTTGAAATTTGGTCCATTTCTAATCCCATCAATTCGTCTGGTGATGCCTGAAATGCACAGGCACCAAGAAGACAGCTCCTGATGTTCAGATGCAACAAATTTTGTATCAGGAGAAGTAAAATCTCTATATAACTATTGCCTTAGTTCTGTGTGATCAAGAATTGATGCATGTCATGATAGCAGAGTGTTCACACATTTCTGAGGGGGGAATATCTATCTATTGTCTTTATTCAGTTGTCAATGAAATATAGTATGTAAGGTAACAATGGAGTCCTAACAGAAAACACAGCCAACTTCATTTGCCAAAGAACTTGGTATGGTTTCACAGTAGCATGTTCATACCAACATTTGACGAAACTTACTTGCCAATGTGGCTGTGTGAAAAGGTAGTAATGCCCTGAACAGGTGCTGAACCATGGAGTTGATACCATTATGAGGACAGCAATGTTCTTTTCTAAGGAATGCTCAAGATACCTTGTCAGTTCCTAGCTCCTTGATTGCCCATTCATTTTTCTACCACAATTTGCACTATCTTAAGACAATCACCTATCAGATGCAGCCATATAACTATGTCCTAGTATAAATGATTTCTCTCTATACTAAGCCTTCATATGAGATAACAGAAATAAAAAACACGTTAAGTCAGTCTCCAATCTTGTATGATCAGGACCAGTGAGATAGGCCAGAGGGTAAATATGTCTGTCACCAAGCCGACAGAGTTGGAAGTCTCGGGGCCTATGTAGTGGAAAGAAATAATCACCTCCTTAAAGATGTCCTCTGATCTTCACACATGCACCTCTCCACACAAACACACAGAAAATAAATAAATACAATATTTTTCAAAATTCTTGAAAGTATGATTGTATTCTCCTGATAGAGTATATAATTTTTCACAAACATTAATTTTATTAGTGTTTAACTTAATAAGTATAATTAATCTGTTATGTTCACTCATCATAGCATGACATTTTAGCAAATGTAAAATCTGCCAAGAATTTACCAATAAATCTTAAAAACAAAAGTAGACAAGGTTTTATAAATTAATTTATTTTTAATATCATAATGAATTATTCTTGTCAAGACTTCAGCAAAGTTCAACATTCCAAATGTGATATCACACATTTGTTCTCTTCTTACCAATAAAAATAGATTATACATTGTTAATTTTTTATGGAGTCTTTTAATTCTTTCAAGTTGCCAGGGGATCTGTTAGTAAATTACTTCATTCAATGATCTAAATGGTCCCTTAGTGGCCTAAGTTAATGCAACTGTGAAGAAAGATATTCCCTTTCCACCAAAAGACTCAGACCCACAGGTTTCCTTGTTTGTTTCTTTGTTTAATGAGTAAAAAAATATGGTAGTGCTGCTTTTTCATATTCACACAATGGATTTGAAAGTCACTGCTCAGTATATCCACAATTTCTTGGGAGAAAGGTTTTCTATTTCATCATATCTTAAGACATTTTTGCTCTGTGATTTATTAATACTATTCCAGGGTTATCACAGGGACTCAGAGTGGTGAATTTAATTGTCAACCACATGAGAATATATATCTTGTTCCAAAAGTATCTGGTTGCCTTTTTATTCAGTTTAAGAATTCCAGCATATCACTTGATTGTGAAGAAAAAAATGGAGATATTTTCAGATTGTGCCCAGTTTTCTACATATAACATGAACAGGGAATTTAGTGAAAATTCAGAGAGAGGATATGAAGCCAGAGAAAAAAGGCATAAATGTTTATCCTTTAAAATGTATCTAACTGCATTTTTAAACCATTTTTGAAAGCCTTCTATTTCTCAATGTTACAAAATCCCTGTCAGTAATGAATTTTCTTCAATATATCATATTAATTCAAATGTTGACTTAAAAATGCTACAATAAAACAATCTCATGAAAAAGTTATCCTGAGAACCTAAAGTTTAATAAAGGCCCTTGAAATGAAAAATTTAAATTACAAAGCACTTGCTCTGAGATTTAAATGTAGACAAAGTAATCATAAAATTTGCATGCAACCAAAAAAGACTCTGAATGGCCAAAGAACTCTTGAGAAAAACAGGCAAATTTGGAGGCATCATGCCATCTGGTTTTAAAGTCTATTGCAAAACTTGGATAATCAAAATAAGCACAATTTTGGCATAAAAGTAACCCACTGGTCAATTGATGAAGATAGAGAATCCAGAGAAAACTGCACAGCTATGGTTATTTGATATTCTGCAAAGGATCCAAGAACACACAATAGAAACATGACAGCTGCCTAATATTCACTTCTGGGAAACTGGATATCTACAAATAGAAGAACAAAATCAGACATTCATCCCACACCACATAAAATATTGGCTTGTAATGGATTCAAGACTAAAACAGAAGATGTGAAACTATAAAACTGTTAGAACAAACATAGGGTACATACTCCACAGCACTGATTTGGAGAAAGAGTTAAATGACCCAAAAGGTAAAGCCACGAATGTATGAGGAACAACAACAGCACAAAACAAATGATATTACTTGAAACCCAAACTAAGAAGCTTCTTCACAGCAAAATCAACAGTGAGGAGACAATATGGATGGAAATAAAACATTTGCAAACAACTCTGTGACCAGGGACTATGTGGAAAAAAGAGGAAGAAACTTGATTGACTCAACATCAAAAAATAAAACAAAATCAATAAATGGGCAAGGGAACAAACAAGAGAATTCTTAAAAGAAGTAGATGGCAGGTATCATTAAGTTTTTTCCTTGTTACCGATTGTTAGAAAAACATAAGTTAAGATGAAAATTAGAAGTGACTTCATACTTGTTAGAATGACTCCTAATAATAAGAAAACTGTTAACGGGAGTCAAAGAGGCAATCTACTATTATGGAAAAAGTGGTGAAGTTCCACAGAAAACAAAATGTAGCATGCATATATTAAGTATTTTTCTGTTACTATAGCAAATTCTTAAGAGAATTAGCTTATAAGGTGAAATGCTTATTTTACTTCACAGCTGGAAGCTACACTTCATCACACTGGTCATGGTGATTTCTTATACTTGATGAAGCACATATGAGGAAGTACACAACAGGAAAAAGGTAACTCATGTACAAAGGGAGAGAAGAGATAATATGGATGGAAAAAAAACATTTGCAAACCACTCATGTGGCCAGGGACTATGTGGAAAAAGAGGAAGAAACTTGATTTTCTCAACATCAAAAATAAAACAAAATCAAGAAATGGGCAGTTCTCAGGAATAGATTGGGATCTGCCAATGCCTTTCAAGGACACAAACCCATAAAATTTAAATCATTCTTCTTAAAAGATGCCCGAACTCCCATGTTCATTGTTATTTTCTTCACAATAGCCAAGAAAGAAGCAACAACTAGATGCCCATCATCAGTAGACTGTATGAAGCATGTTGAGTATACAGAAGCACAGTGATGAATCTGAAACCCCTGTACTAAATGAAATAAAGGAGGCACAGTAAGACAAATACTGGGAGATCTTGCTGATATGCAGAAGGTAAAACTGGTGAAATCCTATAGTGTGGAATGGAAGCTATCATAGACTGAGATGGGATGCCATATGCAATCAAGGCCAGTCTACCAGGAAGAATAAACTTCACAGAGCACAGAATAAGGAGTGTGATAATTATACACATTGCATTTTTAAATCAGACACAAAATTGATATGTGAGATTAGTTGGTTTGATTTAGTCATTTACATTTCATACATAGTTCAGACATTTGAATATATATGTATACATACATATATATTTGTATATTTCCTTTTAGTCAGTAGGACAGGCATGCTAGATTCCTGTCTGCAAGCATAACAGACTATCATTAATAGTGTCAGGGATTGGTGCTTGAATCTGGGATGGGTTTCAGGTTGGGCAAGTTATTGGATGGCCATTCTCTCAGTCTCTGCTCCATCCCCAATCCCTGCACTTCTTGTAGACAGAATAAATTTTGGGTGGAAGGTTTTGTGGCTGGGTTGGATGTCCCTATCTTTCCGCTGGGGTTCCTGCCTGTCCACAGGAGGCAGCCTCTCTAAGTGGGATATTATCTTCTAGCTGGGCTGCTCTGTCTGACCCCAGTGGGAGAGGAAGCACCTAGCCTTGCAAAGACTTGAAGTAGGGGATGGGGGGGAAGATACACAGGGGCCCCCACCTACTCAGAGGAAAATGGGAGGAGGGATGGGGGAAGGACTATAGGAGCAGGTGACTGGGAAGGAAACAATGAGAAGGATATAAAGTGAATATGTGAAAACAGAAAAAATAGAAATTGCACAATAGTGCTTGCCCTGGAAGCACAGTCCAGTCTGTCTGTTAGTCATAATTTGCAAAGTTAAGGGACATGAAGAAAAGCATGAATTATACACGATTTTGTCATAATAGTATCACTCACAGAGAGTAGAGGCAGAAAAAAAAAAGGTGAGATTCACTATTAATTGGCATTACATCTTATGGCCTGTGGGGTGGGGCCAGCAGCTATAATGGGGAGATGGTCCACTCTCATCACTCTCTTGGGGAGGAAAAGACCCAGATGCTGCTATTGAAACAGATGCAATAGTGGGCTTGAGAAGGAGTCACGTCACTTGCAGCTTAAGCCTAAACAAAGATGCACATGTCTGGAACAGTGATAAAAGTCCCTAAAAGATATGGGCAGCATAAAAGGGACTTTTATCTGTTTCTAAGGAATTAGTCTATCTTATGCAATTGTGTAGGGATGAAAATGTTCACACATATGACACTATTTTGCAATAGAGTGTTTATCAACATGGTGAAATTGGGGTTGGCAGACTTCTAACTTTAAGCCCTACCTCATAGCTGGCTTTTTAAAATAAATAGCTATTGGAATAGCCGGATGGTCATTTGTTTCTCATTCTCCTTGGATGAATTCATGCAAAGGTGGTAGCTTTATTCAGGTGTGAGAGGGTTCTCTGCATAGCAGTGCAATAGCCCTTTCCAGAAAAAGCTTCAACAGTTCCTGCAGTATAATTCTGCCAACTGCATCCAAATGGGATCAGTTAACATAATTTGGGGTTACAGATCAAGGTACTTGAATATGTCGTTATCATATTTGACAACAAATTTATATGCAATAAATATGTTGAGAAAGCAAGCTAGTAGGATGAGAAACCCATTTAACAAATCTGAATCCTCAAGAAATAATTCAATCATTAGGAATTAATTTTAAAGCCAGCAGAAAAGCCTTCTCTTCTCCTGAAGGCTAGAGAATGGGCTGGGAAGCCCTTTCCAAGTCCTTTCAGTCTCAAGTCTGTGAGATTTAACACTGAAAAAGAGTTTTGTCTTTAGTCCAGTCAACAAGTGTTTCAGCTAACTCCAGAAAAGGCTTCTGAATGTACAAAGGCTGACATTCTTAAGCATAAACATGGTGTCTTTTCTACTGGAAGATGCTAGTGTTCAAATAATGACACTTCCTCTGACATTGACAGTGCCAAGTAGAGTAGAATGTCAGACTAATATGAGAGACTGCATCCTAGGGAGAGTTTGGACCAGGACTCCCCTGACACCATATCATCATTTGACAGGCCAGGCTTCCCTGCTATCTACGGTGAGCTAAAGGACAGCAGTACAATCAATTAAACCATAACCAAAGAGGGTTTTGGTTGTTCCCTTCTTGTTACTAGCACCTATAATCAAAATCCTGGTTCTTAACTAATGTTATTATACAAGTGAAAGGCGTGGAGGGGATACGCTAAGGCCCAATTAGAGAAATCCATGCATTTACTACTCCAACCAGAAACACTTTTTTTTTTCCTTTTCTCAAATACTTTCAGGATCATAGTCTACTTTTTCTCCTCGTTTTTTATTTCTTTGGTGACATTCAAGTCCTAGAAAATGTTTTTGAAAGCAATTATATCTCTAAAGCAAGTTTTCCCAAACTCCCACAGCTTAACTTTTTGGCTTAAAATATCATGTTTTAAAAGGTGTTGGCATTCAATTTTACCTAACAAATAGCTGGGTCTTGAGAAAGGAGAAAAGCCAGTTTAACAAGAAAAGAAAGGAGTGTGTGTGTGTGTGTGTGTAAGAGAGAGCGAGACAGAGAGCGAGAGCGAGAGAGAGAGAGAGAGAGAGAGAGAGACAGAGACAGAGAGACAGAGAGACAGAGAGACAGAGAGACAGAGACTAAGGGAGACAAAGAACAGAGAGGATTATTTTAAAACACTGATTTATTTAAACAGTTTTGATACACCTATAAATTATGGACATTGGTTTAAGATCTTTTTGTATTCCATACACACACACACACACACACACACACACACACTTCTTGCTTTTCTAGTTAAACTGCCTTTTTCTCCTTTCTCAAGGCCCAGCTATTTGTTAGGTAAAATTGAATGCCAACACCTTTAAAAATATGATGTTTTAATGTAATTAAATTACATTAAGTACAATTTATCAGTCTGAAGCTATTTCAGTATACAATTTGTGTACATATGTGTACATCCCAATGCAGTTATACCTATATTGTGGTTTTTATCTATTTAGATAATTATTGTCTATTAAATAAAGAATCAAATTCCTACGTGTCTAGTTACCCAACTGTAAACAAATATGAATATATAAAATAAGAAATTCCTTAATAGTCAAATGGCAACTGTAAAATTAAAAAACAAAATATTTTTTCTTTGTTAAAATGTCTTCCACTTCCTGCTTTGATGATTTATCTGGCATCAGGTATTCTCCAAAAATAACTAATCGAGAAATATAAAATAAACAAAATCCACTATTATCAGGAACTCTGAATAGGTTATGCAGTAGTACTAATGATTAAACAAACAAACAAAAAATGAAACAATCCCTATAAAATTCCTGATCTGAAATGATGCTCCACAGAAGGATTCAGAGAGAAAATTCACGAGCAGTACCAGTGCCCAGCTGAGCTGAGGAGACAGAGATTTAGATTTAAAGAGTACGAGGGTTTTGGCATTTGTGGAGTAGAATTAACAGAAATCAAAAAGCTACAGGGAGATTCCCAAATCTGTGGAGGGATGTCTTTGAGTCTTATTCTTAATAGTAAGATATTCTTTTTTTTTGTTTGTTTGTTTGTTTTTTTTTGTTTTGTTTTTTTGTTGTTGTTTTTTTATTTTTATTTTTATTTTTTTTTATTCGATATAATTTATTTACATTTCAAATGATTTCCCCTTTTCTAGCCCCCCCCCACTCCCCGAAAGTCCCGTAAGCCCCCTTCTCTTCCCCTGTCCTCCCTCCCACACTTTCCCAGTTCCCCGTTCTGGTTTTGCCAAATACTGTTTCACTGAGTCTTTCCAGAACCAGGGACCACTCCTGCTTTCTTCTTGTATCTCATTTGATGTGTGGATTATGTTTTGGATATTCCAGTTTTCTAGGTTAATAACCACTTATTAGTGAGTGCATACCATGATTCACCTTTTGAGTCTGGGTTACCTCACTTAGTATGATGTTCTCTAGCTCCATCCATTTGCCTAAGAATTCCATGAATTCATTGTTTCTAATGGCTGAATAGTACTCCATTGTGTAGATATACCACATTTTTTGTATCCACTCTTCTGTTGAGGGATACCTGGATTCTTTCCAGCATCTGGCAATTATAAATAGGGCTGCTATGAACATAGTAGAGCATGTATCCTTATTACATGGTGGGGAATCCTCTGGGTATATGCCCAGGAGTGATATAGCAGGATCTTCTGGAAGTGAGGTGCCCAGTTTTCGGAGGAACCGCCAGACTGCTTTCCAGAGTGGTTGTACCAATTTGCAACCCCACCAGCAGTGGAGGAGTGTTCCTCTTTCTCCGCACCCTCTCCAACACCTGCTGTCTCCTGAATTTTTAATCTTAGCCATTCTGACTGGTGCAAGATGAAATCTTAGGGTTGTTTTGATTTGCATTTCCCTATTGACTAATGAAGTTGAGCATTTTTTAAGATGCTTCTCCGCCATCCCTAACCCTAAGCCTAACCCTAACCCTAACCCTAACCCTAACCCTAACCCTAACCCTTCTCACCTAGTTCTTCAGGTGAGAATTCTTTGTTTAACTCTGTACCCCATTTTTTAATAGGGTTGTTCGGTTTTCTGGAGTCTAACTTCTTGAGTTCTTTATATATATTGTATATTAGCCCTCTATATGATGTAGGATTGGTGAAGATCTTTTCCCAATTTGTTGGTTGCCGATCTGTCCTCTTGATGGTGTCCTTTGCCTTGCAGAAACTCTGTAACCTTATGAGGTCCCATTTGTCAATTCTTGCTCTTAGAGCATACGCTATTGGTGTTCTGTTCAGAAACTTTCTCCCTGTACCGATGTCCTCAAGGGTCTTCCCCAGTTTCTTTTCTATTAGCTTCAGAGTGTCTGGCTTTATGTGGAGGTCCTTGATCCATTTGGATTTGAGCTTAGTACAAGGAGACAAGGATGGATCAATTCGCATTCTTCTGCATGCTGACCTCCAGTTGAACCAGCACCATTTGTTGAAAAGGCTATCTTTTTTCCATTGGATGTTTTCAGCCTCTTTGTCGAGGATCAAGTGGCCATAGGTGTGTGGGTTCATTTCTGGATCTTCAATCCTGTTCCATTGATCCTCCTGCCTGTCACTGTACCAATACCATGCAGTTTTTAACACTATTGCTCTGTAGTATTGCTTGAGGTCAGGGATACTGATTCCCCCAGATTTTCTTTTGTTGCTGAGAATAGTTTTAGCTATCCTGGGTTTTTTGTTGTTCCAGATGAATTTGATAATTGCTCTTTCTAACTCTGTGAAGAATTGAGTTGGGATTTTGATGGGTATTGCATTGAATCTGTATAGTGCTTTAGGCAAAATGGCCATTTTAACTATATTGATTCTACCGATCCATGAGCATGGGAGGTTTTCCCATTTTTTTGAGGTCTTCTTCCATTTCCTTCTTCAGAGTCTTGAAGTTCTTGTCATACAGATCTTTCGCATGTTTGGTAAGAGTCACCCCAAGATACTTTATACTGTTTGTGGCTATTGTGAAGGGGGTCATTTCCCTAATTTCTTTCTCAGCCTGCTTATCCTTTGAGTATAGGAAGGCCACTGATTTGCTTGAGTTGATTTTATAACCTGCCACTTTGCTGAAGTTGTTTATCAGCTGTAGGAGCTCTCTAGTGGAGTTCTTTGGGTCACTTAGGTAGAAGATCATGTCGTCTGCAAATAATGATAGTTTGACTTCCTCCTTTCCAATTTGTATCCCTTTGACCTCCTTATGTTGTCGAATTGACCGAGCTAGTACCTCAAGTACAATATTGAAAAGATAAAAAGAAAGGGGGCAGCCTTGTCTGGTCCCTGATTTCAGTGGGATTGCTTCAAGTTTCTCTCCGTTTAGTTTGATGCTGGCTACCGGTTTGCTGTATATTGCTTTTACTATGTTTAGGTATGGGCCTTGAATTCCTGTTCTCTCCAAGACTTTAAGCATGAAAGGATGCTGAATTTTGTCAAATGCCTTTTCAGCATCCAATGAAATGACCATGTGGTTTTGTTCTTTGAGTTTGTTTATGTAGTGGATTGTATTGATGGATTTCCGTATATTGAACCAACCCTGCATTCCCGGGATAAAGCCTACTTGATCATGGTGGATGATCGTTTTGATGTGTTCTTGGATTCGGTTGGCAAGAATTTTATTGAGTATTTTTGCATCGATGTTCATAAGGGAAATTGGTCTGAAGTTCTCTTTCTTTGTTGGATCTTTGTGTGGCTTTGGTATCAGCGTAATTGTGGCTTCGTAGAAGGAATTGGGTAGTGTTCCTTCTATTTCTATTTTGTGGAATAGTTTGAAGAGTATTGGTGTTAACTCTTCTTTGAAGGTCTGGTAGAATTCTGCACTGAAACCATCTGGTCCTGTGCTTTTTTTGGTTGGAAGACTTTCTATGACTCCTTCTATTTCTTTAGGCTTTATGGGACTGTTCAGATGGTCTAGTTGGTCCTGATTTAATTTTGGTATTTGGTATCTGTCAAGGAAATTGTCCATTTCCTCCAGATTCTCCAGTTGTGTTGAGTACAGGCTCTTGTAGTAGGATCTGATGATTTTTTGGATTTCCTCAGTTTCCGTTGTTATGTCTCCCTTTTCATTTCTAAGTTTGTTAATTTGGATACTTTCTCTGTGCCCTTTGGTCAGTCTGGCTAAGGGTTTATCTATATTGTTGATTTTCTCAAAGAACCAGCTCCTGGTTTTGTTGATTTTTTGTATGGTTCTCTTTGTTTCTACTTGATTGATTTCGGCCCTGAGTTTGATGATTTCCTGCCTTCTACTCCTCCTGGGTGAAATAGCTTCTTTTTGTTCTAGGGCTTTCAGGTGTGTCATTAAGTTGGTAATGTATGCTCTCTCCATTTTCTTTTTGGAGGCACTCAGGGCTATGAGTTTTCCTCTCAGCACTGCTTTCATTGTGTCCCATAGATTTGGGTATGTTGTGTTTTCATTTTCATTGTGTTCTAAAAAGTCTTTAATTTCTTTCTTTATTTCTTCCTTGACCAAGGTATCATTGAGTAGAGTATTGTTCAATTTCCACGTGTATGTGGGTTTTCTGTTGTTTCTGTTGCTATTGAAGACCACTTTTATTCCATAGTGATCAGATAGGAGACATGGGATTAGTTCTATCTTCTTATATTTGTTGAGGTCTGTCTTGTGACCAATTATATGGTCGATTTTGGAGAAGGTACCATGAGGTGCTGAAAAAAAGGTATATTCTTTTGTTTTAGGATAGAATGTTCTATATATATCAGTTAAATCTAATTGGTCCAAAGCTTCAATTAGTTTCATTGTGTCCTTGTTTAGTTTCTGTTTTCCTGATCGGTCCATTGAGGAAAGTGCAGTGTTGAAGTCACCCACAATTATTGTGTTAGGTGCAATGTGTGCTTTGAGTTTTAATAAAGTTTCTTTTATGAAAGAGGGTGCCCTTGCATTTGGAGCATAGATGTTCAGGATTGAGAGTTCTTCTTGTTGTATTTTTCCTTTGACCAGCAAGAAGTGTCCCTCAGAGTCTCTTTTGATGACTTTGGGTTGAAAGTCAATTTTATCTGATATTAAAATGGCTACTCCAGCTTGTTTCCTGAGACCATTTGCTTGTAAAATTGTCTTCCAGCCTTTTACTCTAAGGTAGTGTTTGTCTTTGACCCTGAGGTGTGTTTCCTGTAAGCAGCAAAATGTAGGGTCCTGTTTACGTATCCAGTCAGTTAGTC
Source organism: Apodemus sylvaticus (assembly GCF_947179515.1). Classification (NCBI taxonomy): domain Eukaryota; kingdom Metazoa; phylum Chordata; class Mammalia; order Rodentia; family Muridae; genus Apodemus; species Apodemus sylvaticus. The sequence continues at coordinate 39,726,936 of NC_067473.1, read as the reverse complement.
TGTGTCTTTTTATTGGGGCATTGAGTCCAATGATGTTAAGAGATATTAAGGAATAGTGATTGTTACTTCCTATCATTTTTGACGTTATTTTTTAAATTTGATTGCTTAACTTCTTTTGGGTTTGATGAAAGGTTACTATCTTGCTTTTTTCAGGGTGAAGTTTCCCTCCTTGTATTGGTGTTGTCCTCCTATTATCCTTTTTAGGGCTGGGTTTGTGGATAGATATTGGGTGAACTTGGTTTTGTCGTGAAATATCTTAGTTTCTCCATCTATGGTGATTGAGAGTTTTGCTGGATATAGTAGTTTTGGTTGGCATTTGTGTTCTCTTAGAGTCTGCATGAGATCTGCCCAGGACCTTCTAGCCTTCATAGTCTCAGGTGAAAAGTCTGCTGTGATTCTGATAGGTCTTCCTTTATATGTTACTTGGCCTTTTTCTCTTGCTGCCTTTAATATTCTTTCTTTGTTTAGAACATTTGGTGTTTTGATTATTATGTGACGGGAAGTATTTCTGTTCTGGTCCAGTCTGTTTGGAGTTCTGTAGGCTTCTTGTATATTCATGGGCATCTCTCTCTTTAGGTTAGGGAAGTTTTCTTCCATAATTTTATTGAAGATATTTGCTGGCCCTTTAAGTTGTATATCTTCACTCTCATCTATGCCTATAATCCTTAGGTTTGGTCTTCTCATTGTGTCCTGGATTTCCTGGATATTTTGGGTTACAAGCTTTTTGCATTTTGCATTTTCTTTAACTGTTGAGTCCATGGTTTCTATGGAATCTTCAGCATCTGAGATTCTTTCTTCTATTTCTTGTATTCTGTTGTTGATATTTGCATCTCTGTCCCCTGATTTCTTCCCAAGGCTTTCTATCTCCAAAGTTGTCTCCTTTTGAGTTTTCTTAGTTGTTTCTACTTCTGATTTTAGATCCTGGATGGTTTTGCTTAGCTCCTTCACTTGCTTGTTTGTGCTTTCCTGTAATTCTTTAAGAGATTTTTGTGTTTTTTCTTTCATGACCTCAGCCTGTTGACCAAAGTTCTCCTGTATTTCTTTAAGAGATTTTTGTGTTTCGTCTTTCATGACCTCAGCCTGTTGACCAAAGTTCTCCTGTATTTCTTTAAGTGTTTTTTGCATTTCCTCCTTGTTGGCTTTTGTATTCTCCTGGATTTCTTTCAATGATTTTTGTGTTTCCCTTGCAAGGGCTTCTAACTTTTGATCCATTTTCTCCTGAATGTCCTTCATGTGTTCCTGTACCAGCATCATGACCAGTGATTTTAAATCCAAATCTTGTTTTACTGGTGTGATGGGGTATCCAGGACATGCTGGTAGAGGAGAATTGGGTTCAGATGTTGCCATATTGCCTTGATTTCTGTTAGTGACGTTCCTGCGTTTGCCTTTTGCCATCTAGCTCTCACTGGTGTTACTTGGTCTTGTCAGTGCTGGACTCACCAGTGCAAGCTGCCCCTTCCCCGTTGGCCTCTGGTGCACAGCTTACACTCTGCACTGCCTGTAGACAGGGTGCTGTTGTCCAGGCTGTTCAGATCCCGAAGCAGGCACCTGAAGGCTCCCGCTGGGGCCCGCAGGATTTATTGGAGCACACCGACTTCTCCCAGCTGGCCGCCCGGAAGCCCCCACTAGCCGCTTGAGGGACCTGGAGATGTGGCGGCCACCCAGGCTGATCCGAAGCAGAGAGAGTTGACCTGAGGGCTTCTGCCTGAGGCCTTGCCCCAGATTGTGTCTGTGGGCCAGATGGAACCCGTGTGCACCCCCAGGGAGCTCCGAAGGTGTATGTTGCTGTGACCTCCCCTGTGTTCCGCTCACTCCGCTGGGCAGCCGATTTCCCCAACCGGGCTGGCGCACACTAGGTTAGCCTTGTCACCCGGGCCCTGAGTCCAGGCAAAAGCCTGGGAGGCCAAGGTCCGAGCAAAGTTCCCCTAGGGCTATGTCTGTTATTTGGGTCCGCCAGGTGACCCGGATGGCAGGCGTGTGCGTCCGCGCTCCCCGAAAGCACCGGGAGAGTCTGTTGTGCTAATAACCTCTTGGGCGGGTTGACACACAGATGGCCCACCAAGCCGCCCAGTTCTTGGGGTCAGTCCTGTGCCTTTTGGGGCCTAGACCCCCGTTTTGTTAGCCTCAGGCTACGCTTGTTAGCAGTCTCTGCCCTCCCGAGCACTCTGGCTCCTGTAGGCAAAATGGCGGCGCGTGCGCCAGCCGGGGCAAAAAAAAAAACTCCTGGCTGGGTTGGCGCCCCGATGGCCACTCGAACAGCCCAGGGCCTGGGTGCAGGCCAACGCCCGTCAGGCTCAGACCCCTGCGGTGTTGGGCCTAGGATTATGTTTGTGTACCTCAGTCTGACCGATCTCTGGAGCCCGGAATCAAGATGGAGGTGAGTCTCTCCTGACTGGCGGGAAGCGGAGTTCTGAAGTGGCTTCCGTGCAGCGAAAGGCTCCGCAGAACCGCAGCTGCTTGCCGCCCGGCTGGTCAGCGAAGGTCAGTGGTCGTGGGCGCAGGGCCTAACTGGACCCTGTGTCGCCTTGGTTCCACCGCTGATGGCCCTTCAGCTGGACCAGCTACTGCTACCGCCGCCGCAGCCGCCAATAGTAAGATATTCTTATCACTTGAGAATCACACAAAGACAGACAGAGAATAAACAGAAATGAGCTATATATCGGCCTGCTTCCAGAATTCAAAGCTCTGAGCTTTTCAAGTATCAGTCAAGTTGTGGGTTGATGTTCTCAAACACTGTGGCATTTATAGTATTCTCTCCAAAGAATTCTGATGTACAAAATAACCCCAAAAGTAAAGGACCATGAAACAAATCTCTTTAAAAAAAAAAAGGTTCAAGTTAATCTACAACTGACTTCAACGCCTAATTATATAATATCAAAATCTTTAGGAAAAAGTTAAGGAAATACAGTTTAACAGCATTTTCAAAATATTGCATCTAATTCCAAACAATATAAAAGAATAAGGAGTCAAAATGCACTCAGAGGCAGAAGGAATCTTCAGAGAAATAGACTTAGGAATACCAAAGATAACGGAATTACAAAGACAAAGGTTTGATATATCTACCTTAAAATGGGTCAGGATTTATAGGAAAACACAATAACGTTGAAAAGAATCAATCAATGGTGCAAATGCACAGAATTAGATTTCTCACTAATGTCTTAGAAAATGGGAAACAGAAGAAAAAATAAAGTTGAAATCAAACCAGTAGAACCCATTAAACTGAAGTTATGTGGAAAAGTTGTCAGAAATGAACATTTCAAAGCCTTTATTTTGGCTCTAAAGAACATCCGCCATTAGTAGAAATCAGAGGTCCTTAGAGACAAGGCTTTTCCAAGTGATAGAGGGCAGAAGAACAGGCAAACACAAAATGATCTGAAAGCATCTTGTGATGCCAGAAAATAAGGGAAATATGAAAAGTACAAGGATGATATTTTTTTTGGAGTCTAACTTCTTGAGTTCTTCATATATTTTGGATATTAGCCCTCCATCAGATGTAAGGTTAGTGAAGACCTTTTCCCAATCTGTAGGTTGCCATTATGTCCTATTAACAGTGTCCTTTGTCCTTTGCCTTAAGCCTTTCAGTTTCAAGAGGTTCCATTTATCAGTAGTTGATCTTAGAACCTGAGCCATCTGTGTACTGTTCAGGACATTTTTTTTCCCCTGTGCCAATGGATTTGAGGCGATTTCCCACCTTCTCTTCAATTAGATTCAACATATCTGGTTTTATGTGGAGGTCCGTGATCTACTTGGACTTCAGCTTTGGGCAAAGTGATAAATACAGATTAATTTACATTCTTCTATGTACAGACTGCCAGTTAGACCAGCAACAGCTCTCTGCTTTTCCATTGTGTAGTTTTGCCTTTTTTGGTCAAAGATCAAGTGTCCATAGTTGTGTGGGTTTATATCTGGGTCTTTGATTCCTACAAGCTTCCCGGAGATCCAGCAGGGTGTGCCCCACTTTTGTGAGTCCTGATTTAGAAATTTGCAATTTTCCTTTTTGTTCCCCTTTCTCTTTCTTTTGGATGGTGGCTGCAACCTAGTCGGTTTTTTTTTTTTTTTCTAGTAACTTTCTAGTAATTTTTTTCTTGTAATTTCTTCATTCTTTCTGTAAATCTTCCCTTGTTACCACGCAACTGCCTAGTGCCATGTGGCTGGCCTCCATACCTACAGTCAAACAACAAGACCCCTTTTCTTCTCTTCTCAGTTCTCCTCCTCTACGTAGTTGCTGGGATTGATAACTTTCCTGCCTTCAGGTTTTCTCCCTTAAATTTGTCTTTGATTCTTCTTTTTCTTTTAATTTAAAAATCATATCCAGAAAACTCATTTTAAAAGTTATTTAGAAAAATCTCTTATACACCTGAAAATTTAGAGTACTTCTAAGTAGCCCATCAATCAAGGCAGTTTCAAAGGCAATTAGAAACCATCTTACATTCATTGACAAAAAAATATATTATACATCAATATTTGTAGAATTTTTATACTGCAATGAGGAGGAATAACATACACTTAAATACTTGTATTTCAAATGACCTCAAATGCGACTCTACCATTCCACTGTGCAAAAGTAGTAATAAAGGAGAAATTTGAGAAAAAGAACTTTAAAAAGACAAGAACAAAATGTCTTAAAATAAAAAGATATAAAATAAAGGAACCCAAAGTTTGAGCCTTGGGATAAAAACAAACAGAAGTGATAAAGTTCTAGGTTGTATGATTATTGTAACAACAAATGATCATACATAAATTTTTAACACCTTGAACATTAGTCAGGTATGGGACATGAAATGAATGAATTCTTTGAAAGATACAAATTACCAAAACTGAAGTGTAAATGTACTATTTTGAAAACAGAAATAAACTCTGTGATAAATGACCAATTTACATAAGTAATCATAACAATGATAATAATAGTTATCATTGTTATTTTGAGAAAATGATAGCCTAATCTGTCTCATGTATCATGAATACACCTCACACATACTATTTTTTTAGTGCACATTATCCATGAGTGATTAGACATTAAAATAAAATCAATAGTATGATGCATCTGACAATTGGTTTTAACAATCAGACAATTGGGGAAAGGCATAAGTGTAGAAATAAGACTAAATCTTCATGAAACTACAGACCTTGATAATGACATGTTAGTGGAGGTTCAATTGAATATTGCTATAATAGAGAGCCAATGTTCTAGAAGACAAGGCAGATGATGGGCCCAAGACATATGGCAACCCCTGCTACCTGTTCAACTTGGCGCTCCTCTGTGTCTCAATTGAAAACAGGATTGAAGGAACTGAAGGGTATGCACCCCTGTAGGAAGAACAATATCAATCAACCAGACCTCCAGAGCTCCCAGGGACTAAACTACCAACCAAAGAGTACACATGGAGGGGACCCATGGCTCCAGCCACATATGTAACAGAGGATGGCCTTATGTGGCATCAGTGGGAGGGGAGGCCCTTAGCCCTGTGTAGTCTCAATGACCCCAAGTAGGGGAATGATAGGGCATTGAGGTAGGAGTGGATGGGCATGTGGGGGAGCACCCTCACAGAGGCAGAAGGAGGGAAATGTGATAGGGGGTTTGTGGAGGGGAAACTGGTAAGGGGAGTGACATTTGAAATATAAATAAATAAAATAACTATTAAAAAATGAAAAAGCAAGAACATAAGGTATATGGTAAAATATAAAATAAAAGTTAAGAAAATAATTTTATGCAGAAAAGCACATTTAATAATACATAAGACTGAACAATTGTGTATAGGTTCCATTTAGTTTCCATAAGATCTTAGGATGTCGTGAACTTGACAGTCCATTTTTAAGTTTGTATGGAGATAAAATGTCTAGAAAATCTGAAACAATTTTGAAAATAATAAATGTCTTCATTCATTAAAATACCTAAAATGCCCGGTGATATCAGTTCACTAAAGATTAATTAACCTGTGTAAGATATAAGACAATGCATATTTTCATACCTCATTGGTTGAAATTATAAAGTGATAACTCAGAATCATTTAGTGGCTTCATAAAAAGAGTAACAGATTTCTTTTTTTTTCATATCATGTGTCAATTTGGCAAATATGTGTTTATATAAGAGAATTGAAACTAGTTACATGCAAATGTCTGTAAACTCCTGTTTATACAATCTTTATACACAAGAGTCAAGAAGACTCTCGATGTGAACAAAGATTGAATTCATACATAGTAATATGAATCCCTAAGGCATGTAAAAATGATAATACTGAAATCCAGATGCAAAAGGGCTTATCCTGTGTAAACTGTGATTATGAACCATTTTTTTAACAAACAAAAACAAACAAACAAATAATCCCAGCTGCCTAAATTCCAATCCCAAGATGTTGCCCACACTCAGGAATTACAAAATATGAGAATTAACTTTCAAGTCTTAAGTTAATTTTTGTTTAAAGATGCATCTATTTTGGATCAAAAGCTCTATATTTATAGAATATTAGTTGGTTAATTTATAGTGAGAAAATTGAATAGAAAAAGTATTTTTCTATTCTTTTTAAAATTTATGGTTTTGGATTGGAAACATCCTTAGTAGAACATCTCATTTATCCTAGCCCTGAATTTTGCTTACCTGTGCCCAGAGGACCCGGGTATTAATCTTGGTTGCACAGTTAATTAGCTTTGTGACCTAGGATATGTTACTCATTTATCTTAACCTATTAAATGATATAATGGACTATACTATCCTAAATGTCCAGCTATCTCTAAAATCTTGAGGGCAATATAAGTACTTGAAACCTCAACAGAATCATAAAAAGTATCCTTTAATTTATTAAATCTTGAATTTATTAAGTGATCAACAATGTATAATTACTGACATGTGTTCATGTGGCAAAAATTTAAGATTGGCAGATTTTCTTTCAACTCTGGCTAGTATTACCTGCAAGGACAGAGGAGAGCCGAGAGATGAGGTGGGCTACAGCTGCACGGCCCAGCAAAGAGGGTAGATAGTTCCCTTTCTTATTTATGATTCAGCCTTGATGATAAATAAAAATTTGGTTTTTTCTTTCGAATATTTTTGGTTCCTATGAGTAATCACTACCAAAACCAAAAATGTGACCATTAGATTATTCAGTTCCTCTAAATCTAAAGAGATTTCTATGGATGAATTAAAAGCATACCCCACCCTGATTATTGTATTCCAAAAGTGATATTTAAGTGTTATAGGATACCAAGGTGATCACTGATCTTGCAGTGATCAGAGGTTTCTCTTAAAGCTACTGAGAAAGTGCCTCTGATACAGGCACCACAGGTCTCTCCAGCATACATAGGCAATCTTAGCTTCCAGAAACTTCTAATTTTTTGAAAAAATGAAAAATTGCTACTTTACAAAAATTATGGTCTGGTGAGACAGTTCAGCAAACAAACATCCTTTACATTAATCCTGCCAACCTGAGTCTAATCCCCAGAGCTCATGGAATGGAAGAAAGGAAAACAATTTTTTGCATATTGTCATCTATAACTTCCACATGCATGACAGAGCATTCACAAGTATATAATAAATACATCTCTAAAAAGTTATTTAAAATATTATTTGACAACAATGAACCAAATAACATACTGAAAACCTTCACATCTTTGAAATAATTTAAGATATGCCTAAACAATAAATAAGGGCTTTAAGCAATTTTTCTTCTACTGCTATATGCTGGGGCAAGGGATTCCTGAAAATAACAGAAGCTTTCTCACCTCAGTTACGAATCATTTAATGACCATGTCTATTGTAGCTGTCTTTATTGTCATTTGTTATAGTAGAGACAAGCCCACAGTTGGTGTCAGCCCTAGGGAGGTAGTCCTGGCTTGTATAAAACAGCTGGCTGAGAATGGGCCAGAGGAAATAGGTCATGACACATCACCCCTCCATTGCTTCTGCAACAGTTTCTGCCTTGAGTTCTTGCTCTGAATTCCCTCATTGATAGCTTATACCTGGACTTGCAAACCAAAATAAATCTCTTTTGTTAATCCTAAGTTGCTTCTGGTTATGCTGTTTATCATAGCAATTAAAAGATTTTGTTTGTTTGTTTGTTTGCCTTATGTTCAGGAATATGTAGTTTGGTGAAATCAGAGAGGTAGCTAACACTTCCATTTGTTTTCTGGGTTTCATTAAGTAAGAAAAACTGTCAGAAAGTATGTGTCCCTTTCTCTCTCTCTCTCTCTCTCTCTCTCTCTCTCTCTCTCCTCTCTCCTCTCTCCTCTCTCCTCTCTCCTCTCTCTCTCTCTCTCTCTCTCTCTCTCTCTCTGTATGTGTGTGTGTGTATGTGTGTGCGTGCGTGTGTTTGAGAGAGACAGACGGAAGGAAGGAAGGAAGGAAGGAAGGAAAGAATTTAAAGCTTCCAACCTTTAGAAACTTACAACCGTATTGCTTGTACTACATTCGCTCCATTAGCTGAAACGTTGATACTGAATTGTGGTTGCTGCAATCATATTTCTTTTGTAATTCTTCACTGATGCTCTAATTGTCTTATTTTCCAGTGCAATATAGTACAAGTTCCTTTGAAAATTAATTGCATAGAACTCAGATATGAATATTATTTTATCTAAAACCAGTTAATCAATCATTACAAATTCGAACTTTTCTATTCTTAGATTTTTGCTATCTCAATTTATGTCAGTTTCTACCTATAAATATCTTAACATATATGATATTTAAGTGTATATAAAGTAGGAGCTATCACCTAAGAAATAATATCCGAGGCTCAAAGTTATTCTCCCCTTTCAAATATGCTGGCATTATGTACCAAGCTTGACATAAATAGAGGTATCTTGTGTTTGAAAGGTTGTTTTCTTACTGTGTACAAAAATTTTTAACTTTATTATGTTAACTCTGGTAAGTTTCAAAACTGAAATTTAAAATTGAATACATCATTTCTACTTTCTATATCCTAACATTTTATAAAGTGATTTACTTCTGACATAATGGTTTATTTATTATCTGCCAGCATGCAGTAGAAGCACTCTTTATATATATACTCCCTCTACACAGAAGCACAGCTGAGGAGGCATGTTTACTCACATGATATGACAGTGTGACTGAGTGTATCCACAGCTATATTCCATAGGATGTAGATGTATAAGAATCACAAGAATAGCTTGTACCGCTTTATAAATTATAAGCTGTTTTAGCCTAGGGATAAACTTTCTTGTCAAGAAGATTGGTAAGCAAGTCTTCCATTTCTCTATAGACACTTGTGCATCTACAGGATATGAGAGAGCAATTCAAATTCTCCCATGACTTGCAAGTGCTTCTGGCCATAGAGTAGGAAAAGATAAGACAGAATGCTATTATCTACCCGTATGGAAAGTTTGCCCACTGCCTGACAGAGAAACTATTTGCCACACTTTATTTCTTGATTATTCCTTATGCATGGCAGAGGGATGGGGGTAGGTAAAGAACAAAGTTGATCCACTCTAGCCATTCTGAAACCTCCATGATTTCTATCATGTCTATGTCTTCTTTGTGAGTTTGATTCTTTTCTTGCAAATGAAACTTGCAAAACTTGGAAGATATATTGTCTTTAAAATTCTCCCCTTTCAAATATGCAAAATTGGTGTGGGAAGTGGGGAATACCTCTAGAAAGTAACAGAGACCCAGGAGGTGAAAGACTCTCTGGACTCAATGGAACTGACCTTAGCCAAAATTCTCAAAATGGAGAGAGGGAACTTGAAGATTCTACCTTCAGCAGATAAACAGGACCTCAAGTGACAGGATGGGATTAATAACTCACAGTCAAAATTTATGACCCAGAATTGTTCCTGTCTAAAAAAACTACAGGGACAAAAAAGCTGGAAAAGAGACTGAAGGAAAGGTGGTCCAGTGACCAGGCCAAATTGGGATCCATCTCATGGGAGAGCACTAAGGACTGAAACTGTCACTGTTTGCCTTAGTCAGCGTTTCTATTCCTGCACAAACATTATGACCAAGAAGCAAGTTGGGGAGGAAAAGGGTTTATTGAGCTTACACTTCCACATTGCAGTTCATCACTAAAGGAAGTCAGGACTGGAACTCAACAGGTCAAACAGGTCAGGAAGCAGGAGCTGATGCAGAGGCCATGGAGGGATGTTTCTTACTGGCTTGCTTCCCCTGGCTTGCTCAGCCTGCTCTCTTATAGAACCCAAGAGCACCAGCCCAAAGGTGGAACCATCCACAAGGGGCCCTCACCACTTGATCACTAATTGAGAAAATGCCCCACAGCTGGATCTCATGGAGGCACTTCCCCAACTGAAGCTCCTTTCTCTGTGATAACTCCAGCCTGTGTCAAGTTGACACACAAAACTAGCCAGTACAATTGACCTCTTGTCAACTTGACACACAAACACATCACTATTAAGCCTCAACCCTTACTTTCTTATTCATCCCCAAGATCTAAATTACTTTAAAAGTCCCACAGTCTTTACATATTAAATGTTCAATCACCTTAAAATGTCCAATATCTTTAAAATTCAAAGTCTTTTAAAAGTTCAAAGTCTTTTAACTGTGGGCTCTACTAAAATACTTTCTTCCTTCAAGAGGGAAACATATCAGGACACAGTCACAACCAAAAGCAAAACTCAAACTGCAAATGTCCAATGTCTGGGATCCAACTCACGATCTTCTGGGCGCCTCCAAGGGCTTGGGTCACTTCTCCAGCTCTGCCCTTTGTAGCACACAGCTTGTCTTCTAGGCTCCAGCTGCCTGTACTCCACTGCTGCTGCTATTCTTGGTGGTCACCACATGGTACTGGCATATCCAAAACGCTGCTATCTTCCATTGTAATTAGGCTTCACCCATAGCCTCTCATAGGCTCTCATCAGGGTGACAAGCCTCTGCTCCTATGCATGACCCCTTCAAGTCATGGACCATCAATTGCAACTGAGGCTGCACCTTCACCAATGGCCTTCTGTGGCCTCTCACTGTGCCCCTTCATGCCTTCAAAACCAGTTCCATCTGGGTGACTCTTACACAGTACCAAGTCCAACCACAGCACAAAATACAACTGTGGCTATCTCTGGAACACACTCTCTGTGCTCTCAAAAAACACTTCCAAGAAGATTTCATCTCAATGATGCTGGTCTCTTCTTAATCACCGCTAATTTCTTAGCTCCAGTTAACCAGCATCAATAGTCCCAGTAATACAAAAGTTTGCTTTAGTGGTTCTGATATCTTGTTACTCACAGCTGATTCTTCAGTCCCAGCTAACCAAAACCACAGAATCTTCACAATCAAAACTTGGCCACTGTAAGAGCCTTTAATCTTCCTTCTGAAATTTTACAAGCCAGGCCTCCATCTTTTGCACTGTTCTTAACATTGTCTTCCAAGCTCCTACAGAACTTTCCACCGATCTCTTAATATTCTAATGGTTTTTCTAGCTCAAAGTTCCAAAGTCCTTCCACAGTCCTCCCCCAAAACATGGTCAGGTTGTCACAGGAATACCCCACTACGCTGGTACCAATTTTTCTTAGTCAGGGTTTCTATTCCTGCACAAACATCTTGACCGAGAAATAAGTTGGGGAGGAAAGGGTTTATTGAGCTTACACTTCCACATTGCAGCTCATCACTAAAGGAAGTCAGGACTGGAACTCAAGCAGGTCAGGAAGCAGGAGCTGATGCAGAGGCCATGGAGGGATGGTTCTTACTGGCTTGCTTCCCCTGGCTTGCTCAGCCTGCTCTCTTATAGAACCCAAGAGCACCAGCCCAAAAGTAGAACCACCCACAAAGGGCCTTGATCACTAATTGAGAAAATGCCCCACAGCTGGATCTCATGGAGGCACTTCCCCAACTGAAGCGCCTTTCTCTGTGATAACTCCAGCCTGTGTCAAGTTGACACACAAAACTAGCCAGTACACTGTTGCTATGATATGCTTACAGACAGGATGCCCTACCAGGAACAGACTGAAACAGATGCAGATACTTACACGCAACTATTGAACTGAAGTCGGGTACCTTTATGGTTCAATTGGAAGAAGGATTGAAGAAACTGAGAGGGAGGGTGAGCCTATAGAAAGACCAGCAGTCTCAACTAACCCAGACACCAGGGAGCTCCCAGAGAATGACCCACAAACCAGGCAGCATACAGGGGCTGGAATGAGTTCCCTGGCACATATATCATAGAGGATTGCCTGATCTGACTCAGTGGAAGAAGATGTGCCCAATTCTGGAGAGACTTGAGGCCCTAGGAAAGGAGGAGGCCTGTTGGTGGGGAACCATCCACTTGGAGGCAAGAGGGAGAAGGAATGGGATGAGGAACTGTGGGAGTGGGGCCAGGAGGGAAAGCAATGACTGGAATCTAAATGAATAAAATAATTTAAACAAATATAAAAAATATTCTCCCTTTTTTCTCCAACTGTAATTTTATGAATGTATCAGTATCTATACCACTGAGGTTATATGAAAATTCTCAGGAATATATGTCATGGTATAATATCATAATAATCTGGGGTTTAAATTTCCAATGAAGCTTTCCAATGACCTCTTAATATTCTGCGGTAGATTAACAAGACTGAGCGATAACAAAGATTCATTAATGTCACCATTCCAAGCTCAGCAGAAACTCTCTGACATAGACCTCATATGTTCAGCAAAAAACTTACACTGTGTTGAATGAGCCTGAGAATGGTACTTTATATACTAAATACAATCAGCTATTCACCATCACAAAGCTGTATTAATTTCAGAAGTCTGGAGCTACCATAAAAATTAGAAAAATTGGGTATGACCCATTACAAATAAGCAAATTAAATATAGAAACTCATATGACCATATCAATTGACACATTAAAATTAATAAACAAAATATGCTATTCAGGTTAAAGTTTTGAACTAATAAGAAATCTGTGCAAGTAACTTCTGCAATCTGATAAACCACACTTTCTAAGGCACTAGAAAAATACACAAAAACACACCATATTTAAATAAAAAAAGATCCATTTTTCCTGTGAATTATAACAAGATAAATACTTATTTGTTAAACAAACCTACCCAGTAACTATGGTGAATGTCTAGTTGAGTCAGTAAGACAAGAAAAGAGTAATGTTATATAAAATGAAATAGAGGAAATGAGACCATACCTATTTGCATATGACAAGATTGTCTGTAGACACTCCACCAAGCATAGTCATCATCATCTTCGTAATCCTCATCAAAAACAACTGAAAAGTCCACCTCCATTTAGCAAGTGACCAAGACTAGGATCCCGAAAAAAAAGGACATATTAACCAAGGGGGTAAAATGGAATTTTAAATTCTTTGAATTAAAAAATTGTACTATGAAACTTAAAATTTAAACAATTAAATTACATAATATTTTCCATACATGTACATAAGAAACCCTGAATATATTGAGAGAAAATATGTTTTAGAATGAAAGAATGAAACTTGGTATGGTAAAATTTATTAAAATGTTGATATTCCATCCTCAAAAATATCAGCAAATTGTTTTTGTAGATATCTAGAACTTTGTTTTAATGACTATATTGACTGAAAAATAAATTTGAAGAATTAATACAATACATGCACTAAATAATGAGCTATAGAATTACTGGCTAGAAAATACACGTTCTCCTGAATATCTGGACTTCATATTACGCTGTAATAGCCAAGACATGACAGTAATGGCAAAAGAACAGATACAAATTCTACCATATAGAAAAGAGAGCCCCAAAATAGACCCATACAAATATGGTCAACTGATTGATCTTTGACAAAGAAGCAAAAAGCAATCCAAGGGAGAATGACAGTCTATTCTTCAAGTTGTGATGGAACAATCAGATGTCCATATACAAAAATAGAAACATGGACAGACTTCACATCTCTCACAAAAATTGACTCAAATGGATCATGGATGAAAGTTTCCAAAACTGTAACACCTTTGCAAATAAACAATGTAAGTCACTTTATCTTTCATGATGTGTGAAAATACAGCTCCTAATCATAGTGTCAGAAAAATAGTTTAGAGTTTATTAAAATTAAAAATTATTTGTGACACTGAGAATATTTTTAAAAGCTTTAATGGGGAAAATTATTTCAACAATACAACCCCACCCCGATTTGTATCTACTATATACAAAGCAAGCTCACAAAAAGAAGATAACAATTTTAGGAGATTCCAAAGGTCTAAGGAGATAGCACAAAAAAGAATATTATAAATTGTCCTTAAAATATTCTCAACATTATTTGCTACCATACAATAACAAGCTAAAGTAAAACTGTGATTTTACTACCTATGGATCAGTGCAACTAAAATCCCAATAGCAAAATAAATAGCTCATGAGGCAGTTAAACACCAAGACGTTCCATTAATTGATAGAATAGCCAGTTACTCCTATGATTCTCTTTACAAACACACACACACATACATACACACACAGATGAGAGAGCGGTAGGGAGTGTCAGTGTTTACTATTGAGTTGCATATAGAAGCTGTATTAGACAGGGTTCTCTGGAGTCACAGAACAGAATTTCTTTATACATTAAGGGAATTCGTTATAATGACTTACAATCTGTAGTCCAACTAACTCAAAAATTGTCAGCTGTGAATGGGAAGTCCAAGTATATAGAAAATGCTCAGCTCCATGAGGCTAGTTGTTTGAGTATAAAGTTGGTCTTCCTGAAGAAGGTTCTAACAGATGTGTTCACAAGTAAAAGCAAGAAGGCTAAGAAGAGTGTGCCTTCCTTCTTCCAATGTTATTATGCAAGTCTCCAGGAGAAGTCTCCACTTTTCATTTGTGGCCCAGATGAAAGGTATGTACTACCATGCCTGGATTTGGAACTTGCTTTGTCCTAGGCTGGCCTTGAACCCAGAGATCTGTGTGCCTCGGTGTCCTGGAGTTTAAGGCATGTACTACTTTGCCTGGGTCTAAGCTTTTCATGGCCATTATGCCTCAAAATCTTTTTGTCAAGATCCAGGTCAGAAGCCTATGTCTTGGAGCCTCAAGATCTGTCTCACAGGTGTGCGTGCCCTCCATTTCTGAATTGCAGTTCATTCCAGACGTAGTCAAGTTGACAACCAGGAATAGCCATCACAGAAGCTGATTTTATTTTCTCATTTTTTTTGATTTTAGTGTCTGTCTGCATGTTGTGTATTTATATACACTTGTAAGTACAGAGGTGAACATGCCATGACAGAGGACATCCTCAGATGTTGGTCTTAAATTCTGCTTCATTTTAGAAATGGACTCTTTTTTGGTGTTCTCAGGCTGGCTGGCCACTGAGCTCCTTGGAATTCTCCCACCATGCACTCTTAAGTCATCAGTGGAAGAGTAGGATTGCAAACTTGCACAACCATGCTCAGCTTTACATGGGTGCATGACATTCTAACTCAGGTACTCGCATTTGTGCTCTAAGTACATTACCCCCTCAGCGATCTTGCCAGCCAAGGAGCTAATTAAAAATAATGTTCTTTGACAATTGTATTCATGCGTAATAACATATTCCTTTCATTGTAAGCTTCCTCCTCCTCCTCTTCCTTATGTATTTTGCCCATCCTTCTCCCAACAGTTTCCATTTTCACATTTATGCCTTTTTGTTTTGAGACTCACTGAATTTTGGAACTATGTATTGGACCTTGGTGGGGCTTCCTAGAGAATGCAGAGCTAAGACAGTGACTGCTGCCCCCACTAGAGTCCATCAGCAGCCAGTAGTCCATAGACACCCACCCCTCATTGATGCTTAGCATGGTCTTGTTCACACTTGAAAACAACGGTAGCTGCTATGAGATCATGACTGCTCTGGCTGTGTCATGTCCAGAAGATAGCACTTCATAGCCCATATCTTTATTGTCTGCACCCAACATTATTCCTACCTCTTCTGCAATGCTCTCTGTGCTTTAGAGAGGATGGTATGGATGTTCTTTATAGGGCTGAATACTCAATGGTTGTTTTGAATATCTTGAGCAGCATTTTGATATTCATTATTATTCATTACAAAGAAAAAGTTTTCAGACTTATACATAAATACATACATATATATATATAAACAAACCCAATGACTAGGTTTTTAATTGAGTGACAAAAGCAATATGCTTGCATATATCTTTTGGTTAATTCTGCGTGCTCCTTCATCTCCTCCAAACCTTTATCCCCCATCCCTGATTTTAAATTCCACCTTCAAGACTCTCATCTGTTTTCAAATCATCTAAGTTATGATGTACTCTGCTTAAAGCAAACCTCCACTTTCTAGTGTCCTTGATGGTATAGATCTTAAGGTTCTAGATATAAACATTTGAAGTTAGGATTCACATATGAAAGAAAACATGACATTTATCTTTCTGAGCCTTTCTTACCTCACTAAGTCTGTATGCTTTTATGTTTCACCATTTACCTGCAAGTTTCACAATTTTATTGTGTGACTATTAATCACGTTTTCATCATCTATTATCAGTTGATGGACAGGCTGATTGCATTGCCTAGTTATATAAATCAGCAACAGACATAGTTGGGCAAATATCTCTCTAATAGGATGCAGGGTTCTTTGGGTACATATCCAGGAGTGGTATACCTGGGTCATTGGTTGGACTTACTTCTGGCATTTTAAGAAGCTTCCATACTGACTTCCACATTAGCTGCCCCAGTTTACCCTCCCACTAGCAGAGAATAATAGTCCATCTTTCCTCACATCCTCACTGATTATTATTATCCTTTGGCTGCTTGATGAAGCCATTCTGAACTGGACTGGAGGGAAATCTCAGAATAGGTTTAATTTCCAATTCCCCAATGGCAAAGGTTGCTGAACAGTTTGTAAATGCTTATTAGCCAGTGCATTTCTTCTTTTGTGAGTCCCTAGTAAGATCAATGGTCTATTCTTTGAGTTTCCTTGATATTCATTAATTTAGTTTGTTAGGTATTCTAAATATTATATTGATGTCAGATATAGAGCTGGTGAAGTTTTCCTCCCATTTTTTCCATTGTTTCATTAGAGTCCATTTGTTCTGCAAGGGTCCTATTCAAAAAATTCCTTGCCTTTGGCTATATGTTGAATTGCACTGTCATCTTGTTCTTCTAATAGTTTCAAAGTAGCCAGCCTTATAGTATGCCTTTGATCTGCTTAGAGTTGAGCTTTATGCCAAATGAGAGATAGTCTCATTCTGCTACATGCAGCTATCTAGTTTGACCAGCAACATTTGTTGAAAACACTCTTTTCTCTACTGTGCATTTTTTTTTAACATCTTTATTATGAAAAATGGTATCTGTAGATGTGAGAATTTATATCTCGGTTTTCTGATCTATTTCACCAATCTATATATCTAGTCTTGTGACAATACCATGCTGTTTTATTACTACGTCTCTATAGTATAACTTAAAATCAGGAATAGTAATGACCACTTCAATAAAGGAGCTAATTTTTAAATGAAGAATTTGGCTTCAGTATTGACCCACAATGCTACATTCTAGGGGAAGATGGGCCATTTGAGACATCTTTGCATACCACTCAGAGGATAAAACAAAAAAAAAACAATATGTTTCCCTTGACCACCTCAGCCTTTCTGGGCCTTCCAACCAGCTGTTTATACTGCTTCTACCTGAACAGAAGGACTATTTGTGGGTCAGATAATGAGATGGCTTTACAAAATAAATGTTTTAGAATTCTTTCTGAATGGTCAGTGTTGCACAAAACCTAAGGGATGCTCTCTGGCATCCCTTCTCCAGTAAAATTTAGATTCTTTGTAGCTTAGAATAATCATGTTATACCACCTCTCTGGCTTTCTCTTTGCATAAAAATTCTTGTAAATAATGATCAGCATGCAAAACTTTCAAATGAACCATGTTTCTAGACCAATGAAAATTGAGGATGGTTATTATTTATCACTCAAATGATCAATGCAATATAGGACCTTGTTATATTTGAGACGGCCATGTTTCTTTCATTGGGAAAAAATGCAAACTTACACTCAGGGATTGGGGGATCATTCTGATCAGGCACCGAGGCTGACAACATGGAACACTGGTTGAAAAGCACTGTTTTAAGCATCCAATGTATTATCTTGCTTAATGTGTATGAAACTGCTGTGAACAAACCTTCATTATCATTCTAATTCTGCTGAGGACAAAGCGAGGTATTATAATTGGGAGAGCTAAACAAAACCAATAGCAGAATTCGGGATGCAACCTGGACACCATTGTTTTCCATGTACATGAGTAGAAGCTAGTTTCAGATATTGTATAGTTTTACAGCATAGGCAACAACAATCTGGAATAGATGCTAGAAGCCAGGCTGTAGCAACCACCACCGTGTAGGGCAATGAACAACTGCTATAGTTGAATAAGAAATGGTTGTTCTAGAAATGCATCAGCACAGCAAGAGAAATAGATTTGTTTGTGTATGAGGACAGCAGTCAGTGGCTACCAACCAGGGCAGAAACTTGCCAGTGTTTTAATATAGCTGATGGCACAGAGTGAGCATCAATCAGCACTGTTACATATGTGCCTCAAATTATTCACTGACTCCCATTCCAGTAAGAATCTAGCAACAAAGGGAAGCATCAGCCACGCCTAGGCAGAGCCTTTTAGTTTCAGTACCTGTATCTTTTTGGTCTGAAGTTCATCCCCACTGGCATATGTTCGTTTGCAGTGTCAAAGTCATTGCGGCCTTTCCCAGTTGAAAGCTGACTGATTGAACGTGAAGAAGATGGCATGTCAGGCTCTACGTTCGTCCCCAGATGATCTGTTAAAAATGCAAAGAAGGCTACATTATGCAAACCTTACTCAGAAAATTCCAAAATCTTTTAAAAATATTTCGGCTCTGATAAAAATCACAATGGAATAAGAGACACATTCGAGGATGAGTCACTGTGGCACAAAAGATATTTAGCTTTATAGGAAAGTGTTGCCTTTGAAGAATGCCTATTCTTTGCCACAGATCAATGTAGGAAAAGGTACATCCCTTTACCGAGAGGAGAATATGCTCCCAAGTAGCAAACCAGGTTTTATGTCAGTTACTTTTCAAGTTAGCTAAGATTTTGTAAATCATCTGAAGGATTTTAGCTCAGGGATAAATTTGAAGCTGTTATTTTTCTGGCAAAGCCAGCAATAGGGAAATGTATGCCGAGGAAAGGAACAGAGGAACTGGAAAATTGAGCTAACTTAATAGAAATCTAACAGTTTCTGTTGCATTGAATAATTACTTTTCTCAGATCCCTTTGAAGATGAAAGGGTTTTGTATTAACAATTTTTATTATGTGACTGTAATGAAAGAGAGCACCCATCCTCTATCTCAGCATTTCCTGTTTTAAAATACACAAGCAATCTATTACCTATTTTATTACCAGAGTTTCTGTTCCAATGAGCGTCAGTATGGAAAGTGTTTATAAACAATGAAGAATATGTGAAGATGAGCGATGGAAATATCTTGCTATTGATGCTGATAGGCATTAAGGAAGGTTGTCCCACAAGACAAAGGCTCTGTTGTGTGTGTGTTTAGCTATAGCAACTGTGCAGATGAGTCACTGAAAGCAATTCTTAGGCTATTATGTGACTCACTCAATTACTTCCCCTAATATACCTTCATGTTGTTATAATGTTTAAAAATTGCTCTGGAGATTCTAATAAGTTCAAATGAGCATTAAAAAGCAGAAGGCTGGGAGGGATATTTATCTCTCGAGGAAGGTGTGCCCTTCCTATAAAGTAGGCATTTTATGGCATGTGCTCCAGCAAGGCTGGAATCTGGCATAGCATACGTTGACCAGATCTACTTTGTATTCAGGGAAGTCAAACGAAGTCTCTTAAGTGCCAAGAAGCTAAGTACACCCACATAGTTTCTGAGTCTATCAGTTCTTCAGTGCACATTAAGCCTTTCCAGATTTATCCACAAAAGCTGGCTGTTTGCCAGAGTGCAGATTCTGTTCTGCTGTGCAGTGGGCTGAGTATCCCCAGGTGATTGCAGTGTTTTATGCCTAGTCCTTATTTACAGTTTTTCTTAGGATTGCTTTGAAGTGTGAACAATCAAGTTGCAGCAAGCCGGAAAGTTCTTCCCACGTGAGCTCTTTATTTCATTTTCTATTACAGCCTCAGCTTTCTCAAAACAGAAGTATTTATCAACAATGATTAATATGAGTTCTGCATAATGAGTTCTTTAAAATACCTTATGAACAATTTTATTCCCTTTGAGGGAGATAAAACCTTAAAAGACAATATACCTCTTAGTCTACTTCTCCTTGGAAAATATTATTTATAAAAATTTCCAATTTATTAATTATTAAAAATTCACAAAACATCCTGTAATTCCATAATATGCAAGTCTTGTGTATATAGTCTGTGTCATTTGCTTTTTAGAGTTCTTAAAAAAGGTTTTAATACTAATGAGGGAAGTAATTTGCTGCAGTAAAGGTCACTGTTTTGGAAAAGAGAATGTTTGTCATAGCATGCCCACAAACCTTGGATAAATATTTGTCTTCCTAGTAGCTGCCATCTTAAAAAATTGCAAACCTCAAGGGGTAGGGGTAGTCTGTGTTTCTATGGTTTATATTCCCTTAGGGTCAAAATGTCCTATCAGAACTGTGTGGAAACAAGCAAAACCCACCACTGCCTCCTCACTTTTCAAAGACCCTTTACAGAGATGGCTTTCTAAAGCCAGAGAGGTTCAGCCCTTCAGGAAGTTGACTTAGATCAGACAGAAAGCTTCTGGTGAGGAAGAGGAACATACTTGTCCCACAGAACCTAAGTAAAGATAGATTTTGGGAACTTGTAATGTGTGTGGCTCTCTCGCTTCAAGAATCTTTTGCACTGCACATACTTCCTTCTTCTGTGTCTCTTTGCCAAAATAATATCCAAGGCTGTGATAATTGTGAGCAAGATTAGAAATAGGCAGGTGTTTCAAAAGTTATGCAAAACAATGGTTTGAACTGCATCACCTCACCAAATGACTATCAGGACTTGCAGTTCTAATGGTTGTGGGCATATGGCACCAAGTAGTTTCTGTGTGAATTTCTTCTCTTTGTCACAATACATAGTTCACAGTTTATTCTGATAAATGATATTGAGGAAGCCACTAATGGTGACTGTGAGCCCCAAAACACTTGGCATTGGTGGCACATTAAGCAATAAAGGTTGTAGCAGTAACTAGTAACTGTCACCTGACAGTAGGGACCCTACTATGTGGTCTACATCTGCTCTGTAAAAAATCACAGAAAACATCTTCCCTTTCACACCACATCTGAACATGAGGAAGCACTGTCACATCAAATCATCAATGACTTAAAATTGCTCTTGTCAAATCATTTTTTTACAGAAGACTGACCATGTATTGACCAATTTTAATAGTAGGGGAAGAGTTGGGGAGCATGACTTAGAGTACACATGTGATTTCTAAATTACTTCAGTGTAAGAATTCAGTCTGGCAACCTTTCCCTCCCACCACCACATCCATATACATGCACGCACGCACTATCAACTTCCACTGACATTTCTTCATTACCATGAAAAGGCTCCAATAGTCTGGGCATTCAGCAGAGCATCATTCCTTTTTATACTCAGGCCTTTCTGATACCCCTGTAAATTGTTTTCAGAATCTTATGCCCCAATTGGAGATAGGCTTCAGAGTCTGAGATGTCAACTTAGTGGCTTCTAAACTTGTCGCTTTGTCCTTTCCAATTTCTCTTACCTAGTGTGGCCCAATCACAGGGGCTAAGTCGATAAGTGACATTTCTGGGTGAGTGGTCATAAAGCCTTCATGGATTTATTTAACTTGAGGAAATGTGGACTCAGTTACATGGTAGGAGAGGATTGCCAGGAGTACATACTTTAATATATTTTCTCTGTGCCTGAGTGTGCATCTCTCTGTGTCTCTGGTCTCTCTGTCTCTGTCTGTTTGTCTCTCTCTTTCTCTGTGTCTCTCTCTCTAAGCATATCTTTGACAGATTTTCTTGAATGTTGGAGTTACACAGTCTCCTTCAAATGATAAAAGAATTCAGTATGAAATTTGCTTTTATAAACTTTTATGAAGGAGCCTCATTCTTCTCTAATGCTTCAGGAGTACAGGAAGAAAATGCATTCAGCTGTTTCCCTTGATGCCTTAATGATCTGACGCTGAGGACAGCACCATCTGAGTTCCATTCTTATTATTCAATTCTTTCCTATGTAGTGTCTGAACAAGGATGATATTGACAGCGTCTTCTTGAGTAAAAATAAAAGCCAAGCCATGACCCCCAGACACAGTGATTCCATTAAAAAAAACACACCATGTATTAGAAAAGAAAGGGTCTTAAAACATAACAACACTAACTTCAGAAGTTCAAATGGAAAATAAAGAAGAAACTTCAGATTCAGTGTCTGAATACACTTGGGCATCGCAGTGACGTGCGACTGATAACATGGATGTATTTACTTCTCCTGACATAGCAGGGTACGTTAGAATGGTATGACATCAGAAGATAATCATACTGCACCAATGCCAGTGTTTATATTAAAAGCCATTTTCTGCCTTCTTGGTTGCATTAATATCTAATAAAAAAGATTGTCCTGTAAATGCACTTATTGCAAACAAACTTTTCAGAAAAATCACTCAGCTACATTTAAATGTCAGCATTTTACCCTACATAAGCAAATTCATTTTGGGCTTTTTAAAATGGTATTTTCATTTCGGCCTTCATATGACTTAAATTCTCATTTGCAGTCATTAGCCCGTGATGTTGAGTGCCGCCTTCAGGCAGTCTCAAGGAGAGAAATAGAAGGAGATATCGCTGTTCTGTTTGGAAAAGCAGAGTTTTGTGCATATTGTCTTTTTCCCTTCAGTAAATATTTTGAAATCCTTTGAAAAGCATGGCCTTATCCTTTAGCACATAGAGGAAATCGCTAAGTCTAACCCTATTAGGGTGTCCTAGAACTCCAACACTATTTCTCAGAATCAAATTCTACTTTTATGAACC
This sequence comes from Apodemus sylvaticus, assembly GCF_947179515.1. NCBI lineage: Eukaryota > Metazoa > Chordata > Mammalia > Rodentia > Muridae > Apodemus > Apodemus sylvaticus. The sequence continues at coordinate 39,704,082 of NC_067473.1, read as the reverse complement.
CACAAAAGTTCTGTCACATCTGTTAAGCCAGCATTTAAACCCACTTAACCCATCCTAGGCCCTAACCTGTGCTCCTCAGCTCATATTCTTGTCCAGTTTGCGCGCCACACTTGCTCACTCTTTCCAATTTGAATCTGTTTCGATTGTTCTAGATAATGCCATGCTGTCTAATCTTTCTGTGCCTGTTCCCTCCATACTGCAGCTGTTTCTTTTTAGCTGAGCACTTATACTCACATGTAGAAATGGCACATTTGCTTTCTTGCATATGAATGTAAGCATCCCCTTCAATTTCTCTGACTAATATTAATTTCCACTCACCATGGTGCCATTCTCTTCTTTATAAGATACCAAGTTTGTTTTGGGATCATTAGTTAGGTACATAGCCATCTCAGCAATACAACTTACTGATGGCAGTGGTGATATAATACTCACTATATCCCTGAATCTATTTCATGAAA